>NW_020229837.1:618323-1138316 GCF_003227725.1 Camponotus floridanus | reverse complement strand
AGATGATCTTAAATATAAAAACAGACTACATGAATACTAGTCGATGTTACCGCCGGCATAGCTCTCAGGATCATTAGAGTGCACAAACCTCCTCACCCGGCAAAAGCCTTCGGTAAGGTGAAGATACTTGAGAAGGAATATTTTTATTTTATTTTTTTAATTTATTACAAAGTTTATTACAAATTTTATTACAAAATTTATTACAAATTTTGTTTACAAATATTACAAATGTATACAAAATTTACAAAATTTATTACAATGTTACAAATATGTGTGCATACATACAATAATATACAAAAGTTAATATAAAATATATAATTTGAAGCTAAAATAGTTCATTACATGAGATTACACGAAAATATCGAAAATATCCGTAAAATACAGAATTTATTAAAAATATGCATATAATTTAGACAAGACTAATTAGCGATTATTAATTATATGATATTTATTATTAATAATCGATGTAATAAGAGAGCTTTATAAGATTTATATAATGTAAACATTCGCGATTCAAAGAGTCATTAATAAATTATCAATCGTCTTTTAAATTGTAGGAAAAAATAGTTGCACAACAAACGTATTTTGTACAATTTATACTATTTGTGCAATTTTGTACTATTAAAGACTATTTAAAGAATTTTTAAAACGCGAAAGGAGATAGACAAAGCTTCGATGTAAATCAATGATTAAATTATAAGATAAATCACTACTTAAAATTCGCGAGAAAACGCGATAAATAAATAAATCGATGATATTCGGGACATTCAATTACGGTATGTATAATTTTTATAATATCGAAGCATAGCCACGCGCGCGATATATGTAATATGTAATTGTTTGCAAATATAAAATTCAAGATCCGATTTATTCGTGATTAACACGCGATTTTATACGAATGTCGCGATTGAGAATAACATATATATTGTATCTCGTACATGATAGCTAAATAATATAAAATGGGGATCATGAGTTTTAAAAAAATTAAAAAAACCGCGTTATCGCCAAAGTTTCGATGTAAGTTAACGATTAAATTATAAGATTATAAATTGCGATTTAAAATTTGCAAGAAAACGCGGCGAATAAATAAATTAATGATATTCGGAATATTCGATTGCAATACATATAATTTTTATAATAACTGAAGAATATCCTCAATAGACGCGCGCGAGATAATTACTATAACTGTAATTACTATACACAAGACTAAAATACATTTCGCGCATAATTAAAGATTATTAAAGAAAATATTCATAAACGCGAAAAAATAGAAGAACTTCGATATTAACCGACGATTAAATTATAAGATAAATTGCTATTTAAAATTCGAAAAAATGCGATAAATATATAAATCGATAATATTTAGAATATTTAATTTCGATATGATAATATATAATTTTTCTAATATAATAATTAATATCCGGTTAATGTTCGACCAAAAGGAGAACGATCTTAAAGATGGAAAGAATAATAACATCTTGTTTTTATATCAGATTTCGCAAGAACGATCTGCGAAGAAAAGTTAAATGACCCATTGAACGTCAGGGATCCCACTGTAGGAGAGAACGAATCCTGGATCTTCCAGACTACTCCAGATAGCAATGATTTCAGTAATAAATCAACGACAATTACCCTTATTGTCATTTAATTCACGATTAAAATTTACGTCAGAAAATATGTTCTATCATTATTAAAAAATATATCTCTTTATTGAAAACTAAATGGATATAATGATTTTTATGTAAATATGATAACGAACGATTATATTTATAAATAATGAAATACATGCATCATTGGAACTTGTGTTAAATGTGCGAATACGTATAATAATTTTGAGGTACCAACTGTTTGCGCGCGCGAGACGAATCAAACCCCATAACAGCAAGATTTAAAAATTTCAATTCGAATAATTTGTAAGATAAAATAAATCAAATAATTTCAAATAGTTAAGTCTATGTACTACGCTTTTATTATTTTTAGTAGCATTTAAATTAATTTGCCGATTTCTTACTGTTATCAAGGTACCCATTCGATTTGTCTCATAATTTTTAAGTACTCGCACATTTTATATTACATTCATATATATAATTTCGTACGTAACATATGGAATATTAAGAAAAATTATAAAAATTTTTTGGATATGTTAATTTGTGCATGTATTTTATTATACATACATATATAGATATATATAAATTAATGTTCTCTAAAATGGCGGGCTGTCCTACACCTGCAAATAGTTTCTTAAAAGAAACTAAAAATTAATTAATATCCCCAGTACCTAGAAATAATTTTTCAGAAAAGATAAATTATATTAATTAATAAAATATATTCGTTCGTAATCATTTTTATCAAAAAAGTCAATAAAATCTAATTGCAATTTGAAATTACTTGAAAAATAAAATTTTATATACAATAATTATATCCATATGTAATCTACTATTAAGATTTTTTAGTATTTATCATTAATTAGTATTTATTATTAAGACAATAATATGAATAGTAATAATGATAGCTCATTTTCAATGAAGAAAATATGTATTTTTTTCTTTTCTAAATGTATTATTTAAATTAATCCAGATTTAAAGGGGCATATGGCGTTCGTTGTTGACGTTACTCAGAAATCATTGCTTTCAGGAATTGCCAGGAAAACCTGGGATTAATTACAATCCTACAATGAAAATTCCTAATTTTCAACAGGACATCGAACTAGACGTCGCAAATGGATCTTACAAGAATCGATAATAAATAATTCTCCATGATGAAAATCGTTTCAATTCCTCACCAGTACGAGTCACGCAATTTTTACTAATGGTTACCTCACGAGAAGGTCAGCGATAAGACTCTTTTATTAAAACGGCAATCTTGTTTAATAAACGCGCGAAGAACGCGAGAAGAACAGTTTTTTCGCATTCATAATTTATTAATATATTTTACAAATATTTCCGATACACGAATAGTTTTGACATGAAATTTGTAAATGTATAAATTTGATTAAAAGCAAATTATTAAATTCAAAATTAATTCGCGATTCTATAATATCGAAGATGATTGTTAAATTTTGTTAAACTAATATTTAATCGTTAACTTAACATCGAATCTTCACACTTTTATATTCGACTTTTTTATTCGATATTTTTTTTATATTTAATTAGTAGTTTTATATTTAATATTTAGCAATATTACAGGGAGGTACAGTTATAAGATTTTTTAATCAAAACGGCAATCTCATCTAAGAAATTTATATACAAAACGAAAAACCCGCGAAAAAACCGCGAAAAAACCGTGGAAAAAATATGATATTTTCGTAATCGTAATTTATTAATTTACTTTACATTTAGTTCTGATATAGAATTCGTAAATAGATAAAATGAATATATATCATTAAATTTATAATAAATGAATCGCGATTCTATAAAATAGAAGGTGCTGATTAAATTTTAGTTAATACTTAATCATTAATTTAACATCAAATTTTTGCATTTTATATTTTGCTCTTATATTTTTTTATATTTAATATAAAAAAATTAGCAACATTTGTAAAATTTATAATCTAATATTTATAAAATTGAAATATATAAAATTATTTGAATTTAAAATTTAATTATATAAAATTTCCCGAATTTATTAATGACTCTTTGATATAAAAACACAAGCACAGTTAATTTTATGAATATTTTAAAAATATATACTATAGAAAAAAATATGTTTAATGAATTTCTATTATATTATCATTATACGTATACTTTCGATAATTTTTCGTATAATTTACATAAGAATGCATTTCATAATTTATAATCATAAATACAATTTAATATAATATAAATTACAGTCATAATTGTATTTCATATACAATTATAATATCAATATTAAATCATAATTAAAATATAATTATAACTGCAGTACAATTTTAGTTACAAATTTGTTACAATTATTATAGTTACAAATTAATGATACTATCAATATCAAATAAATATATTCGATTTATTTAAATGTTTAAAAACATGAATAATTTGATATTAATAGCATTAACACTTGGATTTAATATTATGTAACTTTTATATATATATATATATATATATATATATAATATATTTTTTTAATTTTAAAATTGAAATATAATATGTTAAACTATTTTTTAAATATTTATAATTAGGCAATTTATTTAATTTTTTTGAAAATAATTTTGATAATTTAAATTTCATTTTTAAAATATTTTTAAAAATAAATTTAATTTAATTTTTTTATGTAATTTTAATTCATCCCTAGAATTATTGGAATAATTGGAAGAATATTTGGAATATTGAAAGAAATAATGATCTCAACAACCTTATGAACCCTAACAACCCTATCAATCCTATGATCTCAACAACCCTATGAACAATCCCTAATAACCTACTTCTTGATTAACTTATTAAAACGAAACTTATTCTAGATTTAAGGAGCCTCTTTTTAATATATTTTAATCAATGCCCTATATTTTAATTACATTCCCTATATTTTAATCAATGCCCTATATTTTAATTACATTCGCATGCCCTAACCGCGTACCCTAATCACGTACCCTAACCGCGTACCCTAACCGCGTACCCTAACCGCATATCCTAACTGCGTGCTCTTCAGGCCAGTTAAACCTACCTTTTGTCCTGGCCATTATCTCGCTCGATCTCTAATCAGAGATCGAAAAAGGAGATAATTCACTCCTTGTTTTGCCGGCTGATTATCGCCGGCCAAATGAGCGTAAATATTTCACGCTCATTGTAACAATTGTAAAATCGAACGATATTATATATTTGAATATAACTTTATTTTAACTAAAATAAAGCCAAATTACTATAAATTTTTATATATTATATTAGACTGCTAACACGATTATATCTCATGGTAAAACAAGGGCAACCATTTATAACTGGGCAGAATTTATGTCGAGTATCACAGAATTTAACATAACTTCAACTGTTAGCAGTTTAGTATAATATATATAGAGAATTCTTATGATATAAAAGTCTCTGTGCAGATTATCAATCAAAATTGATTGATATTATAATAATATATATAATTAGTAAATATTTATAGTAATATATAATTTATAATAAAATATAAAATTAGTGTGTATAACATTTATCATATTACAATTTATTTAATTAATGAATCATTTGGCTTTATCTTAAGTTAAAGTAAAGTTTAAAAATAATATCTACAAACAAATTTTACGATGGATGAGCTACGATGAATAATAAATTAGAAGATAAGTACTCATCATAAGAATAAAGTAGCATCAAACATTAATAAAATTGATAAAAATATTAATGTGTGTTCTTTATTTAATAAATTAGACAAAATCTTTATAAAAATAATCTTTTCTTGATTTTCTTCTTTTAATTAATATTTAAATATATTTTTGCAATAAATGCAAAGCATTTCGAAAGAATTTATAAAAAATTTATTTAATTCAATCTATCCTAACTCATCCATTTTAAAGCAACGGATTTACCTACAATCTACAATCTACAATTTACATATACATCCACATCTACAATCTCTACGAATCTGTTACTTTAAAGTAAAAAGTTTTTGTTCACTCACCGGCACTGATGCGCAACAGCGGAGTTGTTGTTATCGAAGCTCGTTGTCTGTAACATACAAATATAGAATTCATTTATAACAATGCTCAAAATCGATATTTCAAAAAAATATTATGCGGAATTTCATATCCGATGTAAAATAATAAGCAGTTGTAAACATGTATGGAAAAATTTTATAAATTCTGAAACATCTTTTAAATATATAGAAACATTTATATAATTTTTATAAAAATCTTTCTAATTTTTCTTTAATTCATTTAAATAATAAAACCGTATTATTGTGTGTACGATTTTTAACAGTAGATATATAAATAATAAATACTCACCATCAGGTTGTTCCGCTGGTGCAGGATGCCTTTCCTAGGCTTGTTCCTCCTCTCAGATCATCAGAGTTGTTGCATCGATCTACAACATACAAAAGAAGAATATTTCTAATGTAGTAGAGTTCAAAATAATTAATATTTCAAAAATTATTGTACATTAAATTTTGTATTCGATGCATATATATGCAATAATAGTAGATTAATAAAATAATTCTATAAATTTTAAAGAACATTACTAATAATTCTCTTATAACTTTATAAAAGCTTACACCTTTACAAGATTACAGCTTTAATTTAAAAATCTTTTTCTTTAATTCTCTCTTATTTAAATATAAATAAAAAAATATAAATAAAAATATCAAATTAATTGTTGCGATTAATTGTTTAATTGTTTAATTTAAATTATACTAAATATATTTAATATTTAATATATAATTACAAATAAATAAATTGCTTACCAGAAGGTTGCTCTGTCGGAGCCTGATGCCTCTCCTAGGCCTTCTCCTCCTCTCACAATCAGTCTTAAACGCACGATACTTTGACGACACTCCCGCACTCACGTGCGATATTTTTATATCGCTATTTTCGTTAGTTTACGCGCGATACTGAACGGCACTCCCGCACTATTTCGATTAAATGCGATTAAAAATTTTACATTTGATCGCGCGATGTATATACTTAATATGTATATACCTTTAACGGCACTCCCTAATATGTATATAACTAACGCGACACGTTGACGAAGCGCTTGCCGTCCACGGCACGTTGACGGCTTCGACGACGCGAAAGGGTACTTAGCTTCCCATTCAGGCACCTTAAGATTTATCATAAATTGAAAAATTTAAGATAAACCTCAAGGCACCGTCCAGGTACTAAGCCCTCCCACCGCGACAAGGTGTACCCCATGGGAGAGTTATATTATATTATATATAATTTTATATATAATATAATATATAATTAATTTTGTAATATACTATATAAATTTTAATTTGCAAATATAAACGATAAATAAAAATATAAAGAGATAAGAGATAATCTATTATATAAAGCAATGTTCAAAATAATTGTTAGAGAAAGAATTTGATAATATATGGAATGTCTCACATCACTGTTCGAAGGCTTATCGTAGGTCAGAACATTACCGCGATACTGTTTATATCGAGATTGACTATGTAGAGAGAGAATTTGATAATATATGAAACGTCACTACTTTATTGTTCAAAGTAACTGTGCGTTCGTAAGTCATAAAACGTCGTTGAAATATTCTATGAATGATTGTCGATTAAGAAAATTTAAAGCATTGGTCGAAATTTATTCAATTTTAAAAAGTATTGTTAGAGAAATTATTATAATAAGCATCAATAATCGAAAGATCATAATCAAATTAATTTCTTTATCCCCTTTTATGTTCCCTTTTTCAAACGAATTATATTTCAATACTAATCGCGATCGCGTTTAGGAAAAGAATTCAATAATACGAAGCGTTTTGTATCACTACTTTGCCGTTGGAATATCGTGTGAATAATACAAGATCGTCTATGTATTTATAATTTTTGCCTCTTTTGTTTCAATTTTTATTTAGAATAACGAAGGATCGCGTTTCGATGAATGTATCATCACCATATAGTTTCATGTTATACATTAAGAGTTAATTAATTGTTAATTGTAATAGTCGTAGCGAATTATATTTCGATATTAATCGCGATCGCACTGTTAGAAAAAGAATTCAATAATACGAAGTGTTCCGTATCACTACTTTACTACTGGAATGTCGCCGTGCGAATGATACAAGGTCTTCGCCTATATAAACAATACACGTCATCGCTACGTCACGCGCTACGTCACGCGCTAGGTCAAGGCCGAACGTCGTGTTATTGACTTCGCTGCCGAAATATTTTACGCGTACTATGACGTACATATACGAAAATTGAATTTATATACAAGTATATTTTTAAAGTTACACACACATGTACACACAGATTAATTATTTATTAAACGATTAATATACATCACAAGGCTTTCCATTACGATAATTATTCGATTTTATTATTCGATCGGTTTACTGCGCGTTCTCAGACGAATTATATATATTTAAATCATCACATAATTATATGATAAAGCATCGGACGAAATATTCTTAATTATAAATATTAAAAAAAGAATAATTATTGTTCCTAAGGATTGCGACAAAATGATAATTTATAATTTTGATTCCGGTCACACACATCGATTCTTAATGGCATTCGATTCTTTTTAATTGCTTAATTAAATGAACGCATCACGCAAAATACGTGTTTCGAAATTATATTCTAATTATATTCCAATCGTATAATCGAATATTTCGAATAATGGAAAGAGCAATGGTCAAATCAACTATTTATTAATAATAAAATTGTAACTTACGAATGTTCCGTTTATTCCGTACGTTAACATCGCGGCAACAATGAATAAACATTTAAAATAAATAATCAGTATATCGAAACAGTTTTGCCGATTTAATTACTGATATAAAAACCGATCAATTGACCAGTTGGTGAAACGGTTTCAATATACTGGTTATTTTCTTAAAAGAATTGTTATATGACGAATTGATATATTATGTTTATTATGTTTACATCACGCACTCAATTTTGACTTCTCGCGGGAAGACTCGAATCGTTCATCGAGAATCGATCTTTCAAAACGCGATTGTTCTGTATAATTTTTACAATTAGTGATTATTAATTTGTACTATTTTTATTTACACAGTGAGTGGCGTGTTTTGATTTTGATTTTAATTAATGTCGAGTAAGTCATAACTTTTTGAGATATATTGCATTATTATCACGTAGCAAAACGCAACAAAAGGCATGGTGTAACGTCGCGAGTGTACAAAGCGTAAATTGCTGTATGATCGTATGCTGATTAGTGCGTAATTATTTGTTTTAAATATTAAGTGAATATCATAAAGCAGAAAAAAATAAATGAGAGAAACGAAAAAAATAACTCATTAAACGCATCGAGCGAAACAATCGTAAGTAATTTATAATTTATTTTATTTTATTATATTTATTATTTGTGGAATTAATTATTTGCTTTTATCTTTAACAATAATTTATTTCACCAATGTGAAATATTAAAATATTCTATATGTATATATAAACTTTAAATTATATAAAATATTAAATGATATTAATATACATAAATATAAATAAATAAATAAATAAATATATATATATATATATATATATATATTTAATATTATGTAAAATTAATAATGATTAAAATAAAAAAATAGATTTTCGTTTATAATATTCCATGAAAGTACATATATTTAAAAAAGAATTTAATTGCATGTAATAATTTTCCTAAATCTTAATTATTTGCTTTATTACCACTTTGTGTATGATTTGAATTTATTTCTATTTAATTATATTTACTGAATACTATAATTCTGTTGTTCCGCATTGTATCGATGAGAATTAATTTATTTTTATTTCATACAAAATTTAAATATCTTATCGTATTCTTATCGTTTATGTATGTAATCATTTCTGCATAAATCCACTTAGTATCTCGGAGTAAATTTAAAATTTGTTCTCCTCTTTAATAATAAATCTCCATTTTACGCGAATGGTGATTCGCGAATCTACCAATTTATCTACTGTATTGGTAATATCAAATATAACACGAAAAATTCGGTTAGCTCTCATGTCCAACAATTTCATATGTATACGATAAAAAAATATAATTATTGACTATCACGAAATATTTCTAAATATCTAATTATAATTATATTTATTTCTGATTATACTTTTTGTTTCTCTTTTTGTCTTTAATCATTTTAATTTTAAAAAGAATAGATTTATATATATATATTTTTTTTTTTATATATTTTATATATATTTTATATATATTTTTTATATATTTTTATATATATTTAAAATCATATTTTTCGCGTAGCTTTTTCATTCACGAAAATTATTGCGTGATTAAACAAAGTTATATTTCTATCTTTTACGTGAGGTAAACAAATTGGGTTCCATAAATATACTAACTTATCTATTTTCCAATCACTCGTTTAACGATCGAAGAAACAAATAAGAATTTCGAACATTTACGTTTGTTTATGAAAAGAGAAAATAATTAACATATATAAATCTTTTTCATATATAAATTTTTTATATAAATAATTTTATATAGTTGATATATATAAACTTTCTCCATCATCTTTGAGAGAGTCTATCGCGTTTTTCTAAATCTTTTTTTAAATCGAAAATGAAAAATTAAAATTAATATTCAAATCTATAAATTTAAATCGACTTTTGATGTCTCGGTTAGTCTTTATTTATCTAGTTTGGATAATTGCTAATTATATAAATCTACTATCGAGAAAATGAAAAAATGATAAGCAATATATCTATTTTGAAAATAATATATAATATAAATAATAAATAATTTTTATAAATTACTCACCACATATCTGGCTGCTTCAGGCTCTGTCACTGCTCTCCGGCTGTCCAATACTTTTTTAAGATGTCCTTCTCCTTTCTTTTTCATTCTTTGCTGTTTCCTCGTAGCACTAATATTTACTCACGAACAAACAATTAATTATATTTAACCATGTACAGAAACGATTGCGAGACACTTTGCATAACACTCCCGATCGCGGAATAATTACGAGAAACGCACTTTAATATATCGTATCTCATGTTGTTGGCGCGCGATACTTTGACGACACTCCCGCACTCGCGAGCGATATCGCTATTTTCGTTATTTTACGCGCGATACTGAACGGCATTCCCGCACTATTTCGATGTCATTAAAAATTTTATATTTGATCGCGCGATGTATATACTTATATGTATATAACTTTAACGGCACTCCCTAATATACCTAAACGCGACGCGTTGACGAAGCGCTTGCCGTCCGCGGCACGTTAACGGCATCGACGACGCGAAAGGATACTTAGCTTCCCATTCAGGTACCTTAAGATTTATCATAAATTGAAAAATTTAAGATAAACCTCAAGGCATCGTCCAGGTACTAAGCCCTCCCACCGCGACAAGGTGTACCCCATGGGAGGGTTATATTATATTATATATAATTTTATATATAATATAATATATAAGTAATTTTGTAATATACTATATAAATTTTAATTCGCAAATATAAACGATAAATAAAAATATAAAAGATAAGAGAAAATCTATTATATAAAGCAATGTTCAAAATAATTGTTAGAGAAAGAATTTGATAATATATGGAACGTCTCACATCACTACCTCACTGCTCGAAGGCCATTGAGGGAATGATTGTAGGTCAGAAACATTACCGCGGTAATGCTTATATTGCCTATGTAGAGAGAGAATTTGATAATATATGAAACATCACTACTTTATTGTTCAAGGTTATTGTGCGAATGATCTCGTAAGTCATAAAACGTCGTTGAAATATTCTATAAGTGATTGCCGATTAAGAAAATTTAAAGCATTGATCGAAATTTATTTAATTTTAATAAGTATCGTTAGAGAAATTATTATAATAAGTATTAATAATCGAAAGATCATAATAAAATTGATTTCTTTATCCTCTTTTATGTTTCCTTTTTCAATTTTTATTCGCAGTAATTAATGATTGCGATTCGATAAAGATTTATCGTTGCGATACAATTTCATGTCGTTTGTCATAAATTAATTAATTTATAATTATTAATAATTATATCAAATTATGTTTCGATACTAATTTAAACTGTATTTAGGAAAAATATTTGATAATATGCGAAGCGTTTCGAACCATTACTTTATTGCTCGAGTGTCACCGTGCGAATAATAACGAAGCCGTGACATATTAACAATAGCGCGCTATTGTTTATATTGCCAAAATCGAACAATGTGTTATCGATAATTCGTTATCGAAATATTTTACGTACTATAATATATACTGTTATACATGAAAATATTAAATTGTAGAAGTTTTTCAATTTATAGATTAATTAAACAATTATTTATTAAACAATTAATTAACATACGAAGCATTTCCCATTGTTACTTTACTGTTCGAATGTCACTGAACAAATGATAGCAAAACCGTAACGTACAAACAATAATACGCTATTGTTTATGTTATCAAAGTCGAACATAATGTTATTGATAATTCGTTGTCGAAATATTTTATATACTATAAAACAATTTATTGATTAAAATTGATTATTTATTAAACAATATTTATCACGGAGCCTTTTTTAATGTTAATTATTTGCATCTATAATTCGATTGTTTTACTTCGTGTTCTCTCACAATCCCCCCCTCCAATTATATTTAGATTGTCAAGTAGAATAATAAAGTAACACGGATGGAATATATTTGTGACTCTAAATATTAAAATAATAATTATTGCTCGTAAAGATTGCAAACATCGATGTGATTATTTAATATTTTGTATTCCTTTCATTTTATCGATTCTCGATTAAATTGTATATTGTTTAATTAATAAGGATTGAGAATATTTAAAGCATTAATTGAAATATATTTAATTTTAATATTGTTAAGGGAATGTCATTATAATAAGCATCAATATGATCAAAAGATCATAATATATTTAATTCTCTTGTCTCCTTTCATGTAATCCCTGTTTCAATTTTTATTCGCAGTAATGAATGATTACGATTCAATAAGTATTTATCGTTGCGATACAGTTTTATTTTTCGTTTATCAAAAGTTAATTAATTTTTAATTTTTAATTATTAATATTTATAGCAAATTATGTTTCGATATTAATCATAATAGTGTTTAGTACAAAAATTATAATATATATATAGTATATAATATAATGTAACAATGAAAGATTTTTTACGCATTTGGATGAATTTTTGTTTCGACTTGGAACATAATTGAGCATCGTCTCTTTGAAAAATTAAAATTTTAATTAGTATACTTCATTTTTTTTATTTACTTAAATAAAAATTGAACTCGCGTTCCATGTTAATCACTTTTACATATATGTATTGTGTATATATAAAACTTTTATCATTTTTATACATTTATATATTTACATTATATGAAATATGAAATATACTTATATATATATATTTATACTTATACATACATACAATATTAATATACATACATATAATATTATACTATACAATAACAATTATTTATACTATATAATAATACTTAATTATATTATACAGTAATAGTAATATTAATAAATATTATTATTTTGTTTTATCATGTAATAATGAAGAAATTTGTCAAAGTATACGGTTTGTAAAAGTATGTCAGCTTACGTTAATGCAATAAAAATTATTTCGTTCTAGTATAATTTTTAATTATAATTCATTTTTAACATGAATGATATGATACTAAAAAAGATTATTGAACTTAATAATATTACAATTGTATTCTAGAAGGATGATACTATATTTAATATAAACTTGATTGTTTTAAAATTTAAAGATGTCATAAAATCATCGAATAATTAAAACTATAATTACTAGTGAAAGATACATATTATACATCGTTCTTTGTTTGATGAATGTTTTTGTAGATTTTTTAAAAAAGAAATTAAATATTTGCACATTCTTCGAATACGTTTAAGTATCTCGTTAAATTTGTTACGAACAATTATTATAAAAGTTATGTTAGTCATATTTTAACATATAAGAATAATATTTAATATCAATGTTAATCCACGACTGTATAAAACCCATAAAATATGCCACCAAATATACATAATTGCACATTATGTACATTTTTATTATATAAGATGTATATTTTAAAAAAGTGCTAAAGAAAGTAACTAATATTTATTTCGCCAAAGCAAATCCTATTCGATCATTCTCCATATCAAACTCGGTGTAGTAACGGCCAATAAATGGAACGCCTAGAATCCACTCGACTTCACGCGAGTCCAATCCCACAAAGCGGCTTATACAAATAGTATTACCATTATCTGGCAACTGTACAGAATTAAATATACAATGTAAACTTCTCTTATATATACTTACATATTCTTCTTTTCTTGTATATATTTAATTTAAATAATTTACATATAGTACTCACCTGAATGATGTAATCTTCACCGGTAAGATTGAATGCCTTACCACCCAAAATAAAACTAATTGTAGGCAATAGATCAATTCGATGGCAGTTCACCTTTAAATAAAAGAAAATACCAAGTTAGTATACAGAAAAAAAGGACATTCTTGTTTTAAAAATATATTTAGTTTTAACATGGAAATCTTGAAATGAGATTATATTGCGTTAATTTAAGAAAAATATAATTGCGTGAATAATTGCTTACTTGAAACCATTTTATATAGTTCAATCAAGAAAAATATATTCTTATGATTTAATGTTTAATTTTTTTGAATGGAAAAGAAACAATGTTAGATAGAAAATAATATTTTTAAATCAAAGCTTATAATTTTTTTTGAAGTAGAATTAAATAATTATATATTCTTGAGATGAGAATTACAGTATTAAAATAAGACTATAATATTGTTAAAATTTAAAATTATTAAATTCTTCTAAGAAGATTATAAATTGTTACGTATATACGAAATAATGAACGCGTTAGTTTAAGTATATAAGTTTTGATTTGACTTATTTTTTTTCTGTGTAATTAATAATATTTGTAAACATATTAAATATATTTAATTGGAACGTGGATTAATGTCGTTGTTCCATAGAAGATTATGTATCATGTATTTGAACGCACTAATATTTATTTTTATCACTATTATCAACTTCTATAATTTATTTATCAAAGCCTACATGCTTTGTGAAAGATATGTTCGTTTACTTACTCTTTCCTCTCCATTAATATTAACAGTTCCAATAAGGTCATTAATAAATACGATATGTTGTTTTGGTCCAACTATTGCATCAGCACTTACATCAGCGACAGCTTGACAGTTTTCATCGCACAGATTAATATAACTTGCTATGATCCTACAAAGCGATAACATTAATAATTTATTGAAACGTTATTAACGTAGTTTAAGAAATAACATACTTATCCAATGTAAATTGCCAGTATCCTTTGCGACTAACAGGAATATATGTGAAATCGCCCTCGTAATGAGTAGGATCGGAACCACCCAATATTAATTCACCACCATTTAATGCGTCTGAAAAATCTCTGCATAAATTGCATATTTTTTATATCATTATATATCATTATATCATTATATCATTATATATGTACGTGTGTGATAATTAAGATTAATAATATTTGATATAGAAGTATAAATATTACGTTAATGTAAAAAGTTATAATAATAAAAAAATAAATAAATAATAAATTTAATTTATGTTAATATTAAAATAAATATAAATACACATAAAAATATTATATATATATATATATATATATTTATATGTATATTTATTTATAAATTTATATGTAATATTTACATTTATTAAGAATTCTTGCTTAGAGATATGTGTTGTTCATAAGTAGAAAAAATATATACCTATTTAGATAAAAACTGAAAACAGGTGATGACACTAGACCTTGTTCAATTATGTTGTTGAAGATAAATATTCTTCCATTGACAGATGTGTTGGAATAACCCAAGCCCAAAATACCATCATATATGTGAAGATCAATTGGATACACTGATACGTTAGTCGCTTCTGCAAACATTTGATTCTGAACACTGAGGTTGGCAATCTATAATAAAATTGATAATGAAATAATATAATGTTATCGCCCCACAAAAAAACAATATGGTTGCTTAAGAAATGTTTGAATTATGATTATATATAGTTGTAACTGAGTTGGATTGTTAAATATAGTTGTAACTGAGTTGTTTGTTTAATGATGACTTACTTTCACTATGTCAGTAGATAGAAATCCTTCCATACCGGCATTAAAGTTTTTTATATGAATCGAAGTACCATTTGCTATATGTGTGCTGGATTCGGCACTATTATATTGATTATGGTTTACTATAAAGCATATTCGATAATATCATAAATTAGTAATATTAGAAAGATTTTAAAATATAAAAATATTGTCTTATTAATCTATAATAAATATACAATATTTTTTTCAAATTATTATATACGTATATGTAAATGTGTTTGTTGAGTTAATTCTTTCATCTTTGTTTGTCAAAACTCGTTTACATCTTCATAAATTAGTAATATTAGAAAGATTTTAAAATATAAAAATAAAAATATTGTCTTATTAATTTATAATAAATATACAATATTTTTTTCAAATTATTATATACGTATATGTAAATATGTTTGTTGAGTTAATTCTTTCATCTTTGTTTGTCAAAACTCGTTTGCATCTTTAGAGAATGAACGTGATAAATTGTTTAAATTAATTTATGCGGATAATTAATTCGCGTTAATTAAATAAATATATATATTTTTTTTTTATAAAAATCATGTTAAATAGCTTAAAATATTATTTTCGCGGTACTTAATGAAGAAGTACATATCAAATAAAATTCACTTTGGTCCCTCTCATTAGAGTGATAATATGTATATCTGTGAGTCGCCCAATTTAATGCATGGTTACATAATAGCTGGCGCTCGATTCGGATTTGTTTGTCTAAAGAATAGTACTGATTAGATGAAATTTAATTAATTGATAATTAATATATATATATATATATATATATATATATATATATATATATATGTTTGTACGAAACTATATATTGTTGCATAACTATATATATTGTTGCTTATATCTTTATATTGCATATATAAACAAATTACTTACAACAAGCAGCCGAGTTGCACTTTTTAGACGGGATCCAAAGATATGGGGCCCGAATATCAAATATTACTGTAAATTCTTGCGGCGGAGTTCCAATAGTAATAATGCCACTGTAATATATGCTTAAAAAATTGTACAAATGTAATGAAGGACGATGATCATTTAACGAACGAACTTCTCGCAAGTTAGTGCCAACTTTTTTCAAAGATTGTAGAATGGAATTCCTCTTGTTGTGTAATAAAATCCTTGAAATAACATAAAAAGCATTCTGTGATGTATATGTGTATATATTTAAAATTGTATATGTATAAAACATATATGTATAAAACAAATATTTGATATGACTGGCAGATATTTCCAGAATAAACATAAACTACGCAAGGCTACACAAATTTGAACATCTCAGAAATTAACTATATATTACATATTTACAATATAAGTATACGTTATGCATTTAAATATAAATATATTAAAAACGTTTATTAACTCGATAATTTTTCTAAATTATATACGATTTTCACATTGCATATGCATATATGTATCTTTAAAGTAATATTTAACTTGTCTTTTAAATAATCTTTTAATTAATCATTATACCTTAACGAATATTGATTTTTAGTTAATGAAAATTTTGCATATAATTTTACACAAAGAAATAATATAAAAACAAGTAACTGTATCACTTATTAAAAATGAGATATAGAAAAATATAAAGCAACTCATTATACCTATAGTTGATTTCCTATAGTTGATTACTAACGCGTGAAAAAATAGTTTACAATTAAACGTTTTGATGACCCCAATCGCGATATTATATTTATGTTATGGTCGTCATTTAAATGTAGATAAAAACAAATGGACAAAAGTGAACGTTACGAAAGAACAAAGAATCACTTTTTCAAAAATATTCTTTTTTTATCTACTCTTTGACTAATAAATCAAAATACACATTTTGACCAAAATTGATTTTTATATGGAAGCATTAATTACATTTGCACAAGTTATACGATTAATCTAAGAAATCGGATGCTAATACGAGAAAAAAAATCGATTCTATAATCTCGATATTTATCATGCCAATATATAATACAATAAAATATATACCTGTGTAATTGTGCGTCGATCATCATAAAGAGCACCGTTACTACCATAAAAAGGCGAAACATATTTCCGATTTTATTTATTACCGAAGTTTCGATTCAAAAATTTGAACGACGAGTTTCTTTCGATACTTTATGACCGGGTACACAGAAAAATAAAGTGTTGTCCCTCACTAATATTCCTCTTACACTGTCGATATTCGATATTCGATAGCGTTATATATATATATATATGATCGCTCGTGCCTCTATGTTAAATGCTTGAATAGACAGAGAACGCGCAAAACATTCGAAAAACTCTGATAGAGATTTTCATAAATTTAAATATTTTTTCGATAAATTTAAATATTTACATAATTATTATTTAATTTAAATATTTTCATGATTAATAAAAAGCAATTTTTTTGAAAGAGAGAGAATATATTGTTTATATTGATTAGATAGATAATCATGCATCATTAACTTTACAATAGATAATTTGTAAAAAGTAGTATTTAATTCATCAACACTTTTTTGATCCAATTCTGTGCGAATAAATTATATAATTAGAAATCACTTTATTTGATAAAATCTTGAGGTTTTTAAGAAGAAAAGGAAATATACATAATCTTGAAATATATATTTGAATATCCATTAATTTCATAACTTTTGCTATGAATAACTGGTTAGTTTAAAGATAATATTAATATGGATATTTTAGCTCAAGGTAATCTACAAAACTTACAAATCTATACTATATAGAGTTTTCTTTCATCATATAATATGTAAATTTGAAGAAAATACAATAACACGAAATTTTGTCTGTAAATGTGCAAACGAAAATCTATAGATTAAGCCTCTTATGAAAAAAATTTTGCAAAGTTTCAAATTTGTTGTGCATAAAGCAATCTCCTCAAGTTTTTTTTATATCTTTTTTTCTCTTTGTGCAAACAAAAACTCAATATTTTTGTTAATTATTTGTTAAACAATTCATCGAAGCCTTTCATTATGCTAATTATTTACGTCTATAATTCAATTGTTTTATTGCATTTTATTATAATCCAAATTATATTTCATTGTCAAGTGGAATGATAAAGTAACACGGATGAAATATATTTAATTCTAAATATCATTAAATTAATAATTATTGTATCTGTAAAGTTCGCAAGGAAACGATTATTTATTATTTTAGATTCTTACCACTTTGATTCTTGATTAAATTGTATACATCGCAAAATATGCATTTTAAGCATTAAATTGTCTAATTAAATGTATTATGAAAAATATTTTATGACATATTAATGTTAATATATCTATTAAACGTTAATATATCTATAAGGTATTCATGTATAAAAATATATATTTTATTTTGTTATTATATAATTTTAAATATTTAAAATTAAAATCTGGAATGTTTTATACATATGTTATATTATACAATAATTTAGAATGTGAATCATTACGAAATGAAAAAAAAACAAGCAATATATCCATTTTGAAATTAATATAAATATGACAAATAATTTGTATATATTACTTATTGCATATGTGTGTATGTATTCTATACGTTGCCTAATACTTTTTGGGACTTCTTTATTTTCTCTTGTATATCTTTCGTAATTTGCTCATGGTCGTTGTTTCCTCTCGTGGCATTCACTCATTCACGAAAACACAATTTAATTATAATTAATTAAATAAGTAGAACACTTTGACGAGACTCTCGATCGAAGTAATCATACAAAATACGCACTTTGTTATATCATAAGAGAGCAACATAACTTTACATAAGATTAAAATCATTCGCTACTTGTTACAACAATGCGTATTATTATTACTAATATACGTATATAGTATACGCTATATAAAATTCGAATATGATCAAAAGATTAAAGTAATGAATGAATTTATGATATAGCAATCGTTTAATTAATAATTAATTTATGTATACATTTTAGAAAATATACATTTTAGAAAAACTTAAAATATTGTATGTTTGACTCTAAGTATTGTTAAATAAAGTAATAATATAATGATAATAAATGCTCTTTTATAAAGATTTACTGTCGCAGTACAATTTCATATCATTCAAAAATTAATTAATTAATAATTAATAATCATAGTTAATCATGCTTAGATATTAGTTGTGATCGCGTTTAGTAAAAAAATCTAACAATTGTATGAAATGTTTGGCATTATTTCATTGCTCGAGTATTGCCGTGCAAATGATAACAAGGTTGCCCTACATAAACAACAATGCTTTCTTCCCTTAAGAAAATCTAAAACTGTTTCAATATACTTCAATATACTGTTTCAATATTATTTTTTTAAGAGCTCTAGCACTTGTTTATACTGTTAATGCTATGTTATTAAAAATTATTTGCCTAAATATTTTACGTACTATAACGTACATGTACATAAAATATTAAATTATAATAAAAATATTTTAAGTTATAAATAAACTATAGACTCTTAAAAATATTATGTCGATATTTGAAAGTCTTAAAAGTGTATTTATTACCTCTTTTTTTCGCAATGATGATTGATTATCTCTATGTCTACTTTGCAAATAGCTATCATCGTGAAGATCGCGTATATAGCCTGACAATTCAACAATGGTAAAAAAATTAAATACATTTGTTTATAATGAACTTCTTTTTTGCTAGACGAAGATTCTTCTCTTTTGAGGTATATTAAAGATTCCCTTTATAACTAAGATTTCCTTTATAATTAAACTTTACAAAACATATAACTATTAATATTTATAATATTTAATATTTAGAAATAAACTAGAATATTTTGTTTTTGTTACTATACTTTATTTTTAATGATGGTTGTGGTAAAACCATATAATAATAGCGATGGCGATCAATTTGACAAATTTATTATTTAAAGAATATTTGTCATTATATTGCAATATAGTGGTGGGGAGGTGGCGGGAATGGTGGTGGTGAATGATGTGTGATTAATATGTATAATAATAAGTAATAATAATACATATTAATAATAGAGAGAAACTACAAAATTTAACGATATTAAAAATATAAAAATAATAATACAAAAATAAAAATATATACAAAATGTCAAAATTAAAAGACGAAAATTTCAAATAATAAAAATTTTTTATTATTTTTTTATTATTTGAGGGGGGAGTGATCCATAATTTATATATTATTATATAACGAAATTCAAAATACAGAGCAATTCTACTTTGTGACATATATTTATGCATACTTTGATATATATTTTATTTAGTTATATAATATATAATACATAGTTTATTACACACACATTTTAAAATATGTATTATGATAACATTTATTTATTTATTTATATTTAACTATCAAAAAGCTGAAAAAAATTATTTTGAGAATACTATCTCATCATAATAAAAAACATAGCTAAATTCATTGATATTTCATCTAGATAAATTCCTAAGAAAATAAGGATATTTTATAAATATTATTGCATGTTATTTAGTTATGGATTTATCGTTAAATCGATAAGCAAATAAGTTACAAAACATGAATCATGATAAAAAATTCATTTGTATTTAACTACTAAACTTTTATGGGTGCAAAATTTGTGATAATTTCGATAGAAATTATTTTAGTAACTGTGATATGAACTTCTATATTCAAAGTGGATAAAAAAATTCAAGTTATCGTAATTCGAAAAGTATTATGACTTGAAAATATTAAACAGGTATTCTAGAATAAGACCAGTAAGATACTTGCATAGGTTCCGCATTACATCTCTCCATTATAAAACAAGATTAAAATAAAATATTTGTCTTACAGAATTTTGTCTCTCGTTCTTTTGGCACTTTGGAATCCTTCCTAAGATAGATCGAACCTAACGAAAAAGTCCGCAAATCTAGTTATAATCTGAACAGCACAATAAAATAAATGAAATAAAATTAAATATGGATATAGTACTTTCCACTATTGAACCTCTAAGAATAAAAATGAAAAACGAAGACCATATTAAAATAATATAAAAATTGTGCAATTGTGATATAAACTTGTTGAATAAGTACGTTTATTCGTGTTTTGGATCGAATGAGAGTGTATGAGTGCGTGCGGTACGAATGAGTGAGAGAGAGAATCGGAATAAGAGAACAAAGGATAAAATTCTTATTACATATGTAAGACTATAATCTAAGAAGTAAAATTAGGAAATAAAGTCCATATTAAAATAATATAAAAATTATTTTAGCAACTCTGATACGAACTTTTATATTCAAAGTGAATAAAAAAAATTCAAATAGATAAAAGCAAATTAAATATAGATATAGCACTTTCACTTTTGAACCTATAAAGATTAAAATTGAAATACAAAATTTACATTAAAATAATTATCGAAATCATCGATTATTTTTCTTATACCAGCAAAAACTTGATAATTAAATACAAATAAACTTTTTTTTATTGTGATATATATTTTGTGATTTATTCATTTTATACTTTCCAATTTCTAGGCCTATAATCAAATGGATATTCTTATATTATAATGCTTTAAAATGTTCTTCTTTTTCAAGAAAAAATTTGTGTAATAAATAAATATAATAATGGTAAATAATAACGCATTAGACCATTAGACCAATATTTTTCATTTCAGTGCATAGGTTCTCAAAATAATTTCAGCGCCTTTTGGCTCTCTTAAAACATGTATCTTTAAATGTTATCATATTAAAGATATAAGTAAATAACTTATAAATAAGACAATAGGAATATTGTTTAAATCGTCTTATGTCTTATTCTATATATTTGATTTACACAATTGAATGAATTGCTATTGAATATTTCTTATTATAAATTAAAATAATTTTTTCATATTTTTTCTTAATCAATTTTAATTTTAATTTTCATGCTTTTTTAACAGATTTAATTTTTAATTTTTTAAAAGATGACATTTTTTAATATATAGCAATATTTTTTTAACATAAATTTATCTCAAATTAAATAAAAAAAAATAAACGAAGAAGTAGATTTTTACTTACAATATCTGATCAGGTATGTTATATTTAGTTTAGTTTAAAATCACATTACTTAATGTTATGCATTTTCTATTTCACTATATTATTGACATTTTAACATGGATTATGATATATTCTTCTGCAACTTTCAATGATTTCTTTTTACACTTGCAATGGTTCTTCCTTGATATCACTTTCTACTTATTTATTTTTTTTTATCATCCATTCACAATCTAATTTTATATTCTCTTGGATATTTTTAATTTTCCTCGTATGTTTTTAAGAAAACTTTGCAATGGGTGATAATTTTCAACCTCGCATAATATTTCGTTTAAGATCCACTAGTACGATAATAATACATTATAATCTGAAATTATAATTTTATACTTTTGATAATCTAACATTGATAATTATTTTTTACTGAAGAGGATCCAGTTGAGGATTAAAACGTTTAAAAATTTGAATTATTTTTTTTATTAAAAACTTCTCGAATTATGTTATTTTTTCTAATTTTAGGAACTTTCAAGATTTCTACTATATTCATAAAATAAATATATGCATATATTAGGACTTACAGCTGAATAGAGATATGTCATGTCATATGAATAGAGATGATACATACCTTATCATAGGAATAGATATTTGCCGTTATTTTATCTTGAGTTGTTACGAGTCACGAAGTCAAATGTGACCCGCGATACTCCTCGACATTCAGAAGAAGCGCTCAACTTATATATACTTAAAGAAGAGAGGAATGTGTGACTTTGACCGATACACGTATCCCCTTTTTTTGCTCCTTTTTTTGGCTGCTTTCTCATCAGCTCTCGACAACTTGTCTTGTTGTTTGGTCAAATCTTGCGTCACTGTTATATCTTTCTTTTTTAATAATGCAATTAATAAAACATTTATTTAATTTTAATATTTTAAATTCTTACATCTTGTTATCCTTGTTTTAATATCTCATAATTTTCGTAATCTTTTCTGATTCTTTCTATATTTCTGATCTTTTCTATATTTTTAAAGTTAAATATTAAAAAATTAATCGCGCGGATTACGACATGGAATTTAAATATTTTTTCAAATGAAATGCACAATGAAAATAAATAATCGAATGAAAAAATAATATATCAAAAAAGATTACGAAAATTATGAAATATTAAAATAGGAATAAGAGGATATATTAAGAAAAATTAAAATTTAAATAAAAGTCTTATATTAATTGCATTACAAAAAAAAATATAATAGTGAAATAAGCTGAGCAAGCAAAAAGAAAAATTAAAAGAGCGGAGGGGATACGAGCTTCGATCAGAGTCATTCCTCTCTCTTTTTAATTAAATATTATATAAAGTGATTCAAAATAAACTGATATTTTTTAAATATCATATTCTTGAATAATGTGTAGTATAGTAGAATAGTAGTGTGGTGCATTAGTGTGATGTAATGTACTATTTGATATGCGTATCAAAAGATTAGTGTAAACTAAGCCCCTATTATATAACTTCCCTCAAAACCCTACCAAAAGTTGAAAATTTAACTTCAAAATGTACTTATGTCTTTTAAATATAATAACTATATTTTTAGATTTGAACTTATTATCATATTGTTATTTTCCTTTAATATTAATTCACATTTGCAATATGTAACTGTATACTTTTTCTTAAAAATAATCTGTTTTCTTTGCATCAATTAATTTATCTCATTTTTCTATGCATAAAAGTATTACGATAAGATTATCGAAAGCTAAATATTTTACGAGATATTTTGTGTCAAAATATATCAAATTAAAATTTATTATCTCATAAATTGTCCAATTTCTAGTTATCTTACGCTTATGACTTTTTATGTAGAAATTTAATATGAATCTATTATGAATTTATTTACATAAAATAATTAAAATAGTTACATTTAAAGAAACTAAGTTATCCTCCAAATCTGCGAAATATGTTAATTAGGAAAATATTATTTGATCAATTTTTTATGTTCTTCTTAAAACTACTGCAACTTTTTTCTGATATATTTTTTTTTAAATCTAAAACAAAAAAATTTAGAAAATAATTAATTGGAACAAATAATAAAATGGGGCACTGTGTATATGTATATACATTCATAGATATAAATATATACATATATATTTAGTCCTTGTATATGGACATATATATATATATATATATATATATATATATATATATATATATATAAATATATCAAGATTGAAAATTTATTTTCTAGCATTAGTAATTAAATCAGAATTTCGTATCGTCGTATTATTATATATTTATTACAATTATATTAATATATATTTTTTAAATGTTTTATTAATTGTTCACGTGTGATGCTTTTTTATTTTAATATCTATTTATCTATAGATAGTGATATAATTATTGAAATATTTTTATATACATGTGTGTGTATGCTCAGGTGTGCAATAAAATAAATTTTCTTAATGTGATTGTTAATTCACAAAAAAGATCTGTAATTATTTTCCTTTTTTTATTATTGTTGTTACAAGAATATTAAATGTATCAAACAATAATAAACTATGCTTTTAATTTATAGTAAATTGACGGATGCAATTGATAAGTTAAAATATTTTTAATTCGATTTGTACGTGAACAAATTCTTAGCAATTATTTTTCTTAAGATTGTTTATTCTTTAATCTTTGACATCTTAATTTGCTTTCTGTTATTTCATTATTAATACAAGCATTATTCTGCAAATATATATAATAATACAATATCCAGCAATAAGTTATGCCAATTGTACAATATATGGAAGTAAATGCTAATGGTAAGAATGGTAATCTGTCACCTAATAATAATTTATGCAATATCATTTCATAAAATGTAATTAATGGCAGTGATATTATGTATAACCATTCATATAATTGTAATAAAGATCTAACATGTTGATTAGTTAAAACTAAAATCGATGAAAGCATATATGTTAATAATAGTAGTAATTTTAATGAAAATAAGTTATCGGGATATAGTAATGGCAAAAGAGCAGTATGTCCAGTACTGTTTAGAATTATGAATATCCGTGCATCTTCTTTGTTTGTTGCTGCGAGAACACTAAAAATTCATTATTAAATTGCATTAGTGTAAGCTTTAATATAAACAAAAATATCTTCTAAAATAATTAAATATTTTATATTATGGATTCAGTACTTACCACAAAGGTATGATTGCGGTTAATATGGCTTTTTCGTGCACATGCCAACCAAACATGAATGAGCTTAAAGCACATAATACAATACATCTGACAAAATATTTTGAATTCATGTAGGATTCTTTACAAAGCAAACACCATAATGCAGGCTGTAATAATATGATATCAATTATTTAATCTTTTATATTTTTAGAGTAGTATATATGAAAAATAAAAAATGTTTAATATATATATTAGAATAGAAATTGTGCAGAATTTAAATTCTCTATAAAATATTTATTATCAGAAATTATATATATATTAATATACATATATAATTGTATTTATATTTAAATATATACATGTGTATGTGTGTGAAAACTTACAAGTATTGCCAAAAAAGTCAAAAGAAATGTAACAATAGGAATTGGAGTAGGTAATATAAAGAAATTCTGCTCTTGCACTAGACCACCTGTCATTACTGCAGCTTTAACATCTTTTAGCCATCCCAAATGTTTCCATATAACAGACAGTATTTTTTCTGCACCAATATATAAAGCCCAACAATTTGCGGCCCAATATGAATGTACCAAACCCCTTTTAAATGGAAATAAACGGGAAATTACCTAAAAAAATGAAAAATACATTAAATTCTAAAGAAATTAAATAAAAAAAACACAGAGAGATAGACTATAGAATAATTGTTACCTGTGATAATTGAGTTATAAATGGACCAAAAGATGCTGTTAAAACAGCCAGAATAATAAACCCAAGTGTAAATAATCGTTTAAAAAATTTGCCACTATTCAGACAATAAGATTTTAATAACCAAACAATGTATGCTGGTGCTATGAACACATATAAATGTTTTAAATTGAGTAAAATAGCAAACCATATGGCACCTTGCAACACTGACATCTAGAAACAAACTGCTTTTTACCGTAAGTAAATTCCAAAATATATATATTGTAGAATTTACCTCTTTTCCAATCTGTGAAACTTTTGATATTGATATCAACAAAATTCCAAGTAAAAAACCATTGTATTGAAAATGTATATGGTCGACTATCAGTAACCCTATGTTACACAATGATAGAAGTACGAAAACGGCATGGCTATTCGAAGACTTACAAAATGTCCTACTCATTCTGCAAGAAAATGTTTAAATTTAAATTAAATAAATTTTATATTGTACAAAATTTTTAAAAATTGGATCTTCAAAAAAGCAATATCTCTACCAGTTGTTCAGAAAACATATCTTTGTGCTAATAAACTTTGCTAAAAACATATATTTATTTTTTCAATTTTTATTTTAAAAAGCTATTTTTAAATAACTTATTTTTTGTGTCATGGAAATATGTTCTCTTTTAGAAAATGTTCTTTTATCTAATTTATTACGAATTTTTATTGACAAATGTACTTACTCTCTCACTCCATATGCAAATATCAGATCAGTAAATATAACAGTCGCTCTTTGGAAATACACAGTAGCTGATGATGCATAATTTAAATTCTCCACCTTGACCATCTCTGGATCGAAAAATACAGCTATTTGGCTAAGGCAATACTCAAACCATGCAAACAAGGGTGGATAATCAAGAGTCCACGGAGATTGCGTATTTGTGTACCATTCTTTAACAGGTAAACTGTATGTGATAGCTAGCCAGTTGCGATGTACTTCAAAATCAGTGGAATGACTGCAAGTTTAGAAAAGAATTGTAAACAAATTTATATTAATGTAAGAACAAATAATTTCAATAGTATAAAACAGCATAAATGAATTGAAAAAGAGTAATATAAAACTAAAAGATTACTCACTAAGTAGGAATCAAGAGGATCTTGATGCAAGTAACTAGAAGAAAGATTTTCAAAATCACACCATCTCTCGAAGCAACGGAAGAAATTTCTTCATCCCGGCTTATCTGCGTTTCCTTCAAAGTTTTTTTGCTCCCGGTAAACATATTGTTCAAGCAAACTTGCAATTTATTGCTGTCATCAACTCATTACAAATCTCGATATATTTCGCGACAGTACAATATTCCTGTCAGATAATACTTTAATAAATAAACATTTGACGACGAAATTATTTTCAAAACGATAAATATAAAGACTGGCATAAATACGTATAAATACGCATAAGCGAGGTTAGACAGATGATAAACAGTCGTAGGTTATGTTCTGGCCATCGCATATAAAATTCCATGAGAAAAAAAAGAAATCGACCAATCACGGTCGACTATTGGTCCTTAGGGGCCAATAGTCGACCGTGATTGGTCGATTTCTTTACGTTTACGTCTTACGTGTTTATGGAATTTTATGTGCGAGGGTTATTTGCCACCTGGACGGAACCTAACCTAACCTGAAGTTAGGTTAGATATGGCTGCTCCGAGATTGTTGACGGCTCTACGAAGAGCTATATATCGCGTTCAAGATTTTAATAAATGTTGTCTGATAGGTGACGTACGGGCATTTAATAAGAAATCCATCCTCGAGGAGAACGACGATGTCGCATCTGCCAAGCAGCAAAGGCCGAAGACGGTGCCGGTCCCGAAGATCACGCTGGTGTCACTGGACAACTCGATGACCGTGACCGTGCTAGAGGATGCTCAACGTCTGGCGAAACGCCGTAAGCTCAACCTCATCAAGGTCAACGACTTCGATAGCAAGACGCAGCGACCGGTCTACAAGCTGATGAGCAGCTCTGTCTTCATCGAGGAAATCGGGGAGAAAGTCGAGGAAGATCACGGAGACAAGCAGAAATCCAAGGGTGCTAAACTGCACTACATATCTGCGAAAATTGCTGAGCATGACCTGTTGACGAAGACCAGAAATGTGGTGAAATTATTAAATAAAGGGCACAAGATTAAGATTGTCATCACCCTGGACAGTAGTAGTGAGGTGAGTTTTTTGGTTTTTCTGTTGTTTCCTATTTGGTTATTCACTTCTCTCTGTGATAGAGGAATTGATGTACATAATTGATATACATAACTTAAATAAATTGGTAAAAGTCACACTAAGATATTTAAACCAGAATATATTCTTTTCTTCTGATTCTGTTCCATTATAAATTCTTAATTACACATGTACAATAAAAGATAATAAGATGCTAAAAGATGATTATTTATCTTCCAGAGAGAACTGAAAATAACTATTTTAGACTTTTTACTTTTCTATGGTTCATTATAAAATTCAAGACAGAATTCTATCTATAATTTGATGTGCTAAATATATACATATATGTGTATTATTTTTATATGTGTATGGATTATTTCTTCAAATAAAATTGTAAATAAAATAAAATTCTGTCATGAATTATATATCGCTCAAAATAAACTTAAAAAAATTATTTTATGTGTAGAATAACATACGAACACGAAGTGTTATAGAAGATGCCCTGAAGAATTATGGCAGCATTCAACAAATGCCATCAAAGAAAAATGTTCTCCTACTTATAATAAATCCCATATTAAATAAGAACAAAGACAATTCTGTAGTTAATAAAGAAGGAACTGATACAACTTAACTTAAGTAATAATATGTGAAATTGTTTGGTGAGTTAGATAATAATTTACCATAATTTACCATAATTATGAGCGAGAAAAGAATAAATTCTATGTATATATAAAGACTAAAATAATTATACAGTACTTTATACAGCATATACTTGTATTAAATATATTGTATAGAGCTATTAACTTTATTAATGAATATATTATAATAGCTTTACAAAAGGAATAACATTTAAATAGGTTTTTTTCTATACCTATAGGTTTTTCCCCTATATCATATTTACGATTATTGTCAATGAAGAGAATTTTATGTTAAGAAAACTTTCCATTATATATACACTAAACGAACGGCTTACTATCTATTGATATGTCTACGGCGCATTTTATTTTATATTGTATTTTAGGATATGGGGAGGCTTCTCGATTATTTTAACTGAAACAATTACAAAGTTTGGTCTTATATTGAGATCTGCAATGCATGATAAATGCCACGAATATGATATACGTACGTACAAATAAATATTATTGTTACAATTGGTCTTTTTCATGTGCTAACATATTTTACTATCGGTGCTAATAAGGGATAATTCTTCTTACTTAATGTAATGTTACTACACTGTATATTATATTATAGCTTTGATTTTTTTGCTGCAGTTAAGTAGATAGCAAATGATATAATGATTTTTTCATTTGTCATGAAAAGCTATATGAATATTCGACATGAGTATTACTTTTATTACTTTACGAGAATATAATAATTGCAAAAATTCTAATATTTTCTCTTTTCTAAGCACAATTGACACAACTGGAATGCAAATCCAATTTGTCTTAACTTAATACCATCGGAAAATAACATCACCTGTTAAGTAAAGTTGTATTAAATATAATAATATCGAATAATTCAGCATCGACACGATGGATCGCAAAATGATACGCAAATGGCACTATTTTTCTGTGCGTAGTAAATTACACTGGAGGACAGAGAACGGATATAATTATGCTATGTAGAAGCAAATCTATGAACCTGTTTTCTTACAAAAGCATTACAGGTAAATTTCTATTTTCTATATAAAATAAGTGATGCTTTTCTTCTTAAGTACTATAATTAAGTATTCAAATTATGTATATATCAACTATGCACGCTTAAGTCAAATATATTTCATAATATAATTTATATATTTCATAATATAATTTATATATTTCATAATATAATTAATTATGTTTGACGCAATTACATTGAAATCATTTTTTGTTTTTTTTTTGCGTATAATAAATATTTAGTTTGTTTTTCTTTCGAAAATAAAAAAAAATCTTCTGTCATTAATTTGTCATGCGTGGAATGATACATAATACATAAATCATAAATGCAAAACTGAGAATTATAGATTTTAAGATAAAATATTATTCTTCCAAAATCTAAAATATCCACAATTTTAATATCAAATACGATTTTGTCGTTTTTTATCGTTTCTTTGCTTTTATTATTAACTCTATTATTTGTTCGTTATCAAAACAGCAAAAATATGCGAACTTTTATAGGATAAAATTGCTGTCGTCCAGTGTTAGCCCTATATCCCGATAATATTTTCTACAGATACATGCTTCTATCCCTCCTGCACACTTTGGAGATTTCACTTACATTATAATATTTAAGAAGGAGTGTCACACGAGTAATCAATCTAACGACAAAGTCACATGAATTTCAATATTCGACACAGACGCACCGTGCAAATAGTAATATGCCTATCGATAGAATAATAAGATAGAATGCAAACACTCTCGGACTACTGCGGACAATCTATTCTGCGACACTTTTTGAATTCCGTCAAAACTGGACAGAGTTTGGCCCAGGATCCACGTGGTTTCACCGTCACACTTCTGACCCTGGTTCGCAACGATTCGCCACAGGTCGCACTGCATTCCGACCACGTTGACCACGATGTCATTTCGCAATTCACTGAAACTGTATACAGAGTGAGCGATATTGAATATTATGAATAAACAAAATTGACACGATTATTTTCTTAGTTCATTATCTTATCAAATCAAATCGCCAATAGTGCCTTAATTACTTGATCAGTTGTTGTATTCATTTAATGTCGATTCTACTCTGTATACTCTGAATAGATACTGAATATGTAGCAAATAATTTATTCTTTTGAATCTAAGCTATGAAACTTTAATGTAAGGCAAATTACGAATTCATAAATTCTAAGGTTTGAAATGATATTTTACTTTAAAGCAATATGAAACTTACTCTCATGCTCTATTTCAGTATTTTTGTTTCGATGAAATCGGCGACCTTTTTCATCTTGTAGAACTAAAAAATAATAAAATTTATTTAAAAATTTTTTTAAATTAATTAATTTAAATTAATTTATTTAAAATTATAAAATAAGTTATTAAAATTTACCTCTATATTTAATAATGATATTGTCTAAGAAAAGAGCTGAAAATATAGATTTAAAAAATCTGTTTGCATGCTTTAAAATACGTAATTTTCAAAAAATAATTTCGTGAATAATTTATTATGTGTATTTATGATAAATTATATCATAGTAAAGGAGAATTTGGCTGCGTTCCGTTTCACGCATATGCGCGCATTATTTATAGTATGCGTAATGTATACTATAGATAAATACGCGCATATGCGTGAAACGGAACGCAGCCTTTATAAAAGTATACCAATACTCACAGCATGGCAGAATTTTATTGCACTTCTTTCTTCGGATAAGTTTTTTTGGACATTTCTTACCCCCACCTTTGGGTGGAATCTGTAAAATAACCATATTTTTACATGATAAGATGCATGAGATATATTATATCCTTTTGCTTTATACATATTATAATTTAAAATAAATCGAGAAAATTAATTTTATTAATTGTTAATATTAATTAAATAATTGTTAATATTTATTATTCATTGAAATGTCATTATTTTTATATCGATATTATTTTATATAAGTATCTATAAATGCGATAAATATATATGTGAATAAAAACTCATAACAATACCGTCTCCCTAGTGCTCGTGGCAAATCCACGACAGCTTTCACAGCGCGACCATTTACTCCATTCAGATATCTGGCAATCCACTTTACTATTCTCACTCGATTCCATTATCTGACTAACCGCTTCAATGCCTTTAAAATCCTCTGCGAAAAAAAGAACAATGCAAAATGACCTTTAACGAGGCAGAAATATTCGTGCATTACATTTATTTTTAAATTCTCTTAAAACCATTTTCCATAAGAGCTTATAATACAAAACTATATAATAGAGTTCACTTTGTAAATGTTCGATATTCAGTGGAATCTCAAGTAACTTTTGCTTAAAACAAATTATCACCATGTTGCGCTCTCTTCGCCTTTGCGTTACGTTGCTCCTGCGCAGGAATATGATAGCTGAGGACGCTGCTAAGGGACACCTTAAGATTTTTCATGATTGCTGATAGATTCGCCTTCAATTCTCCTGAATTGGTTAGTAAGCGTGTGCAGAGCATGACAAATGATTATTTGTGAGGAAATTAGGATTGCATAAAATTCAAGACGAGATAATTATATTGTTAAAAATATTATATCAGTATTGAAAATTTATGAAAACTTAAATTTTATCTTAGTCCTGAGTAAATCTTTTGTAGTAAGAGTAAGTTCTGTATTGCTTTGTCTTGATTTTATTAATAATTTATATCTAATACTGAACGGTGATTTAAAATAATATATATTTAACATAATTTTTATAATATAATTTAAAATAAAAAAAATTATCAAAATTCGAGATTAAATCAAGACACGACTCTTAATTAGTCTAACAAAATTAAAAGACTTATCTTGATATTTCGCGCAGAAAAAATTATGTTCTATCATAATTGTAATAATATTAAGATTACATAATATAAAAGTCATCTATAGTTTGTTATATACACTTAGAAATCTGATTGTGAAAATTGCTTTTGCAGATAGGAATTTAATAGAAACAGTGGATATGTGTGGAGTTCCACAATTAATAATATTATTATGGATGCGCTATTAATGTGATGAATTCACGGCATGCACGGTATCGAATAATCGAGTTAACTTACTTTGGAAATTGCCGCAAACATTATTGCAATCTTGCACGGTTGGGAAATTATTTCGATTACCGTCGCAGCCAGAATAACTAAAGACACGACAAGTGCTGTTTTGTTTGTCAAAATAAGCTCTTAATATGTTCAAATTACATCGTCCCTTCACCTTGGGTTCGCTGCAGATCTCTACAAATCAATGATGATTTTTTTTCACGTTGTAAAAATTTCACCGAAAGATATATTTTCATATAGGGGGAGGCCATATTTAAAAAAAATACTGTAATTAACATTTAATATTAAATGTCATAAAATTTCTTAATTGAATTGAAAAGGTCCATTTCAACTTTTTGGGCTATTATATAATCTTTTTACTACTGAGGGAAAAATTATCTTAAAATAAAAAAATTTTAGTTAACTCAAGAAAGCTATTTATTCGGTGGGTACTAATCATGTATTTACTTGTATTTAAAACATTTATTTGCTTAAGTTAAGTATTTATTTACATATGTTTAAAAAAATATATATGCTTAAAAAATATAATTTTTAATTAAATATTTTTAATTTTAAAATATTTATTAAAATGCATTTTTTATTCCCAAAAATTTTAAATTTTTTAATTTAAAAAAATAATATATTTAATTTAATAAATTATAGTATATATTTTATGAAAATAGTATTTAAATATAAAAAATATATAAATGAAAATAATGTACTTAATATAACATGCATATTTAATTAAAATTAAATGCTTTTGCTTAAATGAAATAAACAATTCCTTCTATTTAAAGTAAAAGTTTCAAGAAAACAAATTTATTTGATTTAAAAAAATTTTTCCCTCAGTGTATATTATTAAATAATTTCCTAAAAAAGTTAGGAGAATAAATGTTTTTTTACTTATTTTTTCTTCTCTCGACAAATCGCAGCTCGGAATTTCGGCTTTGCATGATGCCTGTTGCACTTTGCATTCCTCGTGGCTGTCACTATTATCCTTATTAGAGTCCCTATACAGCCTAGATCGCAATTTGACACCATCTCCGCAGCTAGAACTGCACGGCGTCCATAAGGACCATTGTGTATAATGGTCCATAGGACATCTCTGCGGTTAATATAAATTAAAATTTAATCAATCAACATGAAAAAACAGCTGTTAATCAAAAGAGTTGTAGAAGCAAAATTCTTTCTTTCTCTCTCATTAGTTTTCTTTTTTTGTCAAGAAAATTTCTTTGTGTATGAGGTTGAAAAATCTGTTACACGCGCAGATTTTTGTGAATTGTAGAATCCAATTTTATTTCAAAAATTACTTAGCTATTGTTTAAAAGTATGATGTACATTAAGAGAATATAATGAGATTGCAGTCTTAAACAAATTTGCGGATATGAATTTTGCTTCTTCATCCTTGCGTATCTTCAGTCTTTACATCGATTGTTGAAATTTGTTTTTTTATTTATTTATCAGATGTATGTTATATTCGCAATTCTATAAATTTTAGCACGTGAATGTAAGATTGATTTTTATGATAATACATATATGATATAGCATAAATGTGCAACTGATAGTTAACGATTGTTATTAAATTACAATATATTATATTGATTCGTTAGAATATCAGCATATATTTCATGAGAAAATAAATAAAGATGATTGATAAACACTTTTTATATAGTACTTATATCTTCAATTTTAATAGCACAAATGAACTATTTGAAAACGAGAACGAATAGCTGTAAAGATGTCATGTTATATGCAAAGCAAATCGAATCTTTGACATTAAATTCAAAGTTTATGTATATAATTTGTCACTCACATAATATTTTTGTATTTTTCAATGCAATGTTCAAAGCGCTTCATGCACACTATGTTATTACTTGCATAGTTTAATGGTGTTCTATGAAAAATATGATTAAATTTTTCGTACACTGAAATGCAAGTTTTTAATATTAATCTTCTAATTAATTTTCTTTTTTTACGATATCGTGTGACTTACATGAGGATGCCAGTGCCGTGGATCTACGAGAAATGGTGCAGGTATCGATTACTCGTGAGAAGCGCTATTGTTGCTGGTTGTGTTTCTGATGATTTAATATTTAGCAAAGCTGATAAATTCGTTTTAATACATATCGAGCGAATCATTTATCTCTTCTGTATTTCGTAGAGTCGTAGAGAAACGATGTTCACTCGATATCTATTAGATAGAATACGTGAATGTAGTTAGTCGTAATACGAGCAAACTTTTAGACGAACCTGATTCAAATTGGCGGAACGTATTTTACATTCGAATGAAACAGGAAATGAATATCAATTAAATGCAATTTGGAAATTCAACTTTATCAACGGAATAAACCTGGGGATTTACATATAAACTCAATGATGATTATTCTAATGAGTCGATAGAGTATGAAATTATTTGACAATTAAAGAATTTTCGCGTACTAATCCTCTCGATGTAAGTAAATTGTCTCAATTAGAGAAAGAAAATCTTTAATTATTTTTTTCTTTAATTAACAAATATAAAATTAAATCTTAGTATGCTTTGGAATAATAAGCTTTATATTATTATATTTAATATTAAGATTAAAAAAATTAATATTAAATACAGAAATTTTTATTATAAAATGATAAAATGATAAAAATTTGTTATTATTTGAAATTATTTAAGAATTGAAAAATTTTAATGTATAAATTCTCGAAGATGTGTAAATAAATTTTCAATTCGAGAGAAAAAATTTTTTTCAATTATATTTTTTTCGCAAATTAATAAATATTTTTTTCTTAAAATAATAAATATATATAATTTTAGGTTAAATCTTAATAAATAAAAAATTATAAAATAACTTAATGTCGCTAGTCAAATAATCAAAGTATCATTGAAAAAAAAGTGTAGTCGACCAAACTAGCCAGAAAATTTGTTTATTAATACGACATTTCGACCATATGGTTGTGATCCTTATTAAGTATATAGTGGAAAAGATTTATAAATAAAAGCTGGAAAGATTTATAAAATCAAGCTAGTATATAACACCTTAATCAATAATTGTTTTCCAGAACATATCATACATAGACATATTCAAAAAAGAATTAATTTTTTAAATAATCGTGACCACAATGATACTGTTGACGTGAATCCTACTCGTTTAGACTCATTTTAATACAATACCATACGTAGAGAATACGAGTCATGATCTGTACCGTCTTTTGCGAAATAGTAGTTTTAACGTCGTCTACAAAATAACAAAAAAAAAACTAAATAATTTAATTAGACGCGGTAAAGATAGCTTACATAATAATGACAAGACAAGTGTTGTATACAAATTAAATTGTAAGGATTGTAATTTATCATACATTGGGCAAACAAAAAGACATTTACGTACGCGAGTGAAAGAACATTGTAATGATATAAAGTTACATGAAACTAATCACTCGGTCATTAACAAACATAGATTGGAATCCGAACATGATTTTGGTCGAAACCCAATATTTTGCATAATGAAAAGTATGTTCGAAAGAGAGAGATTGCCGAGATGTTCTTTATCAAGAGATTTAATAATCTAATCAACCTACAGAAAGACACGGATAGTTTAAACAACATTTACGACAAAATAATAAAGGTCACGTAGTTTCGTTTTTCCTTTCGAAGTCTCACACGGACGCATCAGTTTCTCTCAAATTCGAATCTAGTTAAATAATGTTTTTTGTTAATGTGACTTGTGCAGTTTTACAAGATTATCGTCTATGCCTGTCTCCTGATTATTATTACATTGGTAAAAAATTGTTCACATTTTAATTCGTTGTGCGTATTATGTATTCAAACCGTTAATTAATTTTATAAATCTTTTCCAGTATATATTTGATAAGGACCACAACCATATGGTTGAAACGTCGTATTAATAAACAAATTTTCTGGCTAGTTTGGTCGACTACACTTTTTTCCAATGATCCCTTAATAAATAATTTTAATATTTTGAAATAAGCATTAATAATAAGCGTTATTATTAAGTTTAATATATTGAGATTAGAAAAATTTTCCATAAACGATATAAAGTTCTTGTTAAATAAAAATTAATATCATAAAATGATAAAAATCTCTGATTTTAATATAGTATATACATAATTTAATGTTCTAAAATCACATATCATATTTTATTTTTATTTAGCAATTGTCATAATAGCGAATTAATTTGCTATTAAATAAATAAATGCGATTTAATTCGCATATTCGAGAGTTGCGAAATCAATATTTCAATCAGTTTCGTCAAAGAAATCCATTCCTATCAGTCCTGATATTTTTGAATCTTTTCATACCTGCAACCATTCCTCGATTATCTCTCCGCTCGTTTCTGCTCTCTCACCGGCATGGTCTTCATTCTCATCATCGTTGTTCAACCGTCTCAATCGATGCCTTACCTCCTCCGTGTCTTCGCCTTCGCAAGGCTCGTTCTCGCAATCGAATGTCTCCTGTAATTGCGGTCCGTCCGGCACAGCCTTGCATTGTTTTCGAAATTTCTTCTGCCGGAAGTTCCTGTTTCGTGTTTTGCTGCCCTCGCCGCAGGTAGACGAGCACGAACTCCAAGAACTCCAAGGCGTTAATTCACACATTTCGCTGTTCAATAGACCGTTGTAACGCGCATTACTGGGGCTGGCGAATTAAAACATTTTGCGATATAAAATACAAGTCATTATTAGCCATGTAGTGTAAACAGATTCTCTCTATTATATACTTAGAGATAGTTTAAAATTTTTTCTGTCAGCAATACGAGACAAATAAGTAAAAGTGTAGACATATAATAAACATTTTAATTGATGGGAAAATATAAAATTTCTCTTATCATACAAAAATATAACACAGAAAGGTTACTTCTGTTAAGATCTTTTTGAAAAGAATATGAAAAAAATAAAATATATGCAACCTATTATAAAAATATTATATTATATCATAAAAAAGAAGATTCAGAAAGTTGATAGATTAATTCTTAATTGCGATGTAAAGATTACACTATCGCGCTCATTACCAGTATGGCCTTTGTTCATTATAACAGAATCTTCGATCTGTTAAAGTTGTGGTACATGGTTTATTCGCATTTGCAGCAGCTTCATCGCGAAAGCGACGTTGTCTTAGTTGAGTGCCTAAGCCGCAATTGACTGAGCACGTGCTCCATTCAGCCCAAAATGTCACTTTACAACGCTCTACATGAAATGATTGATTAACTTTTTCAGAAATTTTGTATAAATCACGTACATTTAAATGTCATAGCAAAACAGTTGAAGAATTATGTTATTGCTAATTAATAACATATTTTACAAATAAATAAAAATTCACATAATATAAATATCTTATATATAAAATAAATTTATAATATAATTTACTGCCAAATAACATATTATAAAATCAAAAAATATACATAAATGAAAATGTAGATAAACAAAAATATAAATAAACTAAAATGTAAACGAATTCTGTAGAAACATTTCTTGCACATACAAATATTTATAGAAATTATTATTCTGCTTAAAAGCTTTTGCAAATAATCTAGGAAATAAGCAAATAAATCACTTAACGTAGAGAGTTATGATAAGCTTTACTTTTATACTTTTATTGTTTAATTGTGCGGAATCTCATTCACGAATTTTAGCATGACATTTTAAAAGTATGTTTAAAATTTTATATTTAAAAAAATTATTTTTATATAGCTGAAAAAATTATAGACGTTAATGCTTTATAAAATTTTCGGTAATAATTAATCTTTATCATAAATTCTCCAACGTTTAAGCATGTTTGAGAAATAAAAATAATTTTTAAACAAAGCGATACTTGCTAGGCGTTTTATTTAAATTTCCACCTCCGTCAGCCAATGTATGTAGAAACTTAGAATCGCAGGTTTTCTCGTACAATCTCTGTCTGTTCAAGTAGAGCTTCGCAAGGGGTTTCATATCCAGACCAGATGAGTCATAAAAAGGTGATCTCGAATCATTTGGATACGTCGACGTGATACGTCGAATTGGTTCCTGTGGCTCCGTAGGCGAATCCGGTGACTAATAAATGATAGAAAATAATAAAAAACGGATACGTGTGTGTCTAACAAAATAATTATAATTATTTATCGTAAAGTGAAGGTACAATATTCTATAAATACATTTTCCATTTCTAATCGAATTCGCTATTATTATTCCTCGTATCTATTTATATTTTGTAAGACATTACGAATGAAATGCGGCAATAACGATTAAATATCATTATAAAAAATTTTTCACAAATAAGACAAAATTTTTCAAAAGAGCAAATAAAAGAGGTAATAGAAAGGTTTACATAAAACGGAAGTAAATTCTCGCTCGTTGAAAGAGTGCGGAGAAAGCATAAAATTCAACGGCGTCAGCAATTCCAGTTTGCGATCGAGATAGCTATTGTGAACTGATGGAATCAGATACTCTCCCGCATGTCCAAAGATTATGAGATTATTATATGATTCTTTATTCTTCATTATTGATGGGTGACAAAATTTTTTTTTGTTTTGAATATGTGCAATCTGCACTAATTTGGTAATATTTCATTATACGAACATTGTGATGCAGAGATAGAATCAAAAATTTATTACTATGTGAAAATCGTGCGAGCGTAAGTGGACATGAAATTTTTATCGGTCACCTCATCGAATCACCCATGCGAAATTTACGTAACACGAAAAATGTTGCAGTGAAAAACAAAATAAATCAAAATCTGATACGCAAATTTTTTATATTATAGGGTATATTTCAAGACAAAAAAACGGCCTAGAAAAAAACAATCGTAATGTTATAATTAATTAAATCGTTTTGAATAGATGCATAGGAGGATAGTTCTCGGATCAACCATTTTCTCTGATTTACCAATTGTTTAAATCAATTTTTTCTTTATAAAAATAACAAAATAAAAAATATTAATCTTATATTATAAATGATTAAAACTAAAATATATATATTTGCTTACCACGTATGTGATACCATCATCAGTACCTGCATCGTAGGGATACAAATTTAGTTCTTTATGGATTATCCAAGAACAATTAGATAGACATAGTTCAAGACCAGAAACGCCGACGATCCAATCTGGCGAAGGATCTACGATAAAAAAATCATTTATCAATAAAAAATAAGGAATTATTTTCTAATTTAAGTCTTAACTTCTAAAAAAAGAACAATAAAACAACATTTTATCTCAAGATTTAATAAATCTATGATTAATAATTCTTTAAATAATAAAAAAATCTTATTACCGATCTTTGAAACCAGAGACATTAGATGATGTTTTCGATCCACACGAAAAACAGCGAAAGTTCGACCCGTCACGTTTGGAAAAGCGATGCCTCTTGCTTTTATTATCGTTCTAATATGGTCACTTTGATTTTTTAATTCTGATTCTAATTTTCGTGTCGTACCAGCTTCTGCCACTTGACGTAGCCCGATACTAGCCATATCTGTATGCCCGTTTGATATACCATTGTTACTATATCGCCAAAAGCTGTAATTATCAGTGTGAGATGCACCGATTACGTCCGAAAAACGAATTAGCCACTCTTTACTTGGAAAATCCTAAAAAGAAAAAAATAAATAAAACGATGGATGAACGTCATAAATCTCAAGAATACGTCAATTGCTGGAAAGATCTTCAATCACAAACGATTGATCGATGTTTGCGATTTCAGATATATAGAATATTCCAGAAAAGCAAAGTTCATCTTTCATTCGAGTTTGAAAAATTATTTATACTTATATGTATGTAATTATCCAAGCTTTAAATATCCATTCGTTCTTAATTACTTTCAGTTTTAATTACTTTGGGATGCGTGTTACGCGACCATAATCCTTCAAATGTGACTTCATATTTTGCCTCCTCGCAGGCGCAACATTCTGCTAAAACCGGACCCTGATCGTCAGCTTCCGCTTTTGAGTCTTGACACATGTTGAGGACTAAATTTGAATCATCCATGTACCATGTATCTGGCGTTTCAAGCACCGTCGCTCTGCAATAAAGAGAAAAAGAAAATAAAACAGAGAATAAAAATAATCTGCACGCATATTATCGTTGAATGTATAATTTACGAAAAATTAAATTGTTAAATAATAAAATATAAAACAAGAGAAAACATACAAATAATCCTTTAGAGAGAGTTTAAACTATTAAAATTATGCGAAAAATCACATATAATAAATATAACATATATAAATATATTAATAGTACGATGTTGCACAATACATATTTCATAATATGCATGCATTTATAGATGTATTTTTAAGAAAGATGTATTTATAAGAAAAATTCTCTTTTTACTAATATTATAAAATAAACGCCTTTTTATTCTTTTTCTGCAAATTTGTATTCAATTCATGTTAATAAAAGCATATATATTGTGATTTTAATAAATATTAATTTAATAACATTATATATGTATATATTTAAGTTTAAATTTATGTACTTATAACAAGTCTTAATATTATCTTTAATTAATGTTAATCACAAAATAGATAGTATTTATTTATTTTGCACATTGTGTTAATAAAAGTATTGCTTCACCTGATAAGTATGCAACCGCTACCTTCAGTAGGACTGGTCCAACCGACAGATATCTCTTCTTTTGAAACTTTTGATGTTTCCATGACGGCATTCGCGCAATTATCGGCAAATTTGGTCATTACATCATCCTGGAGATCGAATATACCGACATCGGCCGTCTCATTTGCATTTTCGGCCTCGGCGGATATGAGAAATCTCGTAAACTTCCGGTGAATCTGATCGGGATTGTCGGCCTGTAGGACCACTGAAATAATCAACATATCTTTAATCAATGGTAATTTATCAACATTGTTTATAAATAATAAATATTGATTTATATTCCGTAATAATTATATATAGAAAAAATAAAATTTGGACATAATGGAATTTAATAAAATGTTTTTGTATGTAATGCTTTTGCATGAAATTCGATAAAATAATAATTTAATAAAACTCGAGATATGTAATACACATTTTCTATCGCAGCTCGATATTAATTTGTATTGATAAAATATGTTTTAATATATGCAATCAAAATATATTTTAAAAATTTCGCAAGTTGGTCTTTGATAAAAAAATTAATAATATAATACTTTTCAGTTTTCAAAATTTTTTATTTGTAATTAATTACAATCCAAAAGTAATTTTGACTTTAAGAAATATTTATTTATTAATATTACTTAATATATATTATTTAATTATATATTGTATATTCCTTATTTATTGAAATATATATTACTTATAAATATATATTATATTATTTTGAAAATTAATATGTAATTTATGTATATATATATATATATATATATATATATATATATATATATATATATCGAAAACATTTCATCGATATCCTTTGATTGTTAAGTCTATAAGATTTGTCATGATTAGATGGCTATAATTAAGCGAGCTACTGCTGTAAATTACTTTCATCATAATTTTTGCGCAATCAAGTGCACCTATCAAAATGTTCATAACGTATAGTTCAACTAAAAAAAAAGATATGAGAAACTTTCGTTTTGTTCACGCAGAGTTTATAATTGATTACGGGTGAGAAACTCAATATTTTTACCTCTAGGAAAATTTTAACGATCGAGGTAAAACTTTTGGAAGCACAAAAACAAATTCGATGGAGGAAGCGCCATACTTTTCCTTGATGCATTAAAATATTGATTTAATTTTCGAAAATAAAATAATACACTTTATGAGAAAAATTAATATATATTCGCTTCCTTCCAAAATTATCGCATTGTATTTATGAATTCTTCCTTCGGAATTTTCTTTTTCTTATCAAAAATAAACAATAAGATAATCAATAATACTTCTTACTGTGAATATCAAAGATGTACATGCATGAATATCGACTTATAGATTTTCTATGTATAGCAGAAATATTCGTGTGCTCGCAATATAAATATATATCAACTCGGCTACCGACTTGCTATTTATAGCATGGATTAAACACGACACATTGTGAATTCGCTGCTGTGTTCAAGGGAATTCGTATATTTCTTTCTCTATTACGAAATTTTCTTCAACATATGTAAGTGTGCTACATTTCACGTGACCCGGTTTAAACGATATATATAATTTAGATTTTACCAAATTATCGTATCAATAGGTTTATTTCAGTTTTCAGTAAATATATATATATATATTATTTATGTCATAAAAAATTAGTTTTATATTATTAAATTATTATTTTAGTATATATTATTTAATATTAAATTATCTTGAGATATTAGATATGTATCTAATATAATCATGATCTAATATAACAGTAATTACAATTACATGATTGTTGATTATAGTCAATATTTGGAATATAAAAATTGGATTAAATTATTTCTTTAAATAAAAAACAATTTGTAAAAATCGAATTACATTATTTTTTTTAAATAAAGAGATATTGAATGGTAAAAAATGCTACGAGTATTATATAAATAATTAAATAAAACATTTGGAAAAATTGCGAAATAACCTAATCGCAAGATTGTGCATTTGCGGTCATTCTCTATGTTATAATATGTAATACTCAGCTATTTGAAGCCATATGGCTTCTGGTGTTACAAGTCTTCTTGAACTATGTATCTTTGCATATAGAGACTTACATGTTGTGTAAATTTTAAAAAACTTTTTAAGACAATTTAAAGATTAACAATAGAAAAATTAATAATAAATTATACACGCACATATAACTTTTATTAATCATGATAAAATCAAGAAGAACATAATAAAGTAGATCCAAGAAGATTAAATAATTCGTCCAATCAAAACAGAAAAACTCGTATCATTAGAAAAACGCAATCTCTCTCTCTCTCTCTCCTCCCCCCCTCTCTCTCTTTTTCGCTCTCTCTGATTAAGATGAAAATTATAAAATAAAAACTCTGAACTTTGATTTGAAAGGGGAAAAAAGACAGAATATTAGTTTGAGTTTGGTATAAAATGCTAAAATATGAAGATTTTCTCAGTTTTTTAAATGGAAGAGTTCTACTTTTTTTTATATATCGATTTATTATATTTTTTTATAATCGACTCCCTGCAGTGTAAAAAGTTATAGGAAGGCCAAAAATTAAATATATAGTTTATAAGATATTTTTCTTTCTTCTTCTTTTCTCTCTCTCTCTCTCTCCTCTCTCTCTCTCTCTCTCTCTCTCTCTCTCTCTCCCTCTCTCTTATAATTTATATACAATTTTGTCAAATTAAAATATCTTCTAAACTATATATTCAATTTTTGGTTTTTCTATCCGCGTAACTTATTATGTTAAATATTACAAGGAATTGATTTGTATAAAAAAATTAAGTTTGGTTCCACTGAAAAAACCTAGATAGACTTTCACATGATAATCTTATTAATAATTTACATTATACATATTTTCACCTTATAATTTACAAGGCAATATTCCTATATTCCTATAACCAATATTCCTATTTTTTTCTCCAACTAAACAACTTTTGTACTAACTAAACAACTTGTTTAAAAAGTTTGTTTAAAAAGTTTCCATCTAACACTTACAAATTTTAAGATATTTGAGTGAATAAATTAAAATATCCTATGCAATTAACTCTCAAATATATATGTATATATGAAAGTTAATTATAGTTACAATATTCGTAATGAAATTGAAAAAAATAATAATTATTAATAATTCCAGCGTGCTATGTGGAATAAAATTATAGCATTATTTGCAATTTCTTTAACCAATCTGAAAGAGCTGATTTTATTTTAATAGATACATATTCTCAAGCACATAAAAACTTTTAATTAAAAATAAAAGATATGATTTGCATACAGCTATACTACAAATTTTAATATAATATGTTCACTATTATATATATTTTACATGAATATTTACGATATGTGATTTTGTTAACAAACGAGCAATTTAACATATTCTTTACAGTCAATATCATGCATTATGTCAATTGAATTAAAGTGATTAATTGAATTAAAAACCAAATCAAATATCCCGCATTTCCTGATATTTATCGAAGTTTAAATTTATTACATCAGCGACGATGATGAGTCATGACGCTTATGTTTACCTCTCGCAGAATTATTCCCATAACCTTGAATTAGAAGAATTAATGGCAAAAACGCAGTTAACTGAGACCTTCGTCGGAGTATCGTGTTTCTAACATACGAGACACATACATAACGAGACTGTTCGGCGTTCGAGAGTGTTGGAGAAGTATTTTCGATATTTTACATTGGAAATATAAATCAAAGTTTTTCGAAGAGTTACAGCAATTTTTTCTATTATTTATTTTTTAACTAATTATATCTAAAAAGAATTCTGGTTAAATTTACTCTTTTGTAAAACATAAACTGACATTTTTTTATATATTACAACGATGATTAAATCATTTAAATCTAATCTGATAATTCGAGACTTTATTTCACATCTGCTTTCTTCGAAACTAAAATTATCAATATCAATTCGCCAGTTCTACAATTACTTGATTTTATCGGATATGTGATCAAATTCTCTCTTCTTTTCTTTCGATTTGAAATCGACAAAATCGAACTTGATTTGCGTTTTGTATCTGCGCATTCGTAACAATACATGATTCGATTCATCGTGAGATTTGTGTTTTCGTTTACTAAAAATTCGTTTACTAAAAGCTCAACTTTTCATTTGCAGCAAAACGGATTGCATGTAAAGTCGGACAATAGGGTTTGTTGATGCGCGCGTAACGCTATCTTACGATAATACAACGGGGTGAATTATTAATCAATCTCTTAAATAATATATAATGAACGAGCGCTTTACAATTATCACATGCGTAAAACCGTCGCCATCTATCCGGCTGCGTGGTTGAAATTCCTCGGATAATCGCGAGGCAAGACGACGACCAATTTCCGGCGTTAGCTTCCGGCGATGATAAATATAAAGTAAATAAATACATAATAAAGTAAGATAAAATGGATTTGATAGGTGACAGCAGCAGAGATATTATTATCAGTCATATTATTATCGATCGTATAATTAAACATTCTTAATTGACTAATCATTGTTATTTTCCTAAAAGACGCTGCTTCGGGTTTAATATAAAAAAAAATAAAAAGTTAGTAATAAAAGTTTAGCTGTTTGACAGGATGAACAGCTGATGGACCGCGATATACCCTGAGATAACAGTGTAAAAATCGCGTTATGATCAAATTTAAAGTTGCATAATTCGTGGATTCGCTACATTTATTTTTGGGCTCATTCATTCAGGTAAAGTAGTAAAAAGAGTCCAGTGGAGTGCGGTCGTACGCGGAAATGTGTCTGACCACACACTGCGTTATCTACTTATGTACTTTATGGATCGTCGGTTTCCTTCAGGAAGAAAAATTCTCAAGCGTTTTCTGGATAATGAGGCCTTGTTATATGCATTGTTATGGATAATAATAAACGTGACTTAAGATTTAGTTTCATATATTAAGTAAATAGATACATAATAAAATAAGATAAAATGGATTTGATAAGTAAGAGCAGTAGAGATATTATTATCAGTCATATTATTATCGATCGTATAATTAAATTCTCTTAATTGACTAGTCATTGTTATTTTCCTAAATAGCACTGTTTCAGGTTTAGTATAAAAAGAATGAAAATTTAGCTGTTTAAATTTAATTAATGCTGCAGGAAATTTTCAGCGTCAGTTGCACCGACAGCTTCCATTTACTCTTGCGTTTAGTGATTCATTGACCTTTCCTAAATTACAACCTACTACATAAAATATAGACCATGGAAAAATATATTATGAAAATTACAATTAGAGAGCGTTAATTGATATTGCAACGGCAACAATTTTTCATTACAAAGTCATAAGAATCCTCCGTCGTCAAAAGACAATTACTCAACAATCAGTGTGTCTTAGTATCTTCGTTAAGGAAAAATTTAAAACTGAATAATATGACCTATAATATAATGCAAAAGGACTAGTTTCTAGTTAGTATAGCCAAAGAAGGAAAAGACTTATAATTAAAGTTAATGTATACGTTGATTATACCGGCCTTTACTACTCTCTCACCACATTGTTTCGCGACACCCTCCGTTACGGTAACGACGCAATAATTTTCCCAGCCGGCCTCTTCTTCGGGATTTAACCCCTGGGGCAAGCGCGGTCGACTGGCGTCTCCAGGCGATTTAATAGAATTTTATCGGACCGGCCATTGAGTCCGCGTTAAATCTGCAGCACGATGCGTCTCACACCTGGCATCTCGCCAGCGTTACGTAACGCATTAATTCACCGGGCCCACGAGATTTGCATGCGTTAGTGGAGCCGCGCGAGGAGTTAAGTTTCGCGAAAAGATCGAAAAAGAGAGAGAAAAGGAGAGAGTAAGTGAGAAGCTTCATTGTGCTCAGGTCGTCGACCAGATAAATAGAGACGTTTTTGCAAGAGATACTGAAACTTATATCGATGCACAAAGTTGTTTTAATTCTAATATGTTTCGTGACAAACAAAAGTATTTTTACAATAAGAAAATCTTCATAAAAAAAATAATTGTGAAAAATAAAGATAGTCTTATTTTAGTAAATATTATTTTGTAAATATATAAGAAAAAGAGAAAAAGCGAGAGGAATTAATATAAATAAAATAATGTTTAATAAATTTCATAAACTACTAATTAATGAAAGAGGGATTATATTAGAATAATATCTGTGTAAATAATAGAGAGAGTTTATAGAGAGAGTTTATATTAGAATAATATCTGTGTAAATAATAAAAACAGAGAGAAAACGATGTAATCAAGTAATTAAATCAGTCTTTATACATTGATATACTCTATCGGAAAGTTCTGATTAGACGGTTTTATTCGGAAAAATTTCTCGTTAAAGTACGAGAGGATCATATCAAGGGTATCTACTTCGACCTATCAAGACAGGAGAGACCTGGAACTACGGTCATCGATCCAGCTAACGATATCATGTCGCACGAGTTAATGATACTCGATATAAAAGACACGAAAAAGCTGTAAGGATAGCTTTGCAGTCGAGCTTGAAAAATGTCGGTACCTCGAAGCAACGTAACTAAATAAAACGATAGTTTTATGTGAAGATAAATTTATACTTTAAGTGATGATATACGAGTATAGAATGTCTTCGTTTATATATCTGTATTTGCTTTTAGACACATATATGTGAATACTATCATAATTAATAATGATTGTAATGTTAATATATGAATAGTCAATGCAATTATAGTGAAACATTTAGTTTAACATTAAAGTTTAACAAACTTGAAAGATTGAAGTAAATTTAATTCATGTAGAATGTGATTTATAAAATGGAATGTGAAAAAATCATCAATTATAAAGAAATCATAGAAATTTACCACAAGATTTATTTGCTATAACATTCAATTTCCTAAAATATTAATCTAATATTTTCAGTACAGGAAAAAGAAATTCATCACTAGAATTCCATGATGACAGATCGGCTTGCGTAACCTGTGCAACTCCTGAAGGCGACGAAGAACAATTATCAAGCCGCAGCCACATAACTGTCACAAAGCTAATCGGTCAAAGTTCACCGCTGCTTGGTCGGGTCGTGCACGTGGCATTTATCTCGATTTTCGAGGCGAAAATGGCCTTTTCAATCTTTCAGCGTCGTTTCCTAAATCTCCGCCCGGTCTTTCAATCCGTAACGCGGCTTTGCTGGCCGAAAGCGCGTCGTTCCGACTCTCAGAAACCCTAATATGTCTGTCTACAACATTTAAGGATCTACGATCTTCTTTGGTAATTGCCGTAATTACTGTTAAAGGCGTAGAGCCGCGCGAGGAAATCAGCGTGCTCGTGCATCGAATTTCAGAACTGCGCGATCATCAAAATGCTAGTAATTGATACGCTGATCACCTCTTCAATTGCTTGATGTCAATGTGAATGTCTGATCGTCCATTTTATATCCTTCAACTTGGAGAGAATTTAAGTTATTAAAAGAATCTTTAAATTTTTTATATTAATTTTCCTTCTAGTTAGGACTGTAACAACACTTTCCGAATTTTGAATAAATCTTTTGTATTAAAATCTTTCATCTAGAATAAAACGATAAAATATGTAGGAAAAATATTCATTGTTCAGATATATAGTGTCTCAAAAATATGATTGGCATGATGGTTACATAAACAAGATCGAAAAATCTGGAAGAAGGCGATATGGGATTCTTTCTATGACTAGAAAGAGAAAGTGTCAATTATTGCCATATTTTTAGAGAGAAACGCGACATATTTCATCATAAGTGCGCAAAATGTTTCGAAGTATTTCTTTGTATACATTCGAAAGGCCACCAAAAATATCACAAATAACTATTGCTATAAAAAAGTCAAAAGCATTCGTAAATAAATGAGTGCAAAGTAATAAATAAGTGAGTGGTATGAAAAGACAAAAATGGTTGATGATTTATCGGAACGTGGCGCGGCCCGAAGAGCAACAAACAAAAACTTATGATTAATAGATGTGGAAATATTTTCAAACAATTTTCGACTAATATAGCGTTAAGAACAAGCAAAATTTAAAAGAAAAGTTTAGATTAGTTTAGTTTATTTTGTATGAAATCATTCGAACTGTGCTCATAATTGGAAATAGCGGAGCAAAGTGGAGAAACTTTCATTATTTGAAAAACACGTGAAAAAAAGATTTTCTTGGGTTCAAATTTTTAATTGGATTGATTGTCATTATTAAATTGATGTCGCTCGATGTCAATTTGATGATATTTGAACATTTATGAAACACGAACTTCGTGGCAAAAGCGCGAAGCAATTAATTAGATATATTCATTTGATGTGGAGATCTTTACCTCAAGAATACGTTGTCAAGTGAAAAGTATATTTCCAAAATGTCAGGTAATTATTGAAGATGACTAGAATGTATTTTTATGAAAGTGACATAGTTCTAATCTATTAAAAAAAAAAAAAAATATATATATATATATATATATATATATGTTTTCATTTTTAAAATTATGCTGGTCATATTCTTTTTTGACAGACTAATAATAAATGTTATTGAAACGGAAGTTGATAAATGCCAGTACACAATCAATTGGAAATCGCAACTCCTTTGAATATAATTTTATATTTTATATATATTATATTAATAATTAATATTTATATTAATATATTTTATATTAATAAAGGAAAATATGAAATCTCAATAATTTTTAGGAAAAATAGTTATAAAATTTGTTGGTAAAAATTATTTTTGATTATAGTTATCTAAGGTATTTTTGTCGAAATCAAGCAAAAACAATATTTCTAATATTTAAAAAAAATTGACTTCATAATTATAATATTTAATAAAAAATTGCAAAATGCAATTATTAATTAGTATAATATTAATAAATCTTTATATAAATTTCAACTATCAATAAAATCTGTACATCTGTATATAAATATATTTAATATTGATTTAAGTAAATGTGGAACGTACGCCATATTAAAATTACTCTATATTTATATAGATATATTATATCGATTATCACACATAATAAAATTATTCTATATTGATTATAACATAATTCTTAAAAAATATATATAAATATATATATATATATATATATATATATATATATATATATCATCCAGTAAGTAATCCATATTTCATCATTTTTCTCATGTTGCAGAACTTATTCAAAGTTCAGAAACATTTAAAAGTCATATAGCGAAAGACATTTGCAGAATTAAATATAATTAAAGTGTTGTTTGATTTCGATAAACCTTCTCAATATTTCCTCAATTCATATATTCAAATGGGGGCACAATATAATAAGTAAATATATAATTTACCAATAATTTGCCAATTGCAATTTTCTCTCTATGTACAATAATAAAATCGTGATTGACGTCATATAAAAGTTATTTTTATTTTTTAAATAAAAACATTATATCGAGATTTCAATATTCGTTCGCGACGCTATTCACGATTGTATACGACGATGTGTACTTACCACTATACCGCGTATTAGGCATATAGGCGTATACAATCTCGGTCCTATTGAAGAGCGTCATGAAAAAGTGATATTTGCCTTCGGCATTGGAGCGCGACATAGTGGTATCCTCTATGATTCGAGAGCATTTTGTCGAATTCGTGCTTGTTACTGCAACGAGCAGCAACAAAGCGGCGTAGTACGCGATCCCAATATAATGCATCTTCTGTAAATGAAGAAAATAGCAATATGTAATTATAACGAATCAATAGTTTTTAATAATGTAGACAGTATAATAGCAATGTAAGCCGTAAAATCAAACATCATTTCCATTTTAAATCACGTCAATGCTTGCGAACCAATAAATATAATTGGAGGATGTTTTTACTTTATTTCGAGTTTTTTATTCTATGTAATTTGTTGTAGCTTCGAAATATTGTTTCGCATTTTCATTCACTAGCAAATAGACAAACGAGAATATTGATGAAGTATTATCGTTTCTCCTTTTATGTCCATTATAATTATCGGCTGGATAATTATTATAGATCATTAAACGCACAAATAATATTAAATTACAATTTATATTAAAATTTGAAAAAATGTAAAATAATTAAGAATATTAAAAATTAAAATGCAAATTAATTTCGGGTAGAATAACCGACAATTCCTGATCTCTCTCACGTTTGAAAGTCTATTGCACATCCTCACGTTCTTCGTTTATTTCCCTATTATGCATTTTAATTAAAATTTAAGCAAAGGGAAAAATATCCTATCATCATACAACGTCAACGAATTTAACTATTTTTCTTATTTTTCAAAATGATTGAGAATGTGCGACGGATAATTATTTTTTAACGAAGAATCGTTGTATAATTATATGATTATTTGAAAAATTCGATAATCTAAAATATCGAAATAGAGACGATAGATGATGCATGCAAAAATATATCGATTTTTTATTTTATATCTGACAAAAATAAATTTTTTTAATTTAACATATCTCAAAAGGATCCCAAAAGGATCTCAAAAGTCATCCGAAAGGAGTTAATTAGAAATTCGTCAAAGTCACACACATCGCGATGAAGGACGAAGAAGTATGGGATCGGAAACCGATCCTCCTAATTCTGGTTCCGTTTTGCCCAAAGTAATTTAATCTTCAAATTAATCATATAAAAAACAATTTTTCCATTTTGCATTCGATAAAACAAAAAAATTCTTTAATTTTTTACATTTTATTTCTAGAAAGACATTGTTAAAAAAGATTAATAAATTGAGAAATTTTGACGAAAAGTATTCTTGAAGAAAAATAATTATTCCAAATCCGAATCTTATATCGAAATATCGTTTCATTTTGATACAACAGCGAGATCGCGACCATAAAAATGCGCATGAGAATGTCACATCAAAGTACTATGAGTTAGAATAATGTCAACATGTGAAACAATTATCGCCCTGGTAATCACGTGCTTGATACAACAAAGCATCGTTGAAAATGCATCGAGTCATTCACTGCTCGTAAAATAGGTTCGTGCCAAAACGAATGCGTAAAATTATTCACGATTTTCTCGGTTCATTGAACGACTGAGCATCCGAAGTATTCGACATGATGGTAGAGATAAAACAAGAAATGCCTCTAAAGTAAATTATAATTTAAAAAACTATATTTTTTAATAATTTAATATCGATTTTTATAATAATTTAAAATCAACATTATCTTTAATTAAAATAAAATATTTATGATATTAAAAAATTGAAAAATCGAGCAATATTATATTAAAAAATAATATATTACATTAAACAAAATAATAATTAAATCAAATCTTATAATGTTACATTTAATAATGTTACATGATGTTATAAAATTGTTTTAAAAATCAGAATTTATTAATATTATTAGAAAATCATAATTAATTATAAAAACATAGAATATTAAAAATATATAGTCTTTTTTCTAATATCATAAAATAAAATATTAGAAATATTTGTATCCTTTATCAAAACTATTGTCAAATAAATACGCATGTATACTTATTAATGGTAAAAATACTAATAAATATATTTTGTTCGAAATTGACGAAGATAAGTATCAATGAAATAGCTAATTAGGCATTACGTTACATCCAGAATAACTTGAAAGAAAATGATGATTCAAATTCCATAAAGTCTTGCATTTGATTTAATAAAAAAAAATTATTTATTCTTGCTAAATTTTTATTTCACATCTTTTTGTACATTTTTTTATGCAAATAATCGATATAGAGTTACGATCGTAACGATGCGCGAGACGAGAAACACGATGCTTGTATACCATGTGATACATCGATCCGTGAGCATTACTGGCCTCTAATAAGCTGGTTAACCATAAATCCCAAGTGCCTAAATATATTGCACCAAGCCGGTATATATAGGACATGGCATTTCACTCTGCTTGGCGTTTTGCCCTGTTCGTTACTGTGCACCAACAAGTATCTTCGCTTACTGTGCACCAATAAGAACTCAAACAATATCTATCAAAAGAGAATTGACTTTCTCTGCGATTACGGATTTCTTGAGAATGATTTATATTATTGAAATTTTATTATATATATGCAAGGTTGGGTAAGTTTATATTTTTTTTAAACTAAATTAAGTTAAAGTTAATGGGTTAAAAAATTAATTTAGTTATGTTAAAAGTTATACAAATAAAAAATTAACTCAATAAAAGTTACGTTAAGATTAAATTAACGTTAGTTAAGATAAAAGTTAAAATTTTGAAAAGCATTATTTCACTTTATATTAAATTAGATTGTAATTTTAAAATTAGATTACTCTAAATAATAATAATATGAATCATCAAATAAATTTGGGGAGAAAGTTAATACGTTTAAGTTTATGTGTTTTAAAAATAATTAGTTAAAGTTAAAAAGTTAACTCTTTTTAACTTTAACTAATTATTTTTAAAACACATAATTTTAAAATAACTAAGTTGAGTTAAAAATTATTAACTTTTTAACTTTTTTTTAACTTTTAACTAATCAACTAGTTATTACCCACCTCTGTATATATGTTTCCAATTTATTCGCAAGAAATTTCCAAATTGTAACACGCACACAAGGATAAAACAATTATTGAAAATATAAAATAATCTTTTTATATCTTAATTATATCTAATTATCATGTTATTGTGTTATATTATCTATTTCTTTCTTTCCCTCTTAAATGTTTTAAAAGCATAAATGCGTTGATAGATAGTAAATAGATGAATTTATTACATTTATATAATTTCATAAATTTATTAACATACACAGTGTATATAAACACTAACACTTGTAAGTTTAATTTATATATAAAATGCCTATTCTGTTTATGCATCGAGGAATTTATGTCAATCATTGAAAAGTAATCAAATGGAATAATAAATCTATTTATTAAAATTTGTATTTATTCACCATATTAATATGAACGATCGTTAATTGGATTCTTACAAAATCCGGACTGTGCAATTCAGCAAAAAAATTTATTATTTACAATTAAAAAAACCATCATATTGTTCTACCGTTTATTTAACGCCGATTATAATCATCTCGTTCACATTAATTTCGCAGAAATATATTATTAAGTTCTTTATCTTTTTATAAGTAATGTGTATATATATGTTTATTAAAACTTTGCAAAAGCAAAAAATTTTAAATACATATTAAATTAATATTTATCAATGATAATTTAATATTTATTAATCTATATGTTATTATTTTATACAGATTTATATACGATATATACGATTATTTTATACCGATTTATAGAAATCAAGAATCAGTTTAGGCAGTGTAATTATATAATATAAATATATAGTGCATTTTTAACTTGTTTTTCGATCGAAAGTATGTTTAATTTATTTTTCAATGAATGTTTATACTGTAATTAAAAAATAATTTTTGATTTTACAAATCTATTTTTTATATTTTTCGGATATTTACTTTCTATTTAAATTAATGTGTGCACAAACAGAAAGAGAGAGAGAGAGAGAGAAAGAGAGAGAGACTATTCAAATTTTACATAGTACACTTGTATTAGGCTTTCTATCGGGATCAAAGCTGATCGTTATCGAGTTAAATGAGGTTGCCGGATGAATAAACGGCGGATCGTAAGAGGGATGACGGAACGAAGAGTGATGGAAGTAAGGGTGGGATTTACATCGAGGAAAGCGCAACTCGAACGACGGATTGCCAGGGAGCGACGTCAATATGTCGGTTTGGAACTTTGGAAGAAAAACGACGAACCCGATGAATGGCAAAGACCGTCTTGGCGATATTACGAGGATCGACATCGCGAGATGAAGCGCTTACGGAAGGAAGAGACGTATTCATGCTTTCTCGTCAAATAGACGATTTAATCTTTAACGGGGCATAGATACTGTAATCCTTAGTAATTTACGCGAAAGATATATCTTTATATTATACCTTCCTCTCTAAATTTCTTAAAATAATTTTCCTTTTTTTTTTCTTTTTCTTATTTTCTATAAATGTATCTTTTCATGAACAATCGCGATCAAGAAATTTTATATTGTTCTGGAACACATTTTATTCTACAGAATGCTTTCTGAAAGAAATTGCGTTCTGGTCATGTTACGTTGGTGTATGTCGAGTTAACAAAATACTCTTTTTTACAATATGTGTCTGTTAAACGTCACGGTAAACTGAACGCGAATTAATTTTTTCTGAAGCGCAAGTCTTTTCTCAGTTCTTTTCAAAAAATTAATAAATAATTATATAAGTTATTTGTAACTAATTCTATGAATATTTTTTATAGAAATGTGAAAGTCGCAACATGTATTTAGAATTATATAAAATTGCAATATAAAGATATTTTTAAATTCCTTATCGATTGTTTCATTTTTCATATAAAATATATGTAACTTAGTCTTATAATATATAATTAAAAGCAAATAATCAAGCAACATCTAACTTAACAAAATGATATATTTCAGAGAGTTAATATAATACAAATATACATACATATATATCAAACTCTTTTATTCTCATCTTCATCTCTTTTATTAATACTCAGGTAATGAATTTTTTGTTCGTATTTTTTCATGCAAAAAAATATAAAAGTCACTCTTTCCAGCGATATAGATATAAAAGCTGATTTTTTTGTCAATCTACATCACACCGGTATTGTCGTGTATAGTATTCTATAAAAATTTTAAAATATCTAGCTTTTCGATGAAACATTGATATGTTTCACTTGAAATAATAGTCGCGCCGAATAAATGCCGTCATTGGCATTATTTCGGCGCATTAAAATGTTCGTCGATGCATCAATGATTCATCAATTCAACACGCGAAGTTTTTCGTTAAACAAATATAATTCAAAAGTATATAGAGAACGCATATATATCGCGTTCTCCTTGTTGTAATTATGAATAATTATGAATAATTATTGTGAATAGTTATTAGAGTTAAATGATTGAATAATTAAATCATGTCGTATCGAATCAAATTGTTAGTCCATGTTGTATCCATTAATATTCATTAAATAATTACATTATCTTTGGACATTAAAATAATTGATTATTTCATGACTATATTATGATTATTTCAAGTATTTTGATTAATTATATCTTTAAATTAAAATTAGAAAAATGTTTATATATATAAAATGTGTGTGTATGTACATATGTAATGCCTGTCATTAACATTTATAAAAAATATTATAAAATATTTATAAGAATTATTTTTATGCATTTTGATCTCTTTGAATATAATTTCGAATTAAGCTTTTGCGACCAACGCTCTACCCTAAATTTAATAATTTTATGTTAAAAGCCATCATTTTGGTCGTTAAAAACGACCAAAACATGAACGTTAATTCCGCAATTTGGTAGAATAGCAGATTTTCGGCTCGCCGATTCACAAAAAAGACCCAACGCGACACGTATTCGGTAGCACTGACATAAGAAGCGAAAATGCACTTCTGCAGCCGCTTGCTGGCACAGAATCATCGCTGTTCGATCGTTTTTCATCCAACCTATCCATGTTGCATTGCGGACTGCCGTCTTTCTTTGCTTTCTGCTATCCTTATCTGCCCGTACGAACGATTTGACAATACGTTCGAATAAGGTGCCTAGTCGTGCATGAGAGAAGTATTCAGCACGCTCGACTAGTCGATAAGCCGATCGAGCAGAAGCGCCAACAAATATTTCAATCAGAATCGCGCAATTATATTTTTTACTATCATCCTTTATTAAATTAAATTGTCAAAATAATTTCAATAAAAATAATATATTTGCGCACACGATACATTATACGCATAATGTATTTTATCATTCACTGAGACTTTTTCAAATTTCTTTTATTTATTATTTTTTAAAACATTTATTTTATATCCTAATATTGATTTTATCCCTGTTTAAATATCTGTATCTGTAGATATGTGTATCATTATTTCTTCTCATTTTTTATTTTTTACCACTATTTTTGTTATAAATTATTATTTTTAAAATTCATTCAAAACCGATATAAATTAATACAGATAACTGTATCAGTGCTGACATATATCATCATTGTCAAAGGATAAAAGGTTCTTCTCGCACAAAGGAGATACAAGCAATAACTTTAGAAAATACACAAAGAATAGTTTCAAGATTCATTTAACATCAAAATATGTTATTCATTAAGAGACGAAAAAATCCGTGTATCTTTTCTTACAAAAATAATATTTTGGGAAATACAGTATAAATTTTTTTTAAACAAAAGTATTGTATTAGCCTAATTTTGCGCTATACTAATTTTTATAGCAAATAGCGGTTATTCGATAACTAAACATATTTATTTTAAATGTAAAATAAATATTATACACACAGTACATGATCACTAGCGGCTGTCAACTTTATAATCATATACCAAGAATATATATTACAAAATTGAAAATATAAATAAATCTACTCACGGCAATGTTGTTTACACCATTCAGCATGCGCGCCATTTTTTTTCTTCCGATCTCTATGAGTCACGTGCGACAGAGAAAAAACACACACTCGTACATATAAAAAACATCCGTCACCACCGCCGACCTTCGGCCAACTGACAACTCTGACTCTCGCAATGGGAGTTAATATCAACGCTGTTCGCTATTAGGCATGCGCGTACTCCAAAGAAGTTTCCCCCGCGATAATTGTACGCGTGTGTCGCGATTGCAAATATTTCAAGAATATTCAAGTGTCAAAGTTTGACCAATTTATGCAATTTACTCAAATGAGATTCACATTAAAAGAAAATATTTTGCTGATGTAGTTTTTCAGGTGTAACTTTCAAAAAATTTATCGCGCTACTTTTTGTGCCTGCTCGAATATTGTTTGTAACATATGGAATCTATAATAATAGAGCAAATTTAGATTCTATCCAAATATTAATCATTGCGATATTTGAATAAATATGAGTTTAAGATTTCCTTTATAAATTTCACTAATTAACACTTCAGATATAAATTCTATTTCTGTCATTTAAATTGATTAAATACAAACTCACACGGTATCATAGTATTTGCTAATCATTTATCAATTGCGTTAATTTTTTCCATCTAGAAAATATTACTACAATGAGAAATCTTTTTTCAAGTGCAAGTTTCTGGAAAATTGTGTAAAGTTATTTAAAACTATTAGAAAGATATATTTTGGGATGTTATATTTTTATAGTTCTCTCTCTCTCTCTCTCTCTCTTTCTCTGATAACAATTTATAAAAATTTAAACCTGCAAATGTGGAGCATAGGTACATAATATATAAAAAATATCTGTCACGCGGCTTCATTTATAGTAATATATAGCATTATTTATAGAAATAAAATTGTACAATATTCAATAGATAAAATACCTCGCAATATAGATTTATTCGCATATTGTGCGGTTCATATTGTGCGATCCATAAAAAAGCGAATTAAACTGACTAATTAACACGACGAAATTCTTCACGTGGTTTTTGACAATTAGTGCGCGACGCTTGTCCATCATGTGTCAATTGTCAATTCAACCAGTTTTATGAGTATTCCAGGAAGTTCTAATGAATGCTTAATGAAAGCGCACGTGCGTCAATGAAAAAGTACGTTTCCTTCGTCGGAAGCGTTCTTTATATGATTGCTTTTTTTTGCAACGTTGAAAATATTAATCTATCTTTCGCAATTCGCGATCTTTAATAACCGCTATTTACAATCACTTTTCATTTGAATATTTTGACATACCTAAAAAGTTAAAGCAGAAAGCTATAACTTATTTCGAGTATAAAAACTACTTTTTAAAATCTTTATCTAGAGGAACTCGATTTCTTTTCAATATATTTGATAGCAGAATGTTATTACTATGCTTAGAATATATAAAATTGCTGATTGCATCACATTACGAAACGAATCATAAACTCATGATATTTCTAGAAAATACATCAACAGCTGGTTCATATTGTGCGATCCATAAAAAAGCGAATTAAACTGACTAATTGACTTGACCTTGTTTACTCTTGAATTGCTTTATTTGTTCGAACACGACGAAACTCTTCGCGTGGTTTTTGGCAATTAGTGTGCGATGCTTGTCCATCATAATTCAACCAGTTTTACGAGTATGCGTCTAGAAAGTTCTAACGAATGCTTAATGAAAGCGCACGTGCGTTATGAAAAAGCACGTTTCCTTCGTCGGAAGTGTTCTTTATATGATTGCATTTTTTTGCAACGCTGAAAATATTAACCTATCTTTCTGCAAAAGATTATATGATGTTTGCCCCAAACAAAGACAAAAAAAAATGCTGCTTTTCCACTTGCTGAGATTTTAAATTGCTTCATGAAAAGAAGTAAGTTTCCTTCCACGAATGTTTTATCGGAACGGTTTTTTATAATTCTATATTTCGTGTAAAAAAAATTCGTGTAAATTTATTTTCTTAGATTAAAAATTATTTATTAACAATTACTTTTTTATGAAAAAATTCTTATGACACCTTTTGGGACACAATCGAGTATAATATTCTACGTATCAAATTCTGTAATAATTTAAGAATTAATCCTAAAATATTGCAAGTTTTTGCAAACGTTACTTTTGAAATTGACACACGTGTATTAAAGAACTTTCAATCAATTTTATTACACAGCGATGTATTTTAATTTTGAAAATTTCATTGTACAAACATTCAACATAAAATTGATCTCAATTTCAAAACAGCTTAAAATCGTCGACTGTCTCGAATCAACGCCAGCGCTCGTTCGTCTCGCCCTAATCAACAAAACTACGAAATTGAAACTCTCCTTGCCCTCTCGAAAGTCTCGTAGATCTATTCGTAAATCCAGCTGTCAGCGATCGTGCCATTATCGTGAAAAAGAGTCGGAAAATGCTGAACGAAGCGGTCACGATAAATCCTTCAGGTTATATATTGCATCTAGAATAATAATATAGAAATTCGAAAATTGATTTTCTTTATATTTTTACTATTGCATATTTCCAATAACAATATAAGATGGAAATGTCATATTATTATTCAACCCTAGACCATAAGAAGAAATGCTGATGCAGAATTTAAATTTATTTTTTTTGTTTGTACATATATTAACGTGCTCTTTATAACTATATATTATAAAGAAAGTTTAAAAAAAATTTCAATACATTTGATGTTATGTTATTTTTACATTTTTGTTCTTATTATATTTTATGGAAAATTATTTTGAGCAATCTACTAAAAAATAAATATTATTATAAGGTGAAAATAATATCATTTTATAATGTTTTAAAGTTTATAAATAATTAGATTATTGTATATGAAGGTTAGATTATAGAAGTAATGCTGTCATAGAATGATTCAGAGTGCATTCTTCATATTGCACTTATATTGCAGATATATTATCTTTTTAAATAATTCTTTATATATATATATATATATATATATATATATATTTTATTTATTTATTTATTTATTTTACTGTTTATGTTTAAAAGAAAGAGATGACACTTTTACAATTTGATAAAAAGGAGAAAAAGAGCAAAAACATAGAATGCTAAGAAAAATTTTACATCTCAATACTAATTAGTAAATTATGTAATCTATTATGTAATTATATAATTATACTTTTAGAAAAGAAAAACATATTTATTTATATATTCATATTATTATTTTATAGAAAAAGTGGAAGATCGTCCATCATCTAATAGTTCAAGAAAATCTGCAGCATTTAATACTGGAAATAAAACCCACAAGAGTAAAATTCCAACAACCCTGGTTGGGCGAAATGCTATGCAAGTACGTTATTACAATACCTTATCAAATAGTTGCTAAATAGTTTTGTACTTAATAAAGGAAAACTATATACTTTCAGCACTCCATTTGATGGAAACATATTGTAGTCATTAATATTAATTCATTATTAACATTCAATAATAACAAATTAATTTATATTCTTTTCATAATAATTTAATATTTATTAAGTATTCATAATAATAATGTTTTTTAATATTTATTTTTCTTTATTTTACATTATCCATCAAACTAATTATCTTTTTTGCAGGGCGATTCCCTAATGTGTGAAGAGTCTTCTAGTGGTATTAGCTCCAATAATATCTCCGCTCGTCGACCAAGCATGACTTTGAATATGTTGTCTAATAGGAAACCAACGACTGCAATTTCCGCGGAAAAACGACACTTGGAGATCCAATATAGCGCAAAAAAAATGCGATACACTAATTTAAAAAAAACGCTCGCCGAAAAGCAGGTAGAACAAATTTTTATATATTGAGCGAGAAAATCTTTTCGTTCACTTCATATTATTCCAGATTCTTCAATTATTATGAATTCTTGGATAATTTTTTTAATATATCAGATTTTAAGCTTTGATAAAAATCAATATTGTAATAAAGAAGAACAAAATTAAATTTTTTCTTATTCCATTTCCAGAAAATCACGCAGGATTTGTACGATGAGATATCGAATCTACGGGAAAAGATAATCACGGCCGGCGGCAAGGATCCTGGCAAGATCGAAGAGCCAAAGTCATTTCAAGTGGAATGTCTTAAGCAAAGTCCGTCAATCGAGACAAACTTGCATGATTACGGACAATGGGAGCAGATCTGTATGGATGAGTCGACGGTGATGGGAGTGTCGTTGTTGCAAAATCAGCTGGAGGATCTCTGCGACCGCTCTCAAGAGCTTTGTCAACGTGCCCTGGACAGAAGCTCGTCGTTTGTCTCCCTCGTTAAGTCCTGGCTAACAGAATCACGTAAACAGGACGAGATGGGTAAAGTGTCGATTTTAGTGGATTATTCAGAAGCAGAAATGCAGCAGACGAACCTCGTACAGAGCAACGAAGAGCTAAAGACGCAACTGGATGAACTGAAAGCGGCCCAGAAGGACTTTATCACTGAATTTGCAACGAGATCTTCGAACTTGCGCATTGAATATGACAATTATCTCAGTCGCATGAAGAAGGAGCAACAAAATGTCGAGCGCAAGGATTTGCAAGAGCAGCTGAACATCGCTTTGCAGGAACTCAAGGCGGAACGTGACAAGGCGAGTCAAGGCAAAGAAAGGATGCGAATGATAGACTTGCAGATGCAAAAAGCAAAAACGAGAATTCGTGACCTGGAGGTACATGTGACTAACGAGGAGCTAAAGTCGCAGCAATTGCAGAACGGCATGAAGACCTTGGAGGCTCAATTAAAGCAGAAGGATCAGTCAATGGAATTAAGGATGAAGGATATGAACAAGGCAATGAAAAGCAGCGAGGATCTTATAGCGAAGATGGAGAAGCAACGCGACAATTTCGAATCACGGTTATCATCTTAATCAGCCCAAATATTGAGATTCTTCTTAATTCTCGTTATCTTTAAAAAATTTAAAAGTCAACAAATTTAAATAAATAAATAGTTATATATGTAAGGAGAAAATTTTAATAAAAATTTATAATTTCATATAAATATAAATGATGATAAAGATATATATATATATATATATATATATATATATATATATATTTATTATCATTTATATTTATATAGATAGGTAATATAAAATTACTTTATATGTAATAAGAGCACTAAGGGGGAATTCTTTTTCTGATCTATATTTTACCTATTTTTACCTATTTTAGAATGTTAGAACTCAAACAAAGGATGGTTCGCAAGGAAGCTGAAGCAAATGGTACTATTAAGGAATTATCAGAAAAGTTCGAAGCGATCAATGAGGAAATCAATGAAGAAAGAGAAAAGAGGTGAGTAATTAAAGTTCCGCCTTTACCATTAGTTATTAATTTTGTTATATTAATATTATTAAAGAAATATAATAATTATATAATTAATATTACTTTAATGGAATAAAATAATTATATATAATTTACAATTCACATATATATGATTTTATATATAAAATTTTCTTTTTTTCTCTCTTTTTCTCTTGAATAAATTTTTTTATTTACAGTTATATTATAAAAGAAAATTATTAAAAGGAAGAGATTAAAATTTCAATTAAATTCATTATAGACAGCAAGCCGAGAATGCTCTAACAGAAATCGAAGAACGTTGCAAACATCTCGAAGAGAAGAGTCAGTTGCTCTGCGACCTCGCGAGTGAAAAAAGCAATAATTTAGTTGTGACAGGTAAATAAGTTTAGATTTACTTCAATATCGCTTTGCTAGTTTTATATTGACCCATTCAAATGATATAAATGTGGATATAATATTTATTTGTCCTTATGATTATATTTTAGATAACAATCACACGGAGAACGAAATTTGTCTGTACAATGATTTGACAGCTGCCCGAGCCCAGTTGGAACAGCAAAGGGAAAAGATCGAGCAACTAGAGAGGGAAAAGCAAGAGATTGTCACCGTGATGTATCAGGCAGCCGTTAGTTTGCACTACTTTCGAGACTTCTACTCATATAAGAGCTAAAAACCGTTCGATTGCTTTCGATTGCTCGTTAGACTGTCTTTATTTTCATCTCTGCTAAATCTCAATCCTCGAAATTAATTCCAATTATTTGTTCTTTTTATTCGTCCACAGAGTGATAACGAAGACGAGACGAAAGATAAACTAGCTGCCGAACTCATAGCCAAGACCAATGATCTCCAGAATCTGATGTTAGAACATGCTCAGCTGCAAAATATCGCCAGATTCACGTAAGCTTTAGCTATTAAAACATTATTCCGTTAATTTATAACAGATATATATATATATATATATATATATATATATATATATAATTGCAAAGTAATTAATTTTTTTCATCTTATATGATACAGAAATTAGCTTGTTCTTATGATATGTGACAATCTTTTATATTTGTAGATTTTATTTACTTATATAACTATAATGTTTGTTGAGTTTGTCAGGTCAGATTCTCAATCTCGGTTATGAATGTGCAGGCAAGAAAGAAATGAAATGCTAGAGAATCAATTAGCCGAAGTTCAGCGTCATCTTTACGCAAAGTCGAAGGAGGGTGGCAAAACGGGATTCGACACGATCGAGCTTCAGCAGCAGATCAGCGATTTGCGAAATAGTTTAGCCGAGGCTATGCAACAGAATCAAGAACTGGAAACCACTCTGACTCAGAAACAGCTGGAGCTGGAACAACGCGATCGGGTGATGCGGGAGCAAAGCAAATTCCTCAAAGCCAGGGATGAGTTGTTGAGTCTTCTTAAGGGAAAGCAAACGAACGCGAATAATCTTGTCAACGAAAATTATGAAGATATTGATGAAGTAATATCACATGGGCATATCTATAATTTTATCATTTTTTTTTCAAATACTTTAAGAAAAATTCTTTTAAGCCATATTTAGAGATTATAAAAGTTTTAAATATATTAATATTAATATTTCTTAATTTATATTTTATAGGTCTCTCTGATCACGTTTTCTGATTTGGCGCATTGATCACATTTTTCGGAACTTAATTACATCGACAACTTTTTTTCTAGATCAATAAACAGATTGCTGCGAAGACTGAAGCAATTCAAGAACTATATACCACGTTGGAAAGTAAGCAGATGCAAGTGATGCGACTGGAGAAGTTGGTCAAGCTATTGGAGGATCAGCAGGATCGAGCGCAGGCACAACGCACGCGGTTGGAGCATCGCATCGCTCAACTAGAAGTGAGCTTACGAGAGAAGAATAATAACAATCGGTATGTCATAAGAAAATACTCGGATGCTAAATCTCGGCCAAACTCCATCGACAATAAACTGCCACGCACTTTTTCTTGCGAGTCGAAGCGAACATTACTGAAAGCATCTCTACCAATGTTTCATCTTATCGATTCATGTTCATGCAAAAGATCAAAACCATATTATCCGTATCATACTTCATCTATAAAAAATCCGTTTCCTTCGCCGAAAGAATTTTATCTTGATAATTGGTGCCATGTTTCTTCCGATAAGGAAGAGACTTTCGTTTGTGAGCAATGTCAACGCAATGAAATTAATGAGAAATATAAACGTGATGTTATAATCCATCCTGTCAAAGATCATCAAGTTCCCATTCAGAAATCCCTCTATGGTTGGCTGATGGATTCCTCGGCTCTAGAAGCCTTTGGCGAACCTACGATTGGCTTAAATAGGTTTCATAATAGGCGTAACTCATTCGAAAAAGACACAAATTGCCTTTTCAAGATTATTGATCCTCTTATAAATCGCAATAGTGAAAAGAGCCGTAACAGAAGGTCATGTCATCATCGTGAACAATATTGTCGTCGATATAGTCGTTTCCCAAAACAATTTCTTCATACATCTTGTTAAGATTGTAATCGAATTATTTGCATGACATAGTGTTATAATTTATCATAATTCGTGCAATATAAATTTTTGATGGATATCTATATTGATCAAATAATTATTTAAACAGTCTATGTCTGCAACAATTGCATTGTATGTGAGTGTGATTTGAATTGAATGTTTCTCAGATATTACATATAATTATAATGACTGAAATGATAATGATATGCATTAGTAACTTTTACTTTTAGAATTTTGAAAATTTTATTATTATTTGCATTTTAACAATTAATTCTTATATTTATTAATCTAATAAATTATATTAATATCAAACTTGCAAATTACCATTGTTTCTAATAAATTAATCGTTATTATAGAAGAAAAATAAATTTTAGACATCTTAACTTTTAGACATATTAATGCACTCAAGATAGATATTTTTTTATGTGAATTCATTACACATATCATGCACATACATACGCACGCACACAAAGACTTTATTCATTATAATAAAATTTGTAAAATTCTTGGAATTTTTTGTCATCTTGAGTGTGTTAATATGGTCTGTTTTAGTAGGCTAGGTACTCTTTACATTGTACGTTTATATAACTTGATAACAGAGTTTCTTATAGAGTGCCTAGCCTTGTAATAGACTGAAACAGTCAATGCTTTCATATATTTCTGATAATCTAATCTTTTATGTTTTAGGACTAAAACCTTTGGCATCCTATAAGAAACTCTGTAATCGTCGACAAATTCTATAAGTATCAATCTACAAGTCATATTAGATTTAACAAATTATTTACATTAGACATGCTTACATGTCTAATGGATATACAATGAGGTACTTAAAATTATATATGAATTTAAAATTTTATATAATTACATACATTTTGTTGTAATTATTATATTTTTGAACATATTTATAAATATTCTGTTTGTAAATTTCGTTTATTTTATATAATAATATTTATTTTGTTGAATAAAAATATATACATGAGAAAAATATATATTGCTCTCTATATTCTTTTTAGTCACTATCGCTACTATCTGAATATGCACCTAATAATGATAAACTATTACTTACAGTAGTCGATTTAGAGGCTATATTTGTTGTATCTGAGGTATTCATCATGTTAGGGATTTCATCCAATTGTGAATCAGTAAGAACAATGTTTTCAGATGCTTTTTTATTGTGTGTTGCCTTTGCATTTACCTTTATATTAATATTTTTCTTGACTAAATTCTTCTTGTTAGATGAGAATCCTGTATTTTCTGACCACAATGATACTTTTGTTGATTTCGAGAAATGTTCAGAATCTTCCTACAAATAACAAATAATTATAATCATCAATTTTAATATACATTTTATTCATCAGTTCTTTTTGGAAATGAAAAAAAAATTTATTAGATTGTAAGATTAACTTACTTTTTCTTTATCACTTGTTTCTTCTGTTTTAAACATTTTTCTAACAGGTTCATCTTTTTCTTCTTCTTCCTTTACTTCTTCAACTTTCTCTTCCACAACAGTCCCAGTTAATTGTCTTTTACCAAATATAGATTTAATATATTGCTCATCTAATTCTTCTTGTTCTTTTTCTGTTCTCTGTCTAGCAGTATCTGTATCGTATTGTTGTAACATTTGATCATAATCTATAGTCTGTTGTCTACGATTTAAATCTTTCAACTCTTCCAAAGATTCTAACAGTTCTAATTCCTGTTTAGACTGGAGCGTTCTCTTTTCCAAAAGCTTCATTGGATTAGTTGCCTCCTCCTCTTTCTCCTCATCCTCCTCTCTTTGCGCTTGCTCCTCAGCCAGTTTCAATGCCATGAAGTTTCTCGTGGCACCTGCCTCGATCTCATAATCTGTGTTCTTAGGATCTGTTTTGAAGGATATCTCTTGCAGACAGCGAGTACACTTAATATAGAACCTGTAGATGCGTATGCCCAGATAATCGTCCCCTTCGACGTCCTCTTTACGCGCATTAAATTTCTTGCCCTTATAGATATATTCGCCGCATGTTTTGCATCGCATATTAAACGGAGCCATTAAACGCACAGTGTATTGACGATTTCTCGCCAATTTCATGCGCGGAATCTTCGACGGATCAAAATCTGGTGGGTAGTATTTCTAAAAATATAAAAAATATGAAAAGATAAATTAACTGAAACACACAATAATTATTCGTTTTAAATTTCGTACTTACATTTAAAACTTTGCGCTCCGACATTTTGCGGCTTTAAATCGTAAATTATATATACACGATTAAATTTTAAACCTATACAGTCTCTTAAATTAATTTGTACAACGAAAGTCACAAATTCGAAAACTTAGGTTATATTAGCGCCGTTAAGGTTATGAGTTCATTCGAAAGTCCCACCGGTGGATTAAAATAGCGTTTAATGGACAGACTGGGAGCAAAAATTTCTTTGTTGTGATTGGTCAATTAAATGGCCCATTAAAGGGTCTGTTCGATGTAGCTCACTGCAACAGTGCAGCTACAACGAACAGACTCAAAGTCGTAATCACACTACGTTGCGAATGAAATTGACCAATCAGAATAAAGCAATTTACCGGCCGACTACTTTGATTGGCCAATTCCGAAACGGGTTTTTTCTCGCGCACGTGCATTGTATGTAATCTTGAAATACCAAATTCGTAAAGGTGCAATTTCATTGACGCTAGAAACCAGCGGCAAATTAAAATCACTAGACTTTCTCTAGATATGGCGTCAATAAAATAAAGTTCAAACAGTTTCAACTTTTTCAGTGTGTAAGGCCTTTTCATTGACGCTACTTTTTAGCGTCAATGAAATTGCACCTTAACAGTTGGCAGCCCTACGAGATAGGCTGTGCAGCACTGCGCGTATATAAAATAAATTTGAAATCGCTCCTAACCATCTTCACGCGATCGACTTTATTTGAATTGCACGGCATCGCATCGAATTATGATGCGGCGCCGATTTGTTCGAACGTAATTCGGGACATCGCGATGCTGTATAAGCGTCGAATGAGCACGAATTGTCACGCAAATATGATAAATCACATCTACTCACCGTTCACCGGCTGTTCCACAGGCCGCTCCACTCGCTCGCCTCGGGACGTCCCATTCCGATCTTGATGCACACGATATCATCAACGCGAACGCGCGACACTTTATTCGGCACTCCCGATATTCGCTCGCATCCGATAATCATCATCAAGGGCGCAAATAACGCGACGCGACTTCGTTCCATCTTCGCGATCGCGTTATCACTGAACTGTGAAAAATAGCTGTCGCGCACTTTCACCGACATATTATGAAAGTCGCGCGATCATCCTTGGACACTTTCGACGCTCTTTCACTCGCGATATTCGTTTAAAAACGGTTAAAAGACACGAAAAATGCGGACGTACGACGATCCGTGTAACTGCGTATGACTCCGATTCACCTATGACGCGTATGACGTAGCAGTGACGCGTATGACGTAGCGACACGCGCTAACATGGCGGCCGAACCAGTGCGCAGAAACGAATGCGCACTGGTTCGGCCGCCATGTTAGCGCGTGTCGCTACGTCATACGCGTCACTGCTACGTCATACGCGTCATAGGTGAATCGGAGTCATACGCAGTTACACGGATCGTCGTACGTCCGCATTTTTTGTGTCTTTTAACCGTTTTTAAACGAATATCGCGAGTGAAAGAGCGTCGAAAGTGTCCAAGGATGATCGCGCGACTTTCATAATATGTCGGTGAAAGTGCGCGACAGCTATTTTTCACAGTTCAGTGATAACGCGATCGCGAAGATGGAACGAAGTCGCGTCGCGTTATTTGCGCCCTTGATGATGATTATCGGATGCGAGCGAATATCGGGAGTGCCGAATAAAGTGTCGCGCGTTCGCGTTGATGATATCGTGTGCATCAAGATCGGAATGGGACGTCCCGAGGCGAGCGGCCTGTGGAACAGCCGGTGAACGGTGAGCAGATGTGATTTATCATATTTGCGTGACAATTCATGCTCATTCGACGCTTATACAGCATCGCGATGTCCCGAATTACGTTCGAACAAATCGGCGCCGCATCATAATTCGATGCGATGCCGTGCAATTCAAATAAAGTCGATCGCGTGAAGATGGTTAGGCTAGAAGCGATTTCAAATTTATTTTATATACGCGCAGTGCTGCACAGCCTATCTCGTAGGGCTGCCAACTGTTAAGGTGCAATTTCATTGACGCTAAAAAGTAGCGTCAATGAAAAGGCCGCTTAAAGATGCGGCCTCATTGACGCTAAAAAGTAGCGTCAACCATTGGTTGAACAATGAAGCAACTATACTTACCTCTTTGTTCAACTAATGGTTGACGCTACTTTTTAGCGTCAATGAGGCCGCACCTTAAGAGAAAAGTTCAATTTTTAAGACAAGTATTGTCTGATTTTTCTTGATAGTCAAATATTAAAAGAAATATAAAAAAAAGAATACATTTTCTATCTGTCCTCAAAAATACTCTATAATTTGCTGTTGATTTTCCTCTTTTAGATCTGCGTTTGATTTATGCCTTAATTTAAAAAAATTTCTGGCGAAACCGGAAATCATGTGTATAATGTCGAGCCGCTAAGTTTCCGGTTCGTATACGTTCTTCTCTCCTCTCTTCGCACGTTTCGCTCGAACGATTCGCGTTAGCTGATAAGGATTTGGTGTATTGATACACGGTAAAAGATTTATAGCATTTATATACAGAAATAATGGCTGGGACAATAAGGAGTCTTACGAGAATCAACGCAAAGGTTGCCAGCAATATCGTTCTGAGACAAGGCTTCCTAAATTGTACGTAACTTCAGCTTAACCTCGCGTTGCATTATCCTTTTGATTTATTTTTATCATCGATTTATAAAGCATTCTATGCGACATTAATATTTGAATATTACTTATATTATACTTTAGAAAACATACTTCAAAATATCTCCAATATTAACTTTTAATTAATATTCCATTATTTGTATTACATCATATTATACTTACAATAATTGATAAAGGAGATTAAATAAATTATACATATTTTAAAAATGTATTATTATTATTATAATATTAAATGTGTTATATATATATATATATATATATATATATATATGAAAAGAAAATTAAAAAAAAATTTTTAATATTTTTTATAGATATTTCTATTTTAAATGCATGCTTCATACAAGATATTGAAATGTATATTGGACAAAATTTACAAAATAATCAAAGTTTAGAACAAAATGAACAAATTTTAAAAATTTCTTTTAATTCGTTTTCATATTCATTAATTATGATTTTTGTATATTTTGTATCAATATTTTATATAATATTTCTTTTGAAGAAAGATTATATAAAATATCTTTTTTATTTTGCAGCTTGTAGATTCATATATTCTGAAAAAAGTTTAGGTCTACATGGTTATGAAAATGCACGATTAAACTTTCGCAATCAGTTTTTAAATGTCGAGAATGCATTCCGTACTAAAATACAGGAGATCTGTAACACAGAAGGTCAGATTTTCACAGAAGACCTGAAGTCTATGTTGCATTTAGTACAGAAAACACCTGAAGATATTGAATTGCTTGTCAAGATGATAACAAAGTTTAACAGTCAAAATAAAGAACTGAGATTTGGTACTTTCATCTTTGGTCCTGTAGTAATGCGGACCTTTTATTATCTTGATGAACCAGATCTTGCACTTACTGCTTTCAAAGATCCTAAGTTTGAGAATTTCTTTGATCAGCTGATTAGCTACCAGATTCTCTTATCTCTGCTATATAAGCATGAGAAATATTTAGAAATGAGAGATGTGTATGATATAATTAAAACTAAAAACCTAGATTCTGGTGGATATCCAAGGAATTCTTTGATATTAGTTATGGCTGCTTGTTATAAAGAGGTAACATTTCTTGTAAAAGCAATTAAATTTCATTACAGTCTATTTTACATTATCATATTTAATACTTTCAGAATACACCAGAATCATTGGAATATTCTCTAAAGGTCTGGAGAGAAATAAATGATAAAGGATTTACATTTATGCGTAGAGCCAGTACATTTTTAACAGCTTTAGCCATTAACCAAAATTCATCGCACATAGCTGTAGAAATTTTAACTACGATAAAAGAATCTCGATATATTGATGTAAGATGCTTAAAAGTTTTGGCATATGCAGACTTGAAGAGATTCACTGAAATAGTGCCTCTCTTTAGAAAATCGCTAGAAGTTGATAGGCCAAATATTCAGAAAGAAAGTTACTTCACAGATGTGGTATGTATCTACTTAAATATAACTTATTTAAGCAATAACAAATGTGTACTATTTTTATGTATATTTTAAGATCGAAAAATTGGAGAAGGCTATGGCAAAGGAGAATATTCCTGAAGATTTTGAGCTTTATAAGTTGATTGGACTGTTGAAGAGCAACAATCATATCTTGCTTGATGTAAGTTTTACTAAGATAATAACTTTGATAGATAATTATTATTAATTTATTGCATGTAATTCTTTATAATTTTATAAGGTGAATTTTTTTATATATTATAAAGGATTTGTTACATATACATGTTTAAATCTAGTAGAGTTAAACATAGTTCAATATTGTGAGATTGTGATGAAAGGGGTTAAAAAAATGTAAGAGGGTAAATGTAACTATATTATTTTATAGATATTTCTATTTTAAATGCGTTTCATACAAGATATTGAAATGTATATTGGAACAAAATTTAAAACAAAATGAACAAATTTTTAAAATTTCTTTTAATTCGCTTTCATACTCATTAATTATGATTTTTGTATGTTTTATATCAATATTTTATATAACATTTCTTTTGAAGAAAGATTATATATTAGATTCTATATTTTTTTTTACAGTCGACCTTGGAAGAACATATCATTTCTGAAATAATTAATCGATATTTTATAAAGTGGATTTTTTTACATATTATAAAGGATTTGTCACATACATGTTTAATCAAGCTGATAGATATTAAATATTGTTCAGTACGGAATGTGAAATGTTTTTTGTTTTTTTTTTATTGTGGTATTTAACGTGCTCAACCGATCTAGTCTTCAACGGGTTTTTGACATCTGTTCATAAAACCAGTATTTCTTCATCATTTTTGTCATCTACTAAATCTTTTCTTTTGAATAATTTTACCTATTTCTTTGAGGAAGGTCCACATATCTCTTAAGGGTTTCAAATTAATTTCCTTAAGTCATTTATCTCTATTATAATGGAACTACTGTTTTTTTCTAACTCCTAATAAAACTTATTTCTAAATTCATCATACTTAACACAAATAAAAGCAATATGATGAATATCCATTATATCTCTGCTTCACAATTTGGATACGCATCTTGGACTATATATTCTTTCCTTGCTAATGACTCATTTAAATTATAGTGATTAGCTCTTAGTCTATTAATCATTGTGATCAATCTTCTTGAACCAGGCTTTACAACTATCCTTATTGTAAAAAATGTTAAAATATTTTAAGCTCTTGTAAGTACTCTCCCTTTCTAGTTTCTCTCTAGTTTTATTATACATTTGCTTTTTAAAAATAACTTTCCAGTCGTTCATCGGAATCTTAATTCTATCGTCAGTGTCTTCATCTGTCGCTTCTTTAGCTAGCATATCCACAAGTTCATTTTCTTGAATTCCTGAGTGACTTGGTATCCACTCTATAATAATCTTATTTTCAAACTATTAGTCTCATTTTTTCCTTTGATAAATTAAAAACTCTCTTATTCTAGTAGTATATTTACATTGATATACATTCATTGGAATTATTCATTAGCACTTTACAAGAACTTAATGAATCTGTAAGCATCACAACATTAGGCTTAAATTATTATTCTAAATAAATCCTAGATCCTTTTCAATAGTGATTATCTCTGCACTAAATATGAAACATTTATTATTTATACTTAACTTATACGCTACATCACTATCTTCTATTGCTATTCTTATGCTTACGCTTCTTTTGTCATTCTGTTTTGATCCATCTGTATAAATAACTTTGTAGTCTTCTCTAAGATTACATTTATTTTTATAATTTAGAAGTAGCTCATAATTGCTGTTCAAGTTTTCTTCTCTTTCCTATATCTAAGTCTCTATTTTTTTATTGGCCAATAATTTTACTTCATTTCTGAATTTTTTTACATCTCTCCAAGTTTTCATGAAAATACTTAATCCATCTCCGGGATTATTCAGTCTGTCTATACTTTCCATACTTTCTAATCTATTCATCATTCCTATCATATCTTTAGTATATGTAAAATATTTTTAGCCAATAATTCTGCCATATCCTCTAATCTCATTAGTTTAGATTCTGCAATAGTCACATTTGTCGGAGTGCTATTTCTATATCCTACTGCAATTCGTACTTCTTTATGCTACAATTTTTCGATTTTATTTCTTTCTCTAAGAAAGATTCTCGGAAAGAATACAAACAAACTATAATCTATTTTGAATTTGATAAAACTTTTATAGATTATAATTGCCATATTTACTTCTAAGAATTTCTGCTTAAAAATTTAAGTATATTAATTGCCTTAACTTTGTCTTTTACTTAATAATAACTATTTTGTGATGAAAGGGATTAAATATAACTATATTCTCTTTTTACAGTTGACTTTGGAAGAGCATCTCGTTTCTGAAATAACTGTCGATCCATTAAAGCGTGTTCAACGACGATTCAACAAAAATCAATTTCAATCTAATCCTCCGCGATCATTTTCACAAAATAGATCAGTAATGCGAGATCTTTTGTAAATCCAAAGTTGTAGAATGTATTTCATAACCCAATAATTATTAGTTTGGGTAAATTTAAGATTATAATAATTATGAATAAATAAATGATCTATATCGATTGATGATCTAAATCGCAATTGTTCTTAGTAAATACAATTTATTTAATAAAAACAATTTGATCATACATACAATCATCGATCATATATAGATTAAAATAGAAATCAAACTTAATCATTGATATACCCCCTTCACCTATATAAGATTTGATCAATTTTTAAAAATATTCATAAGACTTTAAGTTATGTATACAAACAATTCATTACATAACTTATTTATTATACACAATAATGCTTACAAAATATATTTTTACAATGAATCAAAAAAAGAATGCACACCTAAGTTTTAGCTTAAGAAATAAGTTTTTGTATATTATGAAGCCATTGTGACATATAGTCAGAAGTTTGGAATTGTGATTTTATCACAGATATTAATGACGATATCCATTGATTATTATTCTTGGAATCCTTGTCTGTACATCTATAAACAAAAAAATAATTCATATAAATTATATTCATATAAATATAGTCTAGTAAGACAAAGAAAACATCAGTTTTCATAACACTGACCTAGGTAGAAGAGTAGCAATAAAATTAGCCCAGCTCTCAACGTTGGCCGGATATGTAAATATATTTTTCTGAGCCTGTCTAAGACCCTTTGTCGTACCGAAATGACTATATGCGGAGGCACAAGCAACATATACAATATCAGTCATGGATGTATTTCTGCTTAAAACCAATGCTGTCTGAGCACATTTACGAAAGATGTCCAAATCTGTATTCAACAATGAGACTCTAACGAGACGAATCCAATACCTAATGTCATCTATAAATAGAAATTTGTTTTAAAAGATAAGCTTAAATATTTGATAAATAATATCACACACTTACTAGGATGTCTGAAGATAGCTTTAGAGAAAATTCGGATAGCTTCCGTGAGATTTCCTTGAATAATTTGATAATATGCGAACAATGTGACAACATGATGACCATACTCGTGGTCATCTATGTATGGTTTCAATTCCTCTAACACTAAAGAGGTCATATTGGAATCATCATGTAAAATTCCTAAAGCAACGATAGCTAAGAAACCAGCTATGATGGGCGGTTTTATATCTATGCATTGGAACAATAGAGTCTTGACAGCGTCCGCTCCTTGAAAAATATAAGCAATCGCGGCCATCGCGCATAAAATATTCGCTTTGTGCGTTTCGGTGTCTGCTAGCCAATGTAGAGCTGCTTCATACGTATTGTACGATTCTTCATATTGCTTGGCTTTAAATAACGATAATGCCAAATGGCATTGAGAATTGAAACTTCCACATTTCACTTGTCTACATAACTCGATCGCTTCCTCGTGTTTTCCGATTTGAATCAAAACACGTGCCAAATTTATGGATATCATGTCTCTTTTTTCATCCTGACTCAGTTTTAAAGCTTTGACAAATTGCTTAACCGCCGTATTATACAATCTCAGTCGTTCCAACAACAGACCGTGAGTATTTAGAGCATAAACGTCGTTCGGTACATATTCTGAAAATTATAAAATTTATTTCGAAATATAAAAAGATCACGTCGAGCTGACTTAGTTATCTCTAACGCCCACCTGTATACCAAGTGAGAACATCGGCTGCTGCAGGTATCGCGTGCATGTTTTCGATAACGTAAACAAATAATGGATCTCTCTTCATTATAGGATCTAAAAGAGTAGTAAGTACCCAGTGAGCATAGCCTAAAGCCGCTTCGTTGTGATAACCCAATTGTGTTGAATGTCGGAAAAGATCCATCCTTTCCTGCGGATCGACTTTCTCCGAGTTTTCCGCGATTATTCCTTGGCCTATCCAACTATTCATATAACCGGGATCCGCACGTTGCGCTCGAGAGTATGCTTTATTCGCTCTATGAGTCTCTCCTTTATATCAACAAATAATATATTAAGTAATTGATATAAAATACATATTAATAACATAATAAAATGATAATTGATAGAATAAAATGATAGAGAAAAGTGATAATTATGTTTCTAAGCGTACCTAGATGTAGGTACAATGTGGCCAGATTGCTCCAAGCTATTGCATTGTTTGATTCTTGATCAATCGCCATAACGAAGCAATGCTGGGCCAGAGCATAATTCTTTATATATGGTGACATGCAAATAACACCCAAAATGTTCCAGTGTAACCACGACTGTGGACAGAGTCTGATGGCATGTTTTGCAGCAGCAAGACATTTGGCTGCTGTATCGTCTTTATTGACTGTATAATCGCGGTCCAATTGCATCAAGTAACAGCATGCTAAATCGTGCCATAACAATGAAGAATTTTCCGCGGTCGACAACGCTCGACAAAAGCATCTGATAAAATAGCATGTCGATAAAACGAATTAATTTTTGAAGCTAGATTAGTATCGTTTTAAAAATGAAATATATGAAAAATATTTTTAAAAAAATATCTTAATAATTTCTTTTTCTCACCTTATTGATAACGTGAGTATTTCATTTCCTCTAATTTTCATATACTCCTCGGCACTATCGAATTTCATTAAAATAGATTTGATTCTTAAATAGCAATACTTTTCTGGCAAACCGGCTGTTCTAAAACAGACATCGCCAAGCAATTTCCAATTGCAGGACAGATCACTACGTATCATAATAGCTTCTGTCAAATTATCTACCGCTTGTTGTAGATTTTCTCTTGCACGACATAGAAAATGTTTTGCGATATTTTCTTTTGCTAGACCTAAACATGCTTGAGCTAAACCTTTTAAAGCAAGAATATATTTTTTATCGTTTTCTAATATATTCTCAAAATCCTCTTTAGCTTCTTTATGCTGACCAATGAGCTGAAAAAATAAGTTTTATATCAATATATATAATATATAATAATAATAATAATAATAATAATAATAATAATAATAATAATAATAATATATATATATATATATATATATATGTGTGTGTGTGTGTGTGTTTGTGTGTGCATATATATGTGTAATTCTCATAGATTTTATACCAGTTTGATGTTAGCGAGTTGTATCATAGGATACAAGGCTCCTGGACTCAGCTGTAACGCACGTTGATACGATTTCAATGCCGATGTGTGAGCACCGCGCACTAAATAAGCATCCGCCAGAGATTCCCAGCTATGACTATAAAGTGTAAATTTGTGATAAAAATATCAGAGCACTCTGTAATAGGATGAAATGATAAGATATGATTGTTATACTTGTCGTTAGGATCAGCTCTGATTACATGCTGTAATGCCTTGATAGCTTCAGTTGCATCGCCTTGATCTAAATGTTGTAGACCCAATTGGAGCCAGGCCCATTTCGCTCCTGTACCTTGTTGCATAGTTACTCTTTGCAATAGATGTATATTGGCATCCTAAGTATCATATATGAGACTATCAGTTAAAATGATCAAAATTTTCAGGAGATTATATTATTGTTATAATATATAAAATTTGCACTTGAAAGAATTTTTAGATAATGCTTATTACAGTGTTTTTCAGAAGTCGATAAGCTGTACTCAGTCCAATGCCAGCTTCCTCAGAATTCGGATTGATTTGTAATGCAGTGTGGTAACATCTTCTCGAACGTTCGACATCATTGCCATGTTCGCGATAATAATGTCCCAAATAAACCATGCATTCCCAATTATTACGATCTGCTTGGACACCATTTAAGAAAGCCATCAGACTATGATTATAATCTCCCATATCCCAGTATATTTTACCAAATGTCAACCAAGCTTCAGAATTATTTAAAGCTATCTCAAGAATATTAATAGCTTCTTCATATTGCTTGTGTTTCTTTAGGTATAGTGCTTTTAGTATAAGAACTTGAATTTTAACTTCATCTTGAGACTCTAAGTTGCTTAATACAGCAATAGCATCAGGTTTATCCAATGAAGCATTTGTCCGTGCATATATCAATTGCAATTGTACAGAAGATTCGGTTTTTAACAGCTAAAAATATATTTAAAGAAATATTAAGGAAGATTTGCATAAATTTTATATAATATTTTTCATATATGTCAGTATAATAAGTATCAAAAAATACCTCTTCGCACATCTGTTGTGTTTGTATCAACTTTTGTTTGTTGTTACTTCTACTCATTGCTTCAAGTAATCTCAATTTAACTTTATGGTACAATTTGTCTTTCAAGTGAGGTTTCATTAATTGTAATGCTTGTTTGGAAGCATTCTCAGTTTGTTCCCAGCAATAAAGTTTATAATATATTTGGCTTAATACTAACCATGCATAGAATAATTGTGAATTTAATGAAATTATTTGATTTAAACACTCGCGAGAATTGATTAGCTTATCCATGCTCTTCAAATATATTGCCTTTGCAATTAATGCAGCCTCAGAATTTGCATTCAATTTTAAAAGAGACTCATAAATCTGAGTTATATTAATGTTGAGGTCTTTTTCATTTAATATAGCCTCTTGATAATAGATACAACAAATCCATTCTGTTAAATAAAAGTATACTAATTATATTATTAAAAAAAAATAATAAACACTTTAAAAATATCGATAAGAATTGATTGAAATTGATTTACCTAGAGGACAAGTATCCTGTGGGAACTGAGCATGCATATCCTGAGCTGCCGTTAATAAGAGAGCAAATTTATTGGAGTCATATAACATCTTTAAATATTTTCTATAATATTCTTGTCTATTCAATAGATCTGTATCTTTTACTACAGATGCTAGTATATCTTCATAAAACTCCTGATACTTGGTTATACTACTATTAGGATATTCTGTTAAAACCCATGCTAGAGTCTTATCAATCAGACTTGTCTTCTCTTTGTTAGAAATTTTTCGTAACACACTCAATGTATCTAATACTTCGAATAATATTTCATCATCTTTGATTCTCAGGACAATTTCTGAGACTTTATTGATAAAATATGTAAATTTAGAAGAGTCACTAAACAGAAATATAGAAACTTGTATTTTTTTTTATTGCTTTCTATATAATTTAGTCTTTTGAAAATTGTATCAAAATATTTCGTACCTATCCAATTGTAAAAGTTTGCAATAAGCTGAAGCCAGCTTTTTCCAGTTGTCATTATCTTGAGGCACTTTTTCATAATATGCTACTAGACCTTGCCAAGCTAATGGATTATTTGGTTGTACCTCCACAGCTTTTTGAAGAACTAAGACTACCTGCGCTTTGAATTCTTCTATTTCCTGCATAGCACGAGCTAACAAAATTAATGCCACATAATTGTTTTTATCTTTCTTTAAAATCTTTTTGCATTTCTTCATAGTCTCCAGATATTCATTCTGTTTGAAAGATTCACGAGCGTCCTTCAGCAAGACCTTTATATCGTCTGACATTATTTTCCCTAAAGAAACGCAAAATAGAGATTTATAAATTTGCATAATGCAAATATAAATTTAAGCATGTAACAATCTCTTATTTTTCGTATCTTGCAATTTAGATAATGTATTAGAAATAAATATATCAATAGTATACATAGGGATTGGTTATAATAGTGAAAATTTTATTTATATGAGAAGAAATATTATGAAAAATGTTTTAAAAAATTGTAATAATATAGTACCCTATTTTTTTTTCAATTAAATTGTGTAAGATTTTATACAAATAATCATAAACACTATAATGTAAACAAAATAATCACAAGGTAAGTCAAGCTTATGTTATGCTCGAAATCGGGCCAAAATCTCGGTTTCTGGCAGAGAAAAATTTGAGAGCGGCCATCCCGCTTCAGCAGACGCATGTCCTGATGCGCCCCCTGAGAAAGTGGACATAAACTACAATACTAGTTACGCTCGATAACAAACGTAGTAAATGGCCGCATTCAGCGGACTCAACCGCTAAGTAGCAATCGAATATGATTGGTTTCTACTTTCAGGTCCGACCAATCAGCGTCGAGTTACATCGAAAAATCTAGTAATGTTGCCCAACTGTTGAGTCCACTGAATGCGGCCAATGGTTCATGTCCGTTATATGGACGCTGATTGGTCGGATCTGAAAGTAGAAACCAATCATCGATTGCTACCTAGCAATGAAGTCCGCTGAATGCGGCCAATCTTATTCGAGACTTGTAAAACGCGCCAATCAGACAGACTTACATGTAAACGCGCCTTGAGAGATACGTGCTGATATCCGGCCACGGTGCGCCTGAATGGAAGTGTGCTAACGGCGCCTTCCTTGAGTCGATCTCGCCATTTTCCTAGTTGTGTAAACTTGCTCTCACGTCGTTCGCCCGTCGCCGATTGTTGGGCGTCAACCGCAAATTGCCACCCGCATCGACGAGAACGCATACGAGGTAACGCGAGTAATACCGCCGGCACAGTGTCATTGCCAGCAGTATGAACCAACCGAGGAATTTTACGTCGCTGCTGAATCCGAGTTATCTGCAGAACGCCCAGCAGCAGCAGCAAAGCCCCGCGAGTACGAATCCGGCGGCGGTCGCGGCCGCGGCCGCGGCAGCTGCCGCCGCCGTTTCCGCCGCGATAGCGAACGGCACGCAAATGAACGCCAATTCGCCCAGCATTACGAGCCGCAAGCGAGAGGCAGAAGGTGAGTCCTGCGCTCCTTTCTTTCTCTCTCCCTCTCTCTCTCTATCTCTATCTCTCTCTCTCTCCGTCTTTCTCTTTCCCGCTGTCTTTCACAAGTAACATTTCGTCGTCTGTTGTGCAAGCGATCTTAATTCTAAGACTATTTGAATATATCTATTACATTAATATTATTGTACATATTTTATATTATTTTATATGTTACTTTGTTATTTTTTTATTAATGCAAAATATTCTGATAGAAGAAGAAAGATATTAATTTTATTCAAGTTCTTTCGCAAAAAATACTCCTGTTTTTTAATCTTGTGTAATCTTTCTATATTCCTGGTATAATTTTCATTTCTTATATATTTTTCTATATTAAATATATATATATATATATATATATATATATATATATGCATGTGTATAAATAATATATGTAAGAAAATATATATATGTAAAAAAAAATATATATATATAATATATGAGAATATTTATATAGTCTAATAATAAAATTTTTTTAGGAGATAGTAAACAGGAAAAAGAAACAAAAGAGGGAGAACGTAAGAAGAGGAAAAAGACTAGATGGAGTGGTAGCGAACATGACAAAACATTTATACCAGGGATGCCTACAGTACTACCGACAAATCTGACTCCTGAACAGGAGAAAGCTTATCTCTGTAAGTTTCTATCTCTCAATTGTTATTCATGACTTATTTCCTTTAATACACTAGTATATATAGCTAGGGAATCATTTCAAATATTTTGCTTCTGTACATAAGTTTTTGAAGCCTAATTTATAGAGTATAGATGGCTATGAATGATGTGTAAGTATGATGTATATATATTGATAAAAATTCAAAATTCTCAGAGGTAAGCATCAGGAACTTTAGAACCATCTTGAATCAAATTTGGCAAGAGGGATTGCCAATTTTGCTGAATAATTATTATCCAATTGCTAAATTTATACTTCTAATGCCATAAAATTCTATGAAACTATATATATTTAAGCATTATTTATATTATTGAAATATATATAATAATATAACAAATACTATTGAAATATATATAATAATATAACAAATACTTGAAGTTGTATATCTTATAGAATATTTCTTTTCTTCAATATACAAATTTTGTAATCAATGTCATAAAATATTATAAGGATTTCAACTTTGAAAAAAGTGATTAGGATGCAATTTAAATTTATATGCAATATTATTACTTTTCTGAAACATGCTTATTTTATAGAATGTATATGGTTATAGCAAATTGGCAATATCTAACTGTTGGGGTTTCCGCCCCCTCTAACCCGTTGGTTTACAGTTCAGCTGCAGATTGAGGAAATCAGCAGGAAATTACGCACCGGAGATCTTGGAATTCCACTTAATCCCGAGGAAAGGTTTGAAAGAAACTCTTACATACCAAAAATGAACGTTACATATCTACAATACCTATCTACTGACCATACAGCAGTTCAGTAATACAGGAGCCTTAAAGATATCTCTATGGCTCAGGTTCAATTAGTGTGGGAATACCGATGTCATATCTGAAAATATTGGGCTTGATTAGAGCCCCCACGCAACATAGAAGATAAATTTTGATCGTATTGGTTTGCCCTAATCAATCTTTTCTTATAACTCATTTTTTTATTAAACACTGCTACAACAATGTAAAATTTTATATTCTTAAGTTATTTATATTCTTAAGTTAGTTTATTAGACTTCAAATGTAATATATATAAAAGATAATTGGCTATCAATATGTATAATATGTATAATAAATTAGTTAGGAAATCAATCATGGATCTGTAGCAGTGTTTAAAAAGAACAGTGAGCATTCTAGTTCATATATTTCTTAAATAGATACATTTTTGCACACATATATAGAGAATAACTCTCAGGTGACCTATTGCACTCTATTTCTATTTACTTACTAGCAAAAATTCTGCATCTTCAGCGCTTTAATATTTTATCATTCAATGTTTCATTATAAATTTATAATCTCATACATAGGTCCCCTTTGAGTAAAATTCTGTTCCTCCATTCAGGCTGCCGTGATTTGCACGGCGCATATTTCTGAAACATTATTACAATAATCTTAGTGCCAATAGGAAGATTATTAATCAATAAATATCAATTATTGTTGCTAATCTTAATGAGCACAGATTTCAGGAAAATATCGGTTTATTGAAATTCTCATTTGTACCTTAATGCTGTAACAAAGAATTTAACGTTACTTTCAGGTACAGCTCTTAAATAATAAATGCATATACTCTTTTTCTAATAAATTAATTTATTCCAATAGGTTTAACTTTACCAATTTTAGCTGGAACCATTATTTTTATGTCACATTGTGTTTTTTAATAATACATAATAAGATATATCAATCACATTATAACTAATCTAAAAGATTATTTCTTAAGAATCAGCAGGATCTGTCTTAGCAGCTGACATCATACCAATATCTGCCGTGCACAAACGCGCAGTCTTCCAGTGTGGTTACCTACTATAGAATATTAAATATATATAGCTATGCTATATTTGACAATAATAATTTTTTCTATTTTTTATTTCGATATCTTGGCACTGTTGCGAAATTCTAATTTAATTCTAAATTCATACATAATATGATTACATAAGCAAACTGATACAATCATGCAATGAATTATAGGACATATCCAATAGGACATATCCAATAGGACATATCTAATTATATTTTAGTATTAGGATCTTTTGATTATATACTATATTATTATTGATAAAATTATTAAACCTTACTCTTGATAAACTCATTTATAATTCTTAATATTAAACAAAGCTGTCAATATTCTTTTTAATAGATAAAGAGATAAATATAATAGAATAAATAGAATAAATTTTATAATTTATTGAGATAAGTTCTTTATGACATATTTCTAAAGAAAATAAATTAGATCACCAAAATAAAAAGATTACATAACAGTTACTTATTCATCAAAGTTTTACTGTTCTATTTGCATAATTTTCTGTTCTAAAAAAAATCAGCGGTTTTTTCCCCACTTATATTCATACGGTCATAGTAGGCTCAGGTTGCTTGTATGCTAGTATTTTCTTGATAAAAATTTATATCTTGATATGGTATTATTCTTTTTATTTTTCAGATCTCCATCTCCAGAGCCTATTTACAGTAGTGATGGTAAACGGTTAAACACGAGAGAATATCGTACAAGACGTAAATTGGAAGAAGAACGTCATAATTTGATTCAGAAGATCCTCAAAATCAATCCAGAATTTAAACCACCACCAGATTATAAGTGAGTCTCTTATAGATTTTGTATAATATACTTAATATACATTTATATTTTAATAAGATCATATTTTATAAGATCATTATATTTATTTAGATTAAATTATTTATCTATATATTTCTCAATATTTATATCTATTTTTCTTTCCCAGGCCACCAATAATACGAGTTCATGATAAAGTAATGATTCCTCAGGAAGAGCATCCTGATATAAATTTTGTTGGCTTACTTATTGGACCACGCGGAAATACGCTAAAATGTAAATAAATTGTATTTTATAAAAAATTATACTGATTTATGTAACATATATAATTATAAGTTTTAATCTTCGTTTTTATAAAAATCTTATAGCCATGGAAAAAGAAACAGGTGCAAAAATCATAATTCGTGGAAAAGGATCTGTGAAGGAAGGAAAGGTTGGCAGGAAAGATGGGCAACCTTTACCAGGCGAGGATGAACCTTTGCATGCATATATTACTGCAAATAATTTAGATGCTGTGAAAAAGGCTGTGGAAAGAGTATGTTTTTTCCTCATTTACTTATAACATTGTTTTTTTTCTATCGTATTTGAAAACTATAAATCTAAAACAAAATTAGAGCATCAAATATTGAATATAGTCTTTATTTATATTATTAAATATTGAAATAGTAATTGAAGTATATAATGCATTGAGAGTTAAGTATATACATTAAATAGATTTATGTTGTCAGATACATGAAATTATTCGGCAAGGTGTCGAAGTACCAGAAGGTCAAAATGACTTAAGACGTAATCAATTACGCGAATTGGCTTTACTGAACGGAACTTTACGAGAAAATGATGGACCGCGTTGTACCAATTGTGGAGCTTCGGATCATAAATCTTGGCTGGTTTGTAATATTTTATATATGTTGAAAAGTTTTCATATATTTTGGAATTAATATATAATTTTTGATGAAAATTTTTAGTGCCCAGACAAGCCAAATGTAACGAACAATATAGTATGTTCGAGTTGCGGTGGTGCGGGACATATTGCTCGAGATTGTAGATCGAAGAGACCTGGTCAAGGGGGTCCAGCTGCTGCTGGAATGGGAGGAATGACCCAGGCTGGTGATAAAGCCAAGATAGATGAGGAGTACATGTCGTTAATGGCAGAATTAGGAGAAGGCCCACCACCGGACAGATCAAAGACAGGTCAAGCCAGACAGAATCCTAATCCCAATTATCCCGGACTTTTTGACAGGTACGACGTATTTCTTCTTTCCCTTTTTTTCTTAGTTTTTTTGAAACTAACAACAGACAATATAAAAAGATCGAATATAATAATCGAGAATATAATATAATAATCATACATTTTTTTTCCAGACAACAACCACCTCGTGCACTAATGGCTGCTCCGGCACATCCACCACCGCAGATGATGCAGGGCGGTCCGATGATGCCGCCACCAGGCATGGCGCCACCGCCCCCATGGAGTCAAGGTGGCGAAGGAATGAATAATATGAACATGCAATGGCAGCCACCAGTAAGCATGCCACCGCCACCAGGTGTGATGCAACCACCACCGCCGCCTCCTGGCTCTACCACACAGCCCAACATTCCGCCGTTAATGCCATGGATGGCTGGCAACAATCAGCCACCGCCGCCGGGTCAGATGCCACCTACACAGATTCCGCCACCTGGTATGGGTATACCACCGTGGCAACAGGGTCAACAGGGACCGATGCGACCGCCACCGCCAGGCACGGCGCCTCCTCCGGGATTTCCTGGCGGTTGGCAGCCGCAACAGATGGGAGGCTGGCCGCCAGCCGCTCCAGTTCCACCTCCACCTCAACAACAGACACCGGCACCACCTGGAATTGACTTGAACACGTTGCCGACATTGCTGGCACAGCCACCACCGCCACCTCCGCCCACTAGTTAGTCCTAATCACATAATGAGTGAATGACTTCCGATTCTGTACATTAGAGAAGTAATATCTAAATCGCGATTGATGGATAAAAGTTCAAGAAAAGGAGTCTGAAAAAGATATTGTACCCAAATACAGTATCGTAAAAGACGATAAGAATAAAACAAGAAACTCTAGAAATAAACAACAGAACTTCTGCAACTTTGATTTGAATTATTAGTTTTGAAATTTTTCTTTCAAGTGTTTTGATACGAGGATGTCAAATTCCTGACGTATAATCATTAAGAAAGAAAGAGAGAGTTCTGTGAATTATGTACTTCGGGAAAAGTGAATAGATATATCAGAGAAAATCGAAGATGTAAATCATATGCGCCAATGAAACACTTAGTTTTAACTAGGTACCAATTTTAACTTGCTGCATGTAAGGAACTCTGTTCATTATGAAATAACGCACGCGGATTTTCTCATATGAGCACAAGTGTAGCCGATTCTACATTTTTTTTACTTTATTCCATTTCCGAATATCGCTTCCAAAATCGAATCTATCAATGTTGAAGAATTGTAACATAATTTAAAAAAAAATTTGTTTATATATTTTATTTATATATAAGTAACATATATAAATACATAGCACGCGCGTAAAAATTATATATATAAAATTATTTATATGAAATTCATAATTCTTAGCGTGAATGGATATTTAATGATATTTTTTTTCAATAATAATGATAATATTGTAGAAACAAGCTTAGGTTAACATTTTCATATTTCAAAATGTGGCAATTTATTTGCAAATGGACAAAAATTTTTGATTTTTTGAACCTTTGTGCATAACAATTTTTATTTTGATTACTTTAATCAATTTATAATAATTCATGCGAAAAATAAACCGAATCAGTCACATGCTAAATAAATGGGCGGTATAGGACAACGTTGAGACACTGGCGACTTTAGATTTTTAGTCCACTCGTGTATCACCATCCAAATTATTGCTTCCGTAGCAATGTATAGCGTAATCTTTGATCGTAAATGTCATTTGAATTATACATATATATATATATATATATATATACATATATCTATTAAACCAGTCACAGATTATGTTATTATCAAGAAACGAAGGAATTTTTTCCTCACTGCTAAAAATAATTATTTCAATTGAAACGAAAATTATTGCATCAATTTGTAATTTTCCGCGGAATTTTTTTTATAGATAAATAGACAAAGAAATTTTTCCCATTATCATGACAGATGGCATCAAAACGCCATTTCAAGCGTAACTTCTTATATGTTCGTGCTTTAAAACAAAAACATCAAATAAAATCACTAATAGTGTGCACTGGTGTACATTAAAACTATAAAACCGTCGTATACAAATTTACAATAGCATAATTAAAACAATAAGATAATTAATTCTTAGTTATTATAACTAATTCTATTTAATAGTTATAATTAATTTTATTAAAACAATTTATACTTAATTATTATTATATTCTTATTTGTATTAAACAATATAATAATTCTTAGTATTAATTATCTTATTATTTTAATTACTTATTATTGTAAATTTTTTGTACAGCCTCAGCCCTTAAATGAATCAGTGCACACTAATGTATTCAATCAGATTTACTATAAGTTTCAAATTGCATTATATATGTGCTAAGATTAGTATTACATATTATGTTAAATATATAATTAATTCAATTATAGAAAAATATGCTAGGTTACTTGGTATGTATTCTTATTATCTAATAAATATGTATGAAACATGAAATATATATATTTATATATATATATATATATATATATATATATATATATATATAAAATGTATTGTGTGGGAAATTATCTTTCGTTTCTTATATTTTTGCAATTATGTTCACATTATATCAAGTTTTAATTTTTATTAAAAATTTACAAGAGAGCTATTGTCAGATGACTGCAATCTCTTAATTTTTTGTTTTTGAAAATTTCAGGTATTTCTCTGTAAATAGGGATGTTATTCCATTCAACAAGAATATTCATAATATTAGACATTATATTACATTATTATATCTACAAGTTATATTGTATTAATACAGCATAAATATATATTTTACAGATGTCTAGTGATCTTTGATAGTCTTCTTCTGATCTGGATATGTTTCAAAATACCATTTCTCGTATTCGTTCTTCATCTGTTCACGACGTGCAAAATATTTTGGATATCTAGCTTTCTCTAGAGGATGCCAATAATCCAACACACAGTCTGGAGTTTCGCCTTTTCGGCCATACGCTCCTCCTGAGGCTGAATTGGGATACGTCATTGGATGGTAATGTTGATTAGAGAAGAGTTCTTTTTCTCCTTCTTGTAACAAATATGTTGCGTAACGCATATCTTTTATATCTTTGTTTTTATCAAAACGTTCTCTCATTAATATAGCCTGGATCCTAGAAGTAAAAGAATAAAGTATAATTCACATGTATAGAGAATATAATTGCAAAATAATTATATTATTGATTATTATAAAGCAATTCAAATTAAAATAGTAATATAATAGTAATAGCTGAATAAAATTATATTAATGTTTTATTTTTTTATTGAATAGTTTATAAACTATAATTATCTACAGATAAATTGTGTTTTAATTACATTTTGTTTGCATTATGTCATTACTGTTTCTTCCTTAAGAATCTGAATTTGTTATTTTATGCATACAATAAAGTATAGAATTATACATATATGTATACACATACGACATGTGTAACTATCAGCTGATGTATACATACCTGTAATTTTCTATTTTATGATTCCAATCTCTTATGCAACGAATCGCACGTTTGTACAAGCTACATACTTTTTGTGAATGTGACACGAGCTCCGAGGGAAGATGTGCCATATTTTTATTTGAAGAGCTCGCACAATTCTCTCTTTTAAAACACTTTCTTGAAATATATATATGAGATTACATGAACAAAGCATAAACAAGTCCGAAACAAGTAGATCTATCTAATATTTATCAACGGACAACCGAAGCAACTGACATCTTGTGAAAATCAATAGAATTAGCATGATAACCAATCAATTTATCATATCGTTTTGTCCGAAATATGCTAAATTCCTCTAGGGAATTTTGCTACTGAATATTCTGACAACGAATCTAATAATTTAGCGATTTTGATTGGTCATAACATCACGCATTATTTTTCAACATTGCGTAATATTATACGCAAAATAGCTATAATAAATCAAATATTTATTTAATATATAATATTTATTTATTAAGTAATTTATTTTTATATTAATCCTTTTATTTAATATTTTAATTTTTATATTAATATTTATATTCATATTTACTTATTAAGTAATTTATTTTATCATATAATATTTATTTATTAAGTAATAGAAGTATTCGCGCTTGCTTTTACATAACAGAGAGGAAGAGAGAGAAAAGGAAAAACAAGTTGCGGACGAACGCGCGTTTTTCGCGAGTAGAACTAGAGACTTCCGGCGCGGGAAGAGCGACGGAAATGGACGGAAGTGCGACGGAAACGAGCGAACTCGCGTCGCCCCGGCGACATTGGACGACGGCGTTCGTCAACGAATATTGACAGGTGGATCTTTCTGTCACCGAGCGATTTTCGCTGATTTGCGAGGTATGTACACATGCTACTCGCGACCGCTTCGGCCGACAAATTTCACTGATCTGATCCATATCGAGCGACGTTACGTCCAATATGCTCGTTACATGCCATAATGACGCACGCACAATCGTACGCAACGCGATAAAGCCGACAAATCTTCGCCGGCGGATTATATCGCTCCGTTGTGTCGGACTTTAGTCGCGCCGGAGCGGGAATATGAAAGTGAAATTGAACGATACGCGACTGATACGTCAGGCGAATTATATAGTGAAACCGAATTATTTTTTTTCTTTCGCAGATTGACCCGGCCAAGCTCAGGATTCGCGCGAAGAGATGCCGCCGACGATGCCGCCCGACTCCCATCAAATTTCGCTGAAGATCATAGAAGCCATCAAGCAACATCCGGTGCTGTATTGTACAGAAGTGAAGGGCTTGTCGATTAAATTACAAGAGTTTAAGCAGAAAGTTTGGAAGCGCATCTCGGACGAGCTCGGACTAGATCGTACGATTTTATTTTCTTTCATGAATTGCACCATTGCGTTTATGTTATTGAGCTTAGATTATTAACGTTATTTGTTTGTTACAGCAATGTGGGTGAGATTGAAATGGAAAAATCTTAGGGACACCTATTGCCGTATCTTGAAATATAAGAATAAAACAGAAGAGGGTGTTAGAAGGAAAAAATGGATTTTTGAAGATCATTTGAGCTTTTTAAAATTCCCGTAAGTTTTTTTTTTTATAGAAGCAAAATATGATTAAGTTACATTTCCTTAATCGAGGATATTTTGATAGATACGAAGCAGATTATCAACCGCAATGTGTAGAACTGACTAAGGAATATATACAAGATATAAACTCAGGTGAAATTAGTTCTGAAGGTTTGCTGGAGCAATTGGAAGATCGAAATGACGAAGACTATAGCGAATACTTGGAGGTTATAGACGATACAGCAGCTGACCCAGTTGTGGTGGAACCTGAAGTAATAGAAACATTGGACAACAATGATGTGCAATTGGATACACAGAATATAGAAGTCGAACACGACATGACACAGCAAGACATTGATAGTTGTGTCCAACAGATACAGTCAAAGTATCGAAAGATACGTCCAAAACGAATGAAGGTCGATTATCCTCCATCAACTTCAGAAGCATCTAACTCTTATAATGTAATAAAGACCTCTTCCTTTAAAACTAATAATGGAAGTACAGTTGATACTGGTACAGTGTTTAGCCCTCTTTTCATAACCACTCCATTAACACCAAGTACACTTACCTCGCCTACAAAAAAATCGTGCAGTGCAAAGGATAATGATCCCAATTTCGAACAAGTTTACTTGGCTCCTGAGAGTAAGAGTAGTATAGAGCTATTTTTTGATAGCATGGCACAGACAGTAAAAAAGTTGCCACCAAAGGCGCAGGCAGATATCAAGATGAACATATGTAAGATTGTCACAGAAACAGAAATACAATATTCTGGCCAGAGCAAGCCACAAAGTACACAACAATTTGTAGCACCACCTGGTATGATACCTAAGTTGGTGTTGATTCCTTGTAACATGATAGATAATCAAAATGTTAAAGAGTAATTCATTTTTGTCAATTGCAATGTAAGTAATGTTAATAGATTTGATGCAATGACTGTTTTAAGATTATTTTAACTTTATTATAATGACAAAGATTATTCTCTACTTTTGTATAAATAAATTTAAACAAATATACTCAATGTAATAATAATAATTATCATTCAAATTGATTATTTCAACAAAAATTTTTTATTTCTTCATGTAAAGTTTAAGAATTGTTATATGAAAAAGCAAATAATATTATTCTCTAAAAATTTAATTTACATTAAAGAAAATGGTTTTTCTTACATGTAAGAGATATATTTATAATAAAATATTTATATTTTACATCAATTATAGATAAGTGTGTTATTTTTATAAAGAAATTTGTTATTGTATTTTGTAGAGAAAAATATTATTTTATTTTATTTACTAAAAAGATTATACATATATATTTCTTTTATTTTTTACTGTAGAGAAGAATTTATCAGATGAAATTTGCGATAAAATCTCAGAGTAAATATTGCTATCTGGAAAGATAATAATTGCAGTTGTGATTGTAATATAATATATGTATCATTAATAGCCAAGATTATCAATATATTTTTATATTCTGTTTTACAGATTAAGAAACTATATTAATGATAAAGAAAACTTTTATGAAAGATATATGTATCATTAAATATTATCAATATATTTTTATTGATAATATATATTCTGTTTTAGATTAAGAAACTATATATATTAGATAATGATGAAGAAAACTTATAAAAGATTTTATACATGTTTTGAACTTCAAAAATTACAAATGGAACACGTTAATAATAAGAGTGAAGAAGTAAAAAAAACTATTATCAAAATTGATCGTTCTATCTCGTCTCTTTTATGCGACTTTATATTTTCGATTTATATTATTTTTTATGAATGTTACTTTTTATTTTTCTAACAAAAGAAAAAAAAAGAACTTGTTAGTAAATCAGCTGTGTCTCATTATATTATTCTATATGTATCGATGTATTGATATATGCAGAGTTGATTTTTATAGCGCGGTAATTATCTTGCCAGATATAGTAATTTGATTTCATAAATACAGATAACTGATAAACGGTACAGATAACTGATAATGGTAATAAATAAATGTTTTTTTCTTTTGTTTTTTACTGTTATTATCATTCGGTATCACTGATAACCATGTTTCTTGAAATAAGAAAAGGTTAAGAAACGTTTGTTTATTCTCTGGTAACAGAGTTAGGAGTTGCAGACTTATCAACAAAAATGTTGCGACATTTGACATGCGGAAAAAGACATATCGATCTTTCGAAGCAATACTCGGCAATTCAATTCATAAATTCTAGAAAAAAGGTGCGGTATGTATATATATATTAGTTAAAGGTTAGCTAACTAAGACTTGCTAACTAAGATGATATTGATTTTATATGATAAAATGATTGAATTGAATGTATTAATTAATTTTCAGTTCTCCATTGAAATTATTTTTTTTTGAAGCGAATGTGTATGAATGTAATAATTGTTATTGTAATAATAATTGTAATTCTATAATACTTCATGAATCTCTTTTATTGTTATCATTACATTTACATAATACATTTTATTTTCTTTATTTTAAATATTTTACATAATTTTCTTTATTACTCATATATTTCTCTGTGTTGTATTTGCTTTTTGTATTTATATATAAAATGGAATATGTAGCTTTAAAAAAAAGAGAATTCTTTGAGATAAAAGTGAAAAACACTAATCTAAAACATACAGTATAAAATATAATAGAGACTCTTATCTTTTGCTATATGGTTTATTGTGCATAATTAATATTTGTTGTATAAAATTTATAGAGTTCGAAGATCAACGATGATGATCAAGATAGGAAAAAATATAGAGAATTTGTGGATACCACTAAAGGAGAAAGAGCATGGAAGAAGATGCGACAAGATTGGAACAGCTTAAAAAAATGTCTGTCATTTGACGGAAAATCTTCAAATTTTGAAGCTCTTTTCGAGAGAGCTGAAGTAATTCCTAATCATTGCGATGTACTCATTATTGGTGGCGGTGCAATAGGCAGTGCGATAGCATATTGGTTAAAACAGACTATGCATAAAGAAGAATTTCATGTTGTTGTAGTTGAAAAAGATCTCACAGTAATTATAAATATTAATTCATATGAATTTTTTAATCTTATCTCTGATATAGTATTTCTTTATTTCTTTTTTGATCAATAATAATTGAGAGTTTACATCTAATATATTGTAATTATATATATATATATTTTTTTATATTTTTCAGTATGCCAAAGCTTCTACAACTCTTTCAGTTGGTGGCTTGCGTCAACAATTTTCTCTTGAAGAAAATATTCAAATGTCTCTGTATGGTGCAGAATTCCTGCGAAATATTAATGAACATTTGGGTATTCCTGGGGAGCCACCTATTGACTTGAATTTCCACCCCTATGGTTACTTAGTTTTGGCCACCGAAGCGGGTGGTGAAACTTTAACAGAAAACTCTAAACTGCAGAATTCTTTAGGAGCAAAAAATGCAGTTCTTACTGCAGAAAAGTTGCAGCACATGTTTCCTTGGTTAAACACTGACGGGATTGCGGCAGGTTGTCTTGGACTGGAAAAAGAAGGATGGTTCGATCCATGGTCCCTCTTATGTGCTTTGAAAAAGAAGGCTAAACATTTAGGTACTCAATATGTTAATGCCGAAGTTAAGGCTTTTCAATATAATACGGTTCCAGGAGCTTTTGATACAAATATGAATCCTGTCCAACGATTAAATACTGTAGTTGTAAGTCCATGTTTATATATTTATAATAATCCTTATAAATATTAATAAAATATATCTTTATATATTTTATAATATATAATTTGATATATGTTTATAATATATAATATATAATTTTATATGTTTTTATAATTGAATTCAAATAGAGCACTCAATTTCGTGCATGTCTATCTATAAATTCTTATATAACTTATCAATTGTGAATCTAACATAATTTTTTAAATAGATAATATGTTTTTTTGTATTAGGTAAAAACGAATGATGGTGATATTAGACAAATACAATTTTGTAAGGCTATAATAGCTGCAGGCGCATTTAGTGGCGATGTAGCTGAAATGGCTGATATTGGAATAGGTGAAGAATTATTATCTGTACCTTTACCAGTGGTACCTAGGTAATTTTATTAATGATACATAAGTAATTCAAGTTTTTTCTTTTTGATATTATCTGTTATAATTAAAGATATAATTTTTTTTACAGAAAAAGATATGTATATTGTTTTCATTGCCCAGATGGACCTGGTTTAAACACACCTCTAACAATTGATCCTAGTGGTGCATATTTCAGGTATGAATCTATATACTGTATATTCTTGAGTTGTAATGTGTACTTTTGCATCAGAAGCAAAACAAAAATTCTTAATAAATAAATAAAATTATTAAATTTATGAAAAGAGTAACATTTTATAAATACATTTTAAATGATTTGTAGGAGAGATGGTCTCGGAGGCAATTATATTAGCGGAAAATCACCAGAATTGGACGAAGAGCCATCAATAGATAACTTAGATGTCGATCATGATTTCTTTGACAATAAAATATGGCCTATACTCGCTCACAGAGTACCATCATTTGAAAATTTAAAGGTATTTCTCATAAATATATAATAAAATAAACATACCTGTAAAGGAAACATAAAAACGCGCTGATAAAGTTAATGAATTATATATATTTTCATTCTTACACAAATATGGACAATGTATATATAAATATAAAAATTAAATTATTAATACATCAAAAGTATATATTTCTTTTTAAAAATATATATTTATATTTTTAACAGGTGAAATCTTCGTGGGCTGGATACTACGAGTATAATACATTTGACGAAAACGGCATTATTGGTCAGCATCCTCATCATAAGAATTTATACATAGCGACTGGTTTCAGTGGACATGGTATTCAAAAGGCACCTGCAGTAGGACGCGCAATGTCAGAGCTAATCTTTCATGATCGTTTTATAAATATAGATTTGTCGAAATTAAGTTTCGACAGATTTTTAAGATCGGAACCTATGAGAGAAGCTAATGTGTTTTAAAGTTTCTGGAAATAGAAAAATGTCTTTTTTTTACTTGAATGTGTATTATACATGTATCATATATATTTTAGTATATATATATATATATATATATATATATATATATATATATTTATATACATATGTATATACAATGACAATATAAAACCTAATCTAGAATAATAATAGTTCTATATTCTATAAATGAAGAGATGATTAATCTATTTAAATGATAAAATTTTTAACCCTTTGCACTCCAGCTAATTTTGTCATATGGTCTACCAGCAAGGCATTTTTGTAAAATCTCTAGTGAATATTAAAAAATTATTATATCAAATAAATTCCAGATTTTTATTGTCGCTACTGTTCTCAGTATCATAAATAATTTCATTATAAAGTGTATATCGCTATAGCGGCGCCTATGTGCAAAAGATTAATTTACAAACGTAATAATAATATTGTTATAAAATATATGATAATATATGATACGTGTATTCAATAATTCATTATCATCATTTTAAAATCGTGTGACTCGTAGTTTTATGACAATACAGATAAAATTTGTCCGATATATACAGCAGCACTTTCTTCGCCTATGCTTTGTAATATATTTTGCAGGTCACTGAGAGATATATTGGTTTGTATCTACAAAAAAGTAAATTATATAGTAAATTATATACATAGTTTAATTATATTTATTTCAGTAAGAATGCATGCATTCATAACAAAAAACAGAATAGTATATATGAAACGCTTGACAAAGAAAATAAAAGAACTTACAGCAATATAATTCAAAAGGAGTAATGTTGAACTGGATGAACTTTCTTCAAAGTTATTAAATAAATTTTCAAAATTCAAATGACGGGCTAATTTCTTCCATCCTTTTGTCTCATCTAGGATATCTGCTAATTGTTTTTCCTGGACTGCATCCATCCAAACTTTTTGTGTATCATCAATATTTTCCTCTTTACACTTAATTGCTCCTAATGATGTATCATTTTGATTGGAAACAAGTTGTAGAATCTGCAATGAAATAATTTTCCTCATAACTTTTTCTATATAATTTTATAATGATAAGATGTGGAATATATCTCTCTTTGCATACATCTGGTTTGTTTGAAGCCAAGTCGAAAGATGATTGTCCGATGGATTCTTTCATGTTTTCATCGTCCGAGTGTATTTCAGTTTTTATATTTTGTACTTGGTCCCCTTCAATCTATCATGAAAATACAATTACATATAATGAACTACTTCTATATGTATATATAAAATATGGTTTATTTCACATAATCATTATAGACATACGTTGCTTGGCTCACGATTAAAATTCCTTATGTATGGATCAGCGCCATATTTCAATAGAAGGGCACATATTTCTTTTGCTTTCATCCCAGGCGTAACTACTGCAGTATGCAATGCTGTATTTCCACTGAAGTTTCTTTTGTTAACATCTATTTTGGTCTGTAAGAATCAACAGTATACTATAATATTTTTGATATAGAAAAGAGAAGATATGTTTCTGATAAATATTAAATTTTACATTTTTTAACAGCAATTCCACTATATCTTTATGACCTCCTTCGACTGCGATATGTAAAGCTGTTCTTCCATACGACATATCGGTATTATTTACATCTGCACCAGCTTTAATCAGAGAACATACTGCATAGTATGAACCTGCTTCAGCAGCTAATTGCAAAGGTGTCCACCCTAAATCTGTATTTGTTTCAATGTTGATTTTTTCTTCAGCCAATAAAACATCAATACTTGCTTTTGCTTCTGGAACTAAAAAAAATGTATTTCTTATTATAAGTATATATTATCTATTATTTTTTACTATTATTTATAAATCTTAAACATTTCTATTCTCATTTCTATTTCTATTTGTCAGATTTTTCTTAAAGAGTAATTGATTTAAAAATAAAATGAAATATTTTTAAATTAATACATACATTTAACAGCTCTGTGCAATGGCATTTGCCCATAATGATCTGATATATTTGGATCTGCACCAAGTATAAGTAATGCGTTTGTAATTTCCGCATGTTCTTGTGAAACAGCATAATGCAATGGTGTCTATGGCATATAATGTAATAATTAAAAAATAATTCTTGTAATTATTAAAACGAGATATATATTATAGGCAAAGCATCAAAAAAGCTAACCTTGCCAGAACTATTTTGAATATTTACTAACTCTTCACTCTTTGTTCTTACAAAACTCATAAGCATTAAGATACGTTTTATAACATCTTTTTGTCCATATCGGAGTGCATAATGTAGCGGCGAATCACCATAAGTTGTTCTGTCTTTTAACATATTTACTATAATATCTTTAGATTTATCTGGATTTGCTTTAATTCTCTTTATTGTATCGATAATAACATTTTTGGCAAACATTTCATTATCCTGTAAAAACAAAATTCAAAATAACAACATTGATGCAACAATAAGATAGCAATTATGAATTTATAAATTATAATTAATTATAATATAACAGTTATATATTATTTTTATAAACTATATATTGGAATTAAAGTTTACCTTTTTACTCGGTGCTCCATCATAAGTTAATTTATTTTCTTCACTTTGGGCTAATAAATTCTCATATACTGTAAAATTTAAATTACATTGAATAACATGTGATATATTTTTTTAAGATGTACTTGAAACTAGTAAATCTTTCTCTATGTATAAGTTTGACACTTACAATCTAAATTTATGTGATCAACAAACTCCTTGAACTCACTCGAAGAGCATTTATCCTCTAACATCTTTTTTATTTCTTTAGAAATTTCGGTACTATCATTGTTTGAAGGTACATTCATTAATGGTGTATTCATTAACGGCGTATCTAGATTAAACGCCATTTGTGCCAATTCCTCGCTATTCGAATGAGAGACTCGCGTTCTTTTCCTACCTGAAATTGTAAAATCATAAGTATTATATCGAGAAAAGAAAAACATTCGAAAAAAAATAAAACAAAATAGAAAATAGGATGTGATAAATAAATGTGATTAATTAAATAAATAATAATAAAATAATTAATTTATTAATTGTAATTAATTTACCAATCATGCGATCGCTAGGTTTATATGTAAACTTGATTGGTTCTGAACAATCTGAATCTGAAGGACGTTCCAACTGTATAAAGACTTCTCTCGGTGAAGTAATATATAGATCCTTGTATGGTGGAGTTCTAGAAATACACAATATAATTAATTATGAATGTATAATTAATATGATTAATCATGAAGGAAAATAAATAATTTCAAGCACAATATACATACCGAAATACCATGGCATATTGATGGTGAACGTCTAGTTCCGAGAAACGACCATAATCAGTCCAGACCTCAATGTCATCGTCATTTAGTTCGAAAAATTTTATTTTTATATTTTCTATAATATGAAATACATGTTTTTTTTTACATATTTTTACATGTACACGTTACCGCGATAATGTGGTATATCATAGTCAGAAATATCAAATTATTAATCACAAACTTACTTTTTGAAACTTTCTCTACAAGTATGAACACTTCTTCTCCACCTTCACAACTACTGGTATACTTGTCAATTCTACATATTTTAAGTTCCCCTGTTAACGCGCTTTCTATTAAAAACATATTACAACTTATTGAACATTTTCATCGTTTGAATAATGAAAACAATAAATTTGAAAATTTTTCTAAAAAAATTTTTCTAAAAAAAAAAGAAATTTTATTTTGATAAATTATTTAAACTTACTTAAATTATTGATAGGATTGCTATAAACTGGTGTTGTAATTGATCTCATGACATTATGTTGATCTTTGATAAATGCTTGAAAACAAAGAGTAACTGTATTTAAATTTATAATCTTCTGATAACGTTCTGCATCAGCTTTAATCTGTAATTGATGTAAAAAATTTAATTGCCATTTTTCTTTGGAAAAGAATAAAAATGTATGTCTAATTATATAACAATTTCAAAGTAATAAAAGGTATTAAAATCTACCTGTGCATCGTCACGAAGACTAAGAGTAGCATTAAAATTTGAACGTTTACGTTCCTCTAAAACTTCTGCACGTAATTTTCGTACTATTTCGTCTTTAATATTTTTTCTTGCAGTATGTATTATTCCCATACTATGGAATCTGAAGTAGAAACATGCATCCATATAGTACACTAATAAATACATAGATCAATTGTGTTTGCAATGTTAGACAGAAAATACAAACATACTCAGCAGTAAAATCGTTTGCAGATGAAACTTCTATATCATGCGGGTCATCTATATCTGTGGTACCCATACGTTTCACTAATCTATGAGCATGTGGTGTATGTTCGTCGTCCGTTGTAACCAATGTGCATCGTATTATTGCTTTATCCAAAAAATTATGTAACTAAAAGTACAAAAAAATAGCAAATAAATAACACTGCATAAAGAAAATCATGTATATAAATATATTAATAATTTTATTTGCACAGAGAATTTAATTTATACTTACTTGGACTGTTGGTACATTATTTTTATTCCGTCTACGTCCATTTGATGCACCCAACAAACTTCCATGTGTCCCTACCATTTCAGATTTATATCTGAATCTAAATTTATCCATTGGATGTACCAAAATATTAATGTATGGTTCACCAAGTACTTGTACTAATAAGATAAAAAAGTTTGATATATTCTCTTTAAGTAAGAATTATCAGATATCTTAGGCAAGCTGATTTAAAATATATACCTGAAGCATTAGTTAAATTGATATAATTATCTGTGATATGCATAGGCGACGAAGATGTTGACATGGGTGATGTAATACTCATATTTCCCTGAGATCCACTATATGGGCTTAGACCACCTGTACTGCCCATCAATGTTAAATCTGAAAGGAGAAAATATATAAAATTTCAATATTCTATTAGATCCATAATTAATTCTTTATATATACATACGATATATTAGTAAATATGTTAACTTTCTATATATGTATATACGAAACTTGTTTTAATAATTATAATAATGTACAAAAATAATAGTATATAAATATTTTCTTAAACTAAAATTTTCAATATATTGAAATATCACATATGAAAAGACAACGCGAATGAAGGATATTCGAAAATGTTCAAGAACACAGCAGACTTATAACAATATTATTCCGAATATGACTGTAGCACAAAATATGACATGATAATTTTTTATACCTTGATATTTATTATGATCGCTTGTGACACGAAAACAATTAATATTTATATTTTTAAATCAATCTATATATCGACAGAGCAAGCGGAAACATGTAATCACGTGTCACGATGTGTCAAACAAGCGATTGATAATGACACAATAATTATATGTACAATAATAATTTTTAATAATTAATAATTTTTCTGTAACATTTGTGAATGAAACACTCGCGCTCGTATTACCGTTGAATGGAAAGTACGACGGGTCCGCCTCATTATCCATAATACCACTGGATGTCAACATACTCCGCATCGCCATGTTAAAATTCTCGTACGCATCGGGCATATTGGCGATTACTTTCCTCATGAATATTAAACGAGTGTGCGATCGACAGATGCATCAAATTAAGAAATTAATTCGCTCAGCTGTTACCGCGAGTACGATCAAATGTCGCAGGACAAATAAAATTTGAGAGTCTCGTCTCCGATAATGTTGGGATGCACGACGTTCGTTACTCACCAAACGCACGTAATCAACTGCTTCAATACCGGAATAATGCGTTAATCAAAGTACAATTTAATGACTAGTATCGCGGGTTCTTCCCCGGGAATATGACGTGACGACCAATCAGCATATATCATGGGTTTCCCTGAGTAGGCATGTGCTCACGTTGTAGAATGCCCTGGCAAAACGCATTTAGGAATTTCCCATAATCCTCTTTTTTCGATCTATCTACGATATTTCGATTTATAATATTATTTTTACTAATCTCGTGCGAAATTATCATAATCTATCATTTATAGACTATCATAGTTTTCATATATATTTTCTATATTTTGAAATCTTGTAAAAGAATCATACCTACTAATGAATTCCGAAGTGCCTATTGAATATTATTTAGATGATTAATATAAGGCTCTTATTGTAATATTTTAATTTTCTTCTTCTTCTTCTTTTATAGATATCTTTCTCTTTTCTTTAAGATGTAAAGTAGTCATATTTTTTATTTTTTATCCTTTTTTTCTAATTTAATGAAAATTCCAGGTGATATATATTTTATATTATAAATCCAATATCTATTGGAATTTTTCATTAGATAATGAAGCCAGTTAATTAAAGCGAAGACGAATTTGGATAGACCAGGTAAATCCATTTGTATTGACGGCCCTGATTCTGCGAGTTCTTGATTTAAACTATAAAATACAAAGTAAAGATATTTTGAGTTCTGATTAACAAAGTCAATATTAGTACAATTGATCAGATTATGTAGGTGAAAAATCACACTTAATTTTATTATATGATGCTCTTAATTATTGCAAAAATGACCGTATAAAGATTTTTTTAAAAAGCAGAGGACTAATATAATAAAATTAAAAAAAATGACAATAAAAAAATAAAATATTGATTATATTGTGCATAATTATGAGATACATATCGTAAATATTTTTAATTATTGATAATTTTCCAAATTTCCACTCCTACATATGTCATTATAATATCTTTGATCCTTGTTAAAATTAAATCACATTAAAATATAAATTTTTATAAAATATAATTTTTTTCAATATTTTTTGCACACACACAAATTATAATTTATATTATAATTGTAAAATATATAGATCAGAAATAATTGTATGCTAATTTTGGACTTGAAAATATGCTTGTCTTTATCCCAGAGGAAGATAATCCAGAATTAATTCATAAAGTAGATGCGATTATGAACTTACTATTTTGTTTTCAGGCGCTTGTTTATGGCTTGTTTATGCGCATTCTAGCAAGATAACGATGTTTCAAGATGTCGTTAGCAAATGCCTATGACAGCCTATTCAGAATATTCCACTACACTCTTGCAAAGCTCTATTAAAATATTATGTGGGAGGGGAACTGATAATGCGAACATATATATCAACACCTTTGCCGCGGAGACCAAGACACAGTTCACAGAAACATTTTCTTCGCAGACATTCAATCAACAACAGTCCAGTAGCAATGTCGACTAAAAATGAAAAGATCGGGATAATTGGCAGGTAAAATAATTGATTATAATTAACATATTTGCAAGTTATAATTAAGGGAATAACGTTCGTTTCTGCTTTCAATTGTCGCATGATCGAATTATTATTTTATAACTTTTCAACATGCGTTGTATCGCTGATAAGCTTATATAGTATCTTAAAGTAATCATTCAAGGTCATTGAAAAATTATTTTTAGCATGAAAAATTGACTTTTTCTCTCATAATTTTCTTTGATTTCCAATTCTTTTTTTAAACTATTTAACAAAATTATCATTTTCATATATTCAGTCTATTTTTAAATTACTATTTCAGTAATAATCAAAATAGTTGGCAATATAAAGATTAGTATAAAAATAACATTTATGAGATATTGAAGATACAAAATGTAAATTTTAACATTTCCATTCAACCTTCACGATAACCATTAGCTTAGAAAAAAACTGTAATTTTTTTTTCCATTAATGTAAATCACGAGATAGCGAATAAATGAGATAAACTGATAGATAAAAATGATAGTTATATCTGATACATAGAATGATGATAAGTTAAAAAAAGAGATGCAAAAGAATGAATTATCTAAAAATTGAATATACAACTTAGGCAGAAAAAAACCACACAGTATAGATGTCGAAAAAAATAAGAATATTAGAAATAATAGCAGTACAGTATTGAATCGTAATTATCAACAAACATTAATAAGTCCGCAAAAAAATAAGTTACAAATAATTATCACAAAAAGCGCATCAATACAAGAGATTAAATTCGCAAACGTTTCGATCCAATCCAGATCCTTTTCAATGCTGACACAATATTAATATAAAAAATGTAAGTGAATTAAAATAATAATATAGAAAAAATTTGGTCGCTCGCAACGGATAACAGACAAATTCAAACTGAGATCCAAAATGCTCAAGTAAATATTCATAGTCGGTATCGATAATACATACATATGAGATAAACACGCCCATATTAGCTTCCGAAATTTATAATTAAGAAATAAATGAATTGTAATCATTTATTTCTTAATTATTCAATGTTTGTTGATTCAATACTGTACTGCTATTATTTCTAATATTCTTATTTTTTCGACATCTATACTGTGTGGTTTTTTTCTGCCTAAGTTGTATATTCAATTTTTAGATTTTTTCTTGTAACCACCACATTGACTGAATTTTTTATTTTGATTTAGAATGAATTATACTTTATAATCTATTTTTTTTTCAATTTTAGTATAAGTATTTTTTATGTATGTATAAGTATTCTTAAAGAGTATATATAAGTATTCCTTCATGCATGTATAAATATTTGTAAAGAGCACTCTCTATAAAAATAATAAATTTTTATATCACAGTATTAATTATTCAACATCAATATACAAAATTATAATTTTATTGATTACATTATGCCATTTATTTCAAGTTAATTATATTAAATTACTATCTTTTGTGAGAAGAATGATATAATTTTCAAATATCTGTACTGTTTTGTAATAAGCTATACTTAAGATAAGATAATACGCTCGAAAACAATATTTTTTATAGTTATATCTGATACAGAATGACCTAATCTTTTCGTGATTATTAATGATTTTTATATAATACACTCATTTTTCATAACACAATAAAACTAATATTGACAAATATAAAATGCAAAGATTATTTGAAATTGATTGAGTATTAAAATATCTTTTTTCGTGAAATTAATCGATTACCTTATATTAATATTTATTTCAGCGGCTTAATTGGACGTAGCTGGGCTATGCTTTTCGCCAGCGTAGGATATCAAGTAACCATTTACGATATCGTTCAAGATCAAATTAAAAATGCGTTGGAAGATATTCATCAACAGTTGAAACGCCTTGAAGCTGGCGGTCTTCTCCGGGGTACACTAACTGCGGACCAGCAATTTCAACTGATAAAAGGTCTATTTTTTATCTTGTGATTTCCTATCGCAATAATTATTATCGCTGTGGACAATTAAATTACATTGATTTCATATCGAGAGATTTAAAACAACAGTAGACTTCATATTTTTGATATGGTAGGATAGCGGTCAAAGAATTTTATTCGAACATTCCTTTATAGGATCTTCTGATCTGGCGGAAGTTGTAAAAGATGCAAAATTGATTCAAGAATGTGTGCCAGAAAATCTTTCGTTAAAATTGAAACTCTACAACGATCTCGACAAAGTCGTCGACGACAAAGTAATCTTGTCCTCTTCGACGTCTACGTTTCGTCCATCTCTTTTCAGCGAGAAGCTGAAACATCGTGAGCAGATCATAGTCTCTCATCCTGTACGTATTTCCAGACTCTTAGCAAATATGATATTAAAATTTTTTCTGGCAAATCTTTATATAATAATATGATACGTTTATGTCTAAAAATTTACATATTTAGTTATAAAATTTATATAAAAAAAATTAAGATTAACTCATAAATCTCAACACATAACAAATATTTATTTTTGCTAAACAAATTAATTTTATTTTATTGACTCTAAATAAATTAGGAAAGATATTAATTATTAATAAGATTAGATAATCATTAAAAATGTCATAAATAATATTTATGTAGATTATTATTTATATCAGAAATTATATTTAAATTATTATTATTATGCAACGATACGCAGGTAAATCCCCCTTATTATGTGCCATTGGTAGAGGTAGTACCAGCACCATGGACGCGTTCCGATATTCCCGAGAAAACAAAAGCCATCATGACCGAAATTGGTCAAAAACCTGTTGTCTTTAGTAGGGAGATTGATGGTTTCGCACTTAACAGAATACAGTATGTAAGATATTGTCCATACAAAATATTTTTAAACATTTGTTATCATTCAACACTTGATATATCTAAAAAGATCATATTAACAGATATGCGATATTAAACGAAGCCTGGAGATTGGTAGCTGATGGAGTGTTAAGTGCAAAGGATATTGATGCGGTAATGAGTGAAGGTCTCGGAATGCGTTATGCTTTTCTTGGTGCTTTTGAGGCTGCGCATTTAAATGCTGAAGGTAAATATTCAAATACAAAGAGAGCTATTATTAAGCTTCTACACTATAAAAAGAAACAAACAAAATGGCTTTTCTCATAGATATTCAATTTATGTTGTTAATATATAAAATATATTGTTTTATAGGAATGAAGAAATATTGCGAAACGTATAACAAATCAATCTATGATGTCAGTATGACTTTCGGACCAGTACCAAAATTTGTGGGCGAGATGGCGGAAAAAATCAGCAATGAATTGAACGAGATGTGTCCACTTGATAAATTAAAGGAAAGACGAGCATGGCGCGATACCGCTTTGACAAAATTATCTATACTCAAGAAAGAATTAAATAAGATCAAACAGTAAAAAGATACTTATTTCATGCAATGTGCTACTATTAAAGCTTGTTTCGTTAAAGCATTTTAAAAACAGTTTTATATATAATTTTATATATAAACAGTTTTATATATAACAAAATAATTTGACTAAAAGAAAAATATTATTCTGACTGTAGAAATTAAATGAAATTGCAATAAATCATATATTTGTTGTTTGACATCTACCAATCTCCATGCCCTGAATTTTAATTTTTTAAAAATTAATTTTGTCTATATTATATAAGAAAATCAAATAAAAAATAGGATTATTTTATTTTATTTATATATAGTTACAGCTTTTTAACGCTTTCCTCCAACGCGAGGTGCAGATTTTTGTGTCACCTTAGCTACTTTCTGTTTAGCTACTTGTTTTGCTTTCGGAGGAGCAACGGCTTTCTTTGTTGCTTTTGCTGCTCTCTTCTGCTCTTTTGCTGCCCTAAAAATAAGTAATAATCAATATTATCATTACAAAATATTATGTAATATTGCTTTGTATGAACCCGCAAAAACCAGACAATGTAATAAAAAATACAGTTCTGGGTGAAGCAGTCCATTTTTATTCTAAGACAATCTGAAATCTGAAGTAGTATAAAAAACTATCAGAGGAACAGATGTCTATTGCAAATTTATCTTTAAATAAATATTAAATTAATATTTATATCTTTAAATAAAATATATTTAATAGCATTTGTCACTTTTTAATAATTCTTCGAAAATTGATATTTTATCAACAATTGAATAAATAATTATAATAAAAAGATACATACTTGATTGCTTGTTCTCTCTGAGCTTTACGAATTTCTGGTTTCATGTTACGTTTGGCCAAGATATCTGTGAGAGAGGCACCTACAATAGCACGCTGGAACTTTTGGGCCCGCCTTGTTCTTTTCTTGGTCTGTTCTTCCTCCTGTCCCTTCTTGTGTTTACGTCTGAGAAATATATTAAATTTAACAAAAGCATGAAAAATTATAATGTTTGCTACAAAGTAAGAAATATTTATACCTGTATAAGACGGTCCATGTCACTTTTCTAGGATTACGCCTCATCAAGTGTGCAGACTCGCATTTCGAGTTGAGGAAAGTGAAGGTCTGAAAAAGCGAAGGAAACGAAGGTTATGCTCGACACATGCAGTTGACAAACGAGGTAAATACTTTTTTCTTTTGAAAGATTTGTCAATAATTAAGGTACGAAACTGCAATGAATAATTATCCTATAATTATTTCAATGATATTTACCTTTCCATCAACTTTAACCATGGTCTTGCCATGGCCCGGATATATTTTATATCCACTGTACGCGCAAAGACCGATCCTGTAAATATTGAAGATACGTTAATCACAGACATTTCGTTCACGCGATGCACCATATTTTCGTTATAAATACAACGAGATTGCATCGGAAATACTCGGATATATATTTTGCACGAATAATTCTGACTTACTTCATCGTGATTAGACGCGAAAGAAAAGTCTCGGTAAAAATGGCCGAAAGTTTCCTGTTTCGTGAACATTGCAAGAACGCATGGTAGAGTGCGCTTTCGTCAATTGAACTTTCATGAACCATAAATATAGAACGCATTCCACTTGTTGAAAAGCGTTTAACCAATCAGAACAAAGAATCATTGCCTGATTGGTCAATCGAACGATTGGAGGGATCTATAACGTCAAGTGACGATTCCACTCTATGTATAAAACATATTATGGTTCTTTTACTGGCTTGACGTTCAAAATCTATCGAAGAGTGCGATATTTCGCGGTATCAATTCCTCTTTTCTCCTTTTCCTTTGTAATAATAGACACATCTTCAATTTCAATCAGATTTTTGAATCTCGCATTTAATATATTCTGGTAAGCATAATCATATAATATATTATTGAAAGAAATAATGCGAGAAATAAACGATTATTTTAATTCGAAAATGTTACTTGTTCGAGAAAGTGCGAGAATAATATATAATTATATTTTACAAAATAGTGTCTAATGATTTTTATGTTTGAAATTTTTTCAATATATATATTTTGCTAAAAGAGTTTTGCATATTTCGTATCTCTTTTCTTAGTTAGTTTATTTCGTATTTCTTTCTATGTATATTTATTTGTGAAACTGATAATATAATCTCTCTCTCTCTCTCTCTCTCTCTCTCTCTCTCTCTCTCTCTCTCTCTCTCTTTCTGTTTTAATGGCTCGTTAAAGATAAGATGTAATAAGTTTAAATAAATATTTCAAAGATAGCAAAATCAAGTAAAGTTTATTTTACTTAAAAAAAAAGAAATATACATATATATATATATATATATATATATATATATATATATAATACGTTTGTTTAAATTATTATATTATAATAATTATTATATTATTAATTTATTATATATTAATTTTATCATAATTATATTATATTATTATATTACAGTTTATTTGACTAACATATATATATATATATATATATATATAATATATATAATACGTTTGTTTAAATTATTATATTGATTTTAATATTGTTGTAATTTTAATAAGGAGGACAAAAGTAGAAGTATACATACACAATAGAAAGTATACATAATAACATCTTTTATAACATCTTTTAAAGTTTCTTTTATTCAAACTTTGGCTTGCAACTAAATCATATATATATTATGCAACATCTTTTCTTTATCACTCAATCAAGTGTCTTGAATTAAATTCTTTGATAATCATTTAATTATTTATTTTATATTTGCATATAATTTTATATATAATTATATCGTTGATATAAAAATAAAAGTTCAAAATTTTTCTCGAAAAAAAAACGAGAAAATAAGAAACGAGGAAACTTGTGGAATACTAACGAAGGTCAATCTGAATTAGGTTTAATAAGGCTTTCAAGAGCGAAACAATCGAACGCTCGTATTTCATCGTGTCCGATGATAAAATGGCATCCGCATCTTTCAAAGGCACCCGCAAGACGTACAGCTTCGAGGAGCGGAAAATTTTAATATCGCTAATAAATAAGCACGAAATAATCGAGAACAGGAAGTCAGATCCAATCTCCATATGCAAACGGAAGTCTGCGTGGTCGCAAATTGCTGAGGCGTATAACTGGATAGTCGGGCCGCAGGGTGCGCGTTCTGCGATACAGCTCAGACGTTGCTGGGAGAACATGAAGATTTGCAAGCGCAATCGCGAAAATAAAAAACCCCGGTAAATTAACTTTGAATAACAAAATGAATATTTATAAAATCGGATTAATCGAATCTAAAATTAGTTAATAAATATGAATGGAATTTAATAAAATTTTGTACTTCAGGATTTGCTTATAGAGCTATTTTAAATATTGCACGACAGTTAGAGAATATTACAGAAAAAATGATACTGAATAAGATTCTCGTTTGAGAGAAATCTCTTTCAATTTTTTGCAAAGAACTTATATCAGTGTTACTGATTTATAATTATTAGTAGTGCCTATATATACTATAGAATATTTTATATTATTATTTAACATTTTATTTTTATATACATTATTCTACTGTAGATTTTAACACGACAAAACACTTATAATGTAATCTTATAAAAAATTGCTATAAAGTAGAAAAGTATAGGATAAATTTAATTGTTAAATCTTTTGATCTTTTAGTGATGATACAAAAGCGGTGTGCCAATCGACAAAAGATGAGAGACGGGCGAAGAATCAATGCTGGGAGAGTGTAACTTGCGGCCAGAATACGTCAGAAACGCCAACATCCACCGGAACTGTCGGATTACCACCGAACGTGGTATTCGAGCCGAAAGATTCGGAACCGTTTACGTTGCAAAGCGTTTGCACTGCCAGACCTCAAAATCTGAACTGCTCGCGAAAGGCTGTGGATAATTGCGGAGACTTAGGTTGAAAATATATATACATCTATTCGTATATATATTTATTCGATATAATTATAAAATTATAAAATTAAAGAGAAAATTTATATAATTGTTATATAATTATTATAATAGTTTATATAATTGTTTATTAAATTTGATTTTACATAGTTGGTGACGCATTCAAGCAAATTGTTGCCAATGAAGACAAATGTGACGTCATTGCACCGCTTCACGATCCGATGAATTTTTATGAAAAGTTTATGAAAAGAAATGTCGATTCGCCTGTAGTCAATCAATCGGCAGAGGATAATATTGAGAAGAGTCAAGAAAATTTAAGGTCTACTGCTTCGCAAACTTTTATCTCCCCCTCTGTTATGCAGGAACAGAATCGCAAAAGAAAGTCAACGCAACGAGAAGAAGAATTGCACATGCTTGCGCTTTCAGAAGCGCAGATGAAGGTCGATATAGCCGCTATGTTAAAGGAAGAAGCGAAAATCAAACTGGAGGAAGCTCATTATCGCAAAGAAGAGGCTAGACTTAGAATGGTGTTGTTTACTCACAAATTAGACAGGAAAGAGGAGGATTAAAAAGATTAAGAAAAGTTGGACATTTTTGTTGGACGCAACGTGAAACACGTAAGTCTACTATTTTTCTTTATTTTTGTTGTTGACGATCTTGATTGGCGCTCAAAAGCAAGAAGGATCGGTAATGCAAAAAATAAACACAGTTGTTTCTATCTGTAATACGAATTTAGTTCTTATAAATGCAATTATAAAATATAATAAATACAAATTTTCTGATCATATTGCTCACTAAGTAAATAATAACTATTGCAATATGAGATATTATTTGATTTAATGTAAATGTTGCAAAGTTACGACTTTTTATGAATGTAAGCGTGACGGGGAATTGAGAAAGATCTGAAAAATATAAAAAAGATAATTTCAATGTTTTTTTCAGTATATATTTAAGTTAGTTATTTTTAGATAAAAAAGTAGAGAATCTTATTTCTTTATATGAAAAAGATACAGCTTTGTAAAAATTTGATTCTACAACACATGTACGATGAATTTATCGTCCTATCATATTGTCGTAGAATTAAAGATATTACTACGAGTTTTCTTTGCCCGCGTGTCTTAAAATATTCTTGATTATTTCAAATTTAAACATCTATATTATGGAAAGCTATTTTGCGGTCATTTTGGAATGTTATTTAAAAAAATACATTATTATTGATATTTTTGAAGCATTTTAGGGAATATCTTTGTAAAACGATATTTTTAACTGCTACAGTGTTCATGTTACGTATATAAAAAAGATATAGATTCTAAATTAAATTATCCATTTGATGTATGAGATAATGAAAATCGATCTAGATATTTGAAATTCATTTGAACATTCATCGATAAGTGCTTGATAGCTTGATCATCAGCAGTGAAATTGGCAGTGTTAGTATTGACTAGTGACAGAATATATAGGTCGTAATAGTAATGGATACTGAATTATCGCGGATTCGTTAGTCGATTTCATAACGTTTGCTAAAGTAAATAAATAGAGCGAGGATAGCATATATATGCAATTTTAAGATCGATCTTCTTGATTTGTTCTACATAAGATGAAAGTTGTCGTTGAGGGTCGATTTCGCGGTGTTCGAGCAACGGGTGACCTCAAAGAGTGACGGATCGGTATAGATTGGTTCGCTCGGATCAAAACCGGTACGTCGTCCAGTAGATAATCCCACAGCACCTTCCAGAGCTGTAGACGACGAGGCAAAACGTTGGCTGATGGCGTTGCTCATTGATCTCGAAATCGATCTAATTAAACACGATTATTATATAATTCTATAGTACAAATTAAACTTTTAATTGGAAAATAGTATAATTATAACTATAAAAAATATATAATTATAAAGCTAGCTAATTATAGCTCAAAAATTTAGCAAATGTATTTATAATATTTTTTGATAATTTGCTATTAAAAATGCTGACAGTTTAATCACTTACGAGGCCTGAAATGGTTTCTGAAGACCTGTCCTCATGAAAGAAAAGTTGTTGACTCGGCTGCTGTACGGCTCATCGGAATGATTGCTGCGGTTGCAGGTTTTGTCGAGTCTACGATTTTTCATGATCACAGAATAAACGTATTTTCTGAAATAATGAATCACTTTAAATTTGCTTAATAGATAGAAAAGATAAAAACTCAAGAAATTTTATTTTTATATTTTTTTAAATCATTTCTCTTTAAAAATAATGATACGTTAATTCCAATTTTTAGAGGTGACATGTAATTTTTACCTGTAAACGAGCATAGACAAAAAAACGACGGACGCCAAGAGAACGACGAGGATTCCCACTGCTGTAACTAATCCGTAATATTCATTTTGTGTTATACAAATATTTTCCGAGATCTTGGTTTGTCTTTCGACGACAGTTTCATCTTCAATGTCCATTCTCGAATCGAGAACCTATCAAAATACGGATAGCGTTATTGATCGTAGAAGGAAAGCATCTCTTCTTATTTCTTCTATGAAATGAAAACTATCTACCTCTATCATTTCTCTGACATGCTCTTCCTCTTCCTTGTCCTCTTCGTTCTCGGGTTCATCGCCCACGATGCCGGTCGCGTTAAGAATCGTTGACGCATTCTCGGTACCACCGTCCATCACGGTTATCGGTGACATTTCGTTCTCATCCGCTACCGTATCATTACTTGCGTCCCTTCGCCGTCTGCCGAAGGACGGTTCGCTTCTACCGGTACCACCGGAGCAATACGCCGGTTGGCAGCCATCACGGCACGTTCGTACGTTCGCCTCGAACACCAGGAAATTTGATTCGGGTATTTTGAAGGCGTTAAAGCGGGCCTCGAGGCTGTCGCCGTCACGAAGGCGATCCAATCCCGGAAACACGTAGTTGTCCACTGGACAGCTGCAGAAATTTCCGTTGGAGTTATGCGCGTGCGAAATTTCCTCGAGGGTGATTTAATTTATTAAATGTAATTTATTTAGTTATTGTACATGTATGTTTGAATATCCGCGATCTCGAAAAACAGCCAAAGTGTAAAAACCAATAGAGATATATGATATTACATTTTAGACTTCAATGTGGATAATATATAATATTAATGGCACTTTTTTTGTGTAGTATAATTTTATGTGCACAATTAACATCTCTCGTTCTTTGTGTAAAAATTATATTTGTTTAGAGAACTTTAAGATATTTGTCTTTCTTACCCGTATCTGTCTATCAGTTGAACGCTTCTACCAGAATAGGGATCTCTTGCAATAACATTGGTAGCAAATATATCTGTTACGTAATTGTATCTATGAAAAATAATAATTATTAAAATCTGAACCGTGTAATTGTATTTCGAATACTTCAAATTATATGTTCAAAAATTAATTTCAAAGTCGAGCAAATAATGATATAAAAGTGATGAAACATGTCATGCGATTTTTATCTCTCTCTAGTAATTTTATTTTTTTTTAAATTAAATAACTTAATTTTGACTATAACTTATTTAATCGATTTTCTTGTATATAATTGTAACGAAATGAACAATGATTACCCGTCCTGAGCTTCAAGTCTGAAAGTAAGAGGGTCACCAACAGCGATAGTGGTCGTAGGTCTACCTTGATAAAGAATCATCAAGCGTACTTTGGAACTTAGGGTGTTTTCCGCTGGGAGGTATTCAATGGGGATGGGAGACCCTGATCTGCACAGCATGTACGAGTCCCATTAGTAAAATTGGAAGTGGAAGTTATTAAATAATGTGAAAAAAGAGAGATACACGCCCGAGCGAAAAGTGAAGCTGATGTCATAAATCGGTGCTTTAATTAGTTTGCGTTTTTAAATTTTAATTTTACTAATTGACGTGTATATAACGTAAATTATTTTTCAATTTTATGCAATCAGATGTTAAACTTTCATATTTCTTTCAAATAAAGTAATCGAGATTGCGAGTATGCTATAATTAATAATATAAAAAAAAGTTTGCAATATCAATTAATAAATTATAATTATTTCAACAAATGATGATTAGCATAAATATAGGATTTGTTATGTATAATATAATATAAAAGAGAGAGGGCAATATTATGTACAAAAGATAGAACATGCGTGATATTTCCGAATGATATTTCGGATTATACATGTGATAAAGGAAATTACACGAACGTGCTTGCACCTGTATACGGATATTCTTGCCCATGAAAGGCGGAGCGTTTTATCCGCAAATAAGTATTACATATGGATTTATATTAATATAAAACAATTAACAAGCAAGAAGAAAATAACTTTACAACAATATCGTAACATTTGTTTAATGTTATAAAAATAAAGAAATTCTTGGTTTGAAATGTTATTTTGTACAGAAATCACAGAATAGTCTCGTAAATAAAAAATACAGTTTAACAGTGTTATAGGCGTGCGCGGATAATGAAGAATATTATTAAAAATTATTTAATTATTTAAAAATGTATAATAATTCAAAAATGTATTTCTCGATATGATCTCATTGAGACTTAATCGAATGTACATCACCAGAAAGTACGCATCTACGACATTTTAACTCGTTAAAGATCGTACTCTCGGTGCAAGACACGACCTCTCGATCGATATGACCTGGCATACCCGGCACCGATGTAGCCGGATGTGACGACAGCCTCGCCAGGTCCTCGAAATAGGCACGTCAGATTGAATCGCTTATCTCGTCCGGTTTGCACATAGTCCGAAAATTGCACCACCACGATGTTTGTCATCGTATCGCCGTACTGCAAGCATTCGTGTCTCCCATTTCAAAATGTTTATTGCGTTTATAGTTACACTAAACATTAACGTTTTCTCATAAACAACTACAAAAACATGAGTAATTTATCAATTAAAATTTTGAAGAAATTAGTTAAAATTTAGGAGAAAAAATTGTTGTTACAAGAATTTTATTTTGGTACATATTCAAATATCTAATTAAAAGAATCAAGTAGAAAATTGAAACTAAAATAATTTCAGACGTAGAGCAATTTATGAGAAGTTCGAAGTTTGTTTGATGTTGAATGACATTGAATATGTATGGGGCAAAAGTTTTTAGCTCAAATTAAATCTGAGATTACTTGTAGACCAAGTTGTTAACAGGAAATTGCCATTCTTACTCTCTGCGTGCCGCACTCGGGGTATCCTTGTGGTCCGCTGATACGAAGCACATTCACAGTCCCGCCATTTCCACGGAAGAAGCACCGATCGTAGTATCCGTATGTGTAAATTCGTCCAATGAATCCCTCCGGTGTTCTCAGAGTAAATTCCATCCCATCCTCGCTACAGACTTGACTCACTAGAAGCGTAACAAAGTGCAATTTATTGGCAGGAGCGTAGTTTCCGGGAAATCGATCCAAGAGAAGTACCATGTTAATTAAACTAAAGTTAATTAAACCGAAATTAGCGTTAGTGAAAAAATACTGAAGGCAAAAGAAGATATGATAAAATCTGCGAGCTCGCAAATGCAGAAAAGACAAATTTGATGATATTAAAAATCAGTGTTAAAAACGCAGTTAATACACTATAATTTATTGTTGTTAAAAAGTTATTAAATTATTGGGAAGAAATGGGAAATTAAAGGTAGTCATAAAAGTGTGTCATATCGATTTTCGAATTTGGATTAATGTGTAGGTTTTGATAGTATGATTGATTGCACACATGCAATGTGCGAGATATTTGAAGGAAAAGAAGTATTAAAATAAAAAAAAACAACATTAGATTTATTTCATAAAAGTGAAATAATGCGCGATACAATAGTGCAATATTATATATACATACATTAATTATTAATGTGCATCTTCATTATTGAAAAATAATTCATAGGTGGAATCTTATCGAAACCAGAATAAATTATTCTTTATGATAAGCTCGATAAAAATTTTACGAAAGCATAAATTTAAATGTAAGTTTGCAGATTTTATTCTAAGTTTGGAGATTATATTATCTTTTTCTCTCGAGCACAAATTTCATTCGAAAAAAATGTTATCTTGATTTCTAACGTGCACGAGCGCATTTCCCAATTCTTGTAATCAGCGCCCTATGGACGGACTGGGCGCTTACCGTCCAGACATTCCCCATCTACGCCTTGGCGACCGTTGTTTCTCTCGTAGAAGTCGTAGTCGGAGCCTGTGTCGTAATAAACTGGGCTGCCCATCTCCATGTCCCTGGAGTCCCGGTCGCTGAGCTCGCAATTGTCCCTCTCGGCCCCGTAAGGTGCGGCATAGGGCCGGTAATTGAAGGATCTGCAAATGACATTGGGAATTTGCGAGCATCGTCCAATCGATTGCGCAAACAAACGTTGTCGGATCATTCGTAATTCAATCTCAAGCTCCCTCGATAGACATCTTGTAAATTAATGGAAATTTTACATTTCACCATGATGTTGTATAATTACATCATTCTTGTAAAATTTTTTTCTTTTATAAAATTGATTATATTTTTCTGTTTCATATGTTCGATAGTTGAATTCGATTTTATGTAAAAAGATCACTCTTCTATCTTCTATCTACTTTAATTATTTTACAATTTTTAGAAAAATTTATATATCTGATAATTATTACCACCATATCGTTATTGCAAAGTATACTGACTCGAATCATCTATTTTGTTATTTCAAAAATAACTCATTTTATGTAAAAAAATATCAAGATATATTTTATTTTTTCTTTTCCTCTAAATTATATAAAAACATAAAAAAGAAAATTTTATCTCTTTTTATTTTATCTCTATAACAAAGAAATATTTTAATTCAAATATTCGGGACAACAACCTACACATTCGGTATAATAAATAAATATTAATATAAATTACCCTCCACAATTTTAGCCATTCATTATTTCTATAAATTCGTTCATTATCATTACCTGCAAACGAAGTCTCTAGCATCGGCACATTCTCTCTCGCACTGAGCTAGCGATGATGCAGTGGTATATCGTCTGACAAATGGCTTTCGCACCCTAGTGTGAGGTCCAACTTGTCTAAAGTTATCTTGCTCATCGCATCTGGATATTAACGGAGGTCTGCCTATGATGGGTCCGCCGGCGGTACCAAACGGACGAGAGTTATACACACCACCTTCGCCTATATATCCGCCACCCACGATTCCACCGCCATCGCCACCGTAGCCTCCAGCGGGTCGCGCAGCTGGACCATAAGGTCCGCCACCATATTGAGGACGCGGCTCGGGACCATAGCTTTGAGGACCGCGACCGTCATCGACGAATCCGTGCGAATACGTTCCGTGTCCTGGCGGCGGATACCTGCTATTTATTGATTCAAATTATCAATGTTTTTACACCATTGTGAAATTTGTGTCTTCAAAATAAAAATTCTTAATGCAAAAATAGTTAAGAATTAAAATATGTATGAAATTAAAAATATTGATGTTTCATATTATTATACATATAATTGTGTTTAGTTTCACAACTCACCGATTAGCATAGGGATCCTTGTCAGGATATCTGCCAGTGGCTGGATACCGATCAATTGGGATTCGATCGCCACCTAATGCCGAAGGATATCGATCCACCTGAGGATCTTCTGAGAGAGGATAACGATCGATCATATTTGGGTATCGATCGCTGACGTCGACGGGATACCGACTCGGAGTTGATGGATATCGAACACCGTGTATTACAGGATATCGGCCATTCACAGGATATCTGTCTAATGTTCCGGAATCGGGTGTAGGATATCTATCGCTGCCGATAGGATGACGATCTCCTCCTCTAATGGGATATCGATCGGAAATCGGATACCGATCTGAAATTGGATAACGGTCTCCAACTGGATAACGATCAGAAGAAGGATAACGATCTCCTGTGGGATAACGATCTCCTGTGGGATAACGATCTCCTATGGGATAACGATCTCCTGCGGGATAACGATCTCCTGCGGGATAACGATCTCCTGTAGGATAACGATCTCCTGTGGGATAACGATCTCCAGCAGGATATTTATCGGGATATCGATCGCCGACAGGGTATCGGTCTGGATAATTGTCCGAATCGCTCGAAGGGAATTGTCCAGGATATCTGATGTCCGGATACCTGTCGTCTAAAGGACGACGATCGGGATAACGGTCGGGGTATCGATCGGGGTAACGATCTGGATAGCGATCTGGGTATCGATCTGGATAACGATCTGGATAACGATCTGGAATACGATCTGGGATACGATCTGGATAACGATCGGGATAACGATCCGGTTTGACGCTGCTGGAGTATCCTTTATCATAATCGTCCGGGTATCCTAAAGATAACATTTATTTAACAATTATATTTTTCAGTAATATTTATATTTATTAATGAGAGAGAGAGAGAGAGAGAGGGGAGGGAGGGAGAGAGAGAGAGAGAGAGAGAGAGAGAGAGAGAGAGAGAGAGAGAGAGAAATGGAGAAAGAAAAAATTCTTTATCGAAATCTTATTATATGATCATATATATATAAAATATTTTATACTTTTAAATAATAGGAGCTTTTCATAATGAATAGATAAATAATAAAAAATTATAAGCATTGGCGTTAAACACGTGCTTGCTTGATTTTATTAAGATTGAATGCAATCATAATAGACAAAATAAAATTTGAAATTTATAATTACACTTGGCGCTAAATATAATATGAATGCAATTTAAATTCATGATTAGCTTCAATATTCTAACAAATATATATTAAATTCACAAGGTTATTTCAACATGCGATGTGCGTTTACCACCACGTCCAACAGACGTGTCATATGTGTATTCAAGATTTCTTATCTCATTAAAGCAACTAATGTGATTGAGTAATTTTATTAATAAATGAGCGACTTTATACGACGTTGACGCATAATATGTTGAATTAATAAAACAATTCTAACCCGGTCTTCCTAAAGAGGGTCGTCCAAAGTTTGTGTCCTGTCCCAGAGGATCCGGTCTGTATCCAGGACCATCTCGATCGCCGTCTAGATATTGATCTGTCGACACAATGTGTTGTTATATTAAATATTAAACACATATATACGACATGATTCTTTATCCAAAGAAATCCAAAAAAGTCGCGAAAGATACAATGCGATTGTGCAGTGATATAGATCAATCTATCAACTGACATTACGGTATGTCAAGGATGATGGTTAAATTTTAAGGCAAAGAGCAAAATCAAATATATATATATATATATATATATATATATATATATATATACAAACTTATTTTTTATTATTACCATTTTTATTTATTAATTTATTATTTTAAGTATGTTAATTGCTTGCTGAATTCTTGCGCGTCATCAGAAAGGATTATTACGAGAAGTATAAAGTACTCAGAAATTGTCTATGGCTTGACATTTCGTGATTGATGAGGATCGATACTTACGCATGAGATTCTCGTAATAATCGTAATCAGCATCGTAGATAATCCTGTGACCATCTCGCTGATTGAATCGGCTCAATCGACAGGTGTGATAATGCTCGGAGTAAACGGCGCTGCGACATTGGAAGCTCGTTTGCCGGAGACACTCGTCAAGACATTCGCTGAGGCTGCGGCCAGTAATCTCCGAATGAAACTCACCGCTCAGACGCGAGTTCCGGTAACGCTGGAAGGCCGTGTCTGGACGTCGACCGTCAGAGAAGAGGTGGGACGACGAGCTGCTGTCCGGATATTCGGAACCGCGCGCTACGGACGGATCTACGTTTCGTAAGTGAGCATTGATAACGAATTGTGAATCACCAATGGACCATCATTATTTAATTTTACACCCTGTTGCATACAATAGCATGTGTAGAAGTCTTTCTAATTCATTAACTTTGCATGATTAATTCGTGTATTATACAATTTTAATAGAACTGCGTTTATTAGATATGCGTTTAATTAAATTTTTATTGTTCGCCAGAACCAAGTTAGTCAAATTAGTAAATTTATATAAAATTTAGCGATTAGTAAAATTTAGTAAATTAAAATTTCGGTGTAATAAACTAAAAGAAAATGGAGAATTTAATAGAAGATTAATTCTCTGAAACATAAAACTTAATTTTTCTTTATTTTATTATAAATAATACTATATTGTTATTATTGTCTAATTTTTATCTATTTATTATACAACATCTATCAAATATTATATGTATGATATGATAAATTTTCGCATGCTAAAACAGAAACAGATGAAACAAACTAATATTAAATAATAAAATTAAAAGTTTGCATAAACTTACGATTATCTAAACAGACGAGATCATAAAAGTGATGGCTAGGACTGCTACTGATGCCAATGTCGTCCTTTTGTGAAACCGAATCTTCCTCAGATATAACACACTGCCGAGTTTGCTCGTCGAACTCGACGCTTCGGCAGAAATATATCTCTGCTCTAAGACATAGCGCTTGACACTCGTCCAAAGTGAGGTTTGTGTAAATATCTACCTCAAAGGGACCACGTAAACGTTTATTTTCTTCTTTAACAAACACGGCGAGGCCATCACATCGTCGTTCGGCTAATCAAAATTTAAAAAATATTTATTTTTATTTGGATATACAAATATATGATTAAAATATTACTTGTAATATTTCTTGACATGTTTAATATTGATTAAAATGCATTTAATGTTTTTTAATAATATTAAATATATTATGTGTTTTCTCTTTTTCTTTTTAATTATTACAAGAAAATTTTTCAAACATACATACAGCTTTGAAAGAATATATATATAACTATTTATTATATATATAAAAATGCTGATAAAATTTACCATTGAGGCAAGTATTTTCCAGATAATCAGAATTCGGATCATCCTCTAGTAATTCGGGATGAGTTCTTCTTGTAAAACGACTGAGAGAACAACTTCTCAAGGCAGTATCGTACGTCGCTGATCGGCAGACGAAACTGAACTCATTAAGACACCTAAACAGAAAATTATTTCTTGTAAAATATTCTACACTTCTAATCTCCACGTGTATATACCTGTCTTCACAATCGGTTCTGTTCGCAGCACTGACTTCTTTAATATCCGTTAAGGGTAGCTTCAGCTTCTTTCTCGGATGCCTCTCAAATACGTAACGACGTTTTGGGCATTCTCTCTCTATTCTATCAGCTGACAATCAAAAACAAAATCTTAACTTCTAAAACGTATAAGTAAAAGTAAGTCGTAATTATAAAAATTCCAAATTTTTGAACACAAACAAGAATGATTTCTAGATTTTTGTGAAAAATTATTCGTTTGCAAATTCTATCCTATAATAACGACAATCATTCAATTTTTTTAGGACGAGCAAATTTTAATTAATGCGACGTGATGACATTTTTTTAAAATCAGAAACTTACACGTCAGGCACACTTCGGTAAAATGCACGCTATTCGGTACGAGCATGAGATTTCCGATGCCCTCGGGCTGCGCCTGTTCCCTCGTTAAATAGCAAGTACTCTCCTCGTACTCGGCCGCGCCGCTGAAGGATGCAATTCTATTGCCAGGTTGAAAGTCAAAACTTGTACACGCGCGGACCAAGTTATTCGTCGCCGTTCTATCGCGCAGACATAGGTCTTGACACTTTTCCAGAACCCTAAATGGAGCCGCCGAGTCTCGTACCTGTCGAAGATAGAAATTTTTTAACATTAAATAATATGTCTCTTACCACGGATACGATTATACTTAGGAACTTTTTTTATAACAACTATAAGAGCAGTGATGAAATTAAAATATGTGAGAAATTTCATTACTGCTCTTATAGTTGTCATAAAAAACAGATAATATTAAAACAGATAAAGTATAAAACAGATAATATTATAATATTGGAGGTAATTCTCTGCTTATAATGAATATTTAAAAATATTTCTTACTCTCTTTATACAATAGTAAATTGCAAATTTGAGAAGCTGAAATGCTACTTCCAAACGATAGTTTAGAAAATGAAGTATTTCCAGAACACAGTCTTACCACATCATCGTCGAAACCTTGAAGTTGTTGATCTGGAAGTCTCTCGTAAACAACCCTACCTAAACCACCATTGCAACCAACGATTGTTTGCGCTGAAACTGTAATAGTTTTCTCGTTAACGCCGGTTTGTCGGTCACCGAATGACAGATCTCAGATATACATATGTTCATTATATCATATGATTTCATTATTTATATATTATCTCGCGTAAAAAAAGGATTATTATTTCCTTTTCACATAAAATTCAGGCTACTTCCTCTAGTCGAGCAAATGCGCGTGCTTCGATTTTTATCAATGCGATATTTTCATGCCATAAGTGACACGAATAGCGACACAATGCCAACTAACAATTTCGCAAGTACATCGTTCCACTTATATCTCGCGATTTGCTCGTTTGTTGAAGTATTTAACTGCATGTGAATTCCAAATAACATTTTTAAAATTCGATTCTCATGTAAATAAAAAAGATTTAGAAAATTGAAATTTAAATAAAATTTACGATTTTCGTCAATAAATGTTATCAATTTAATAAACATTTACTATATTTTAATAATGTATTTCAATCAAAAGTGTTTTTATAAAATTTAAAATCTTTTTTCAAATCAAATCTTAATCAAATTTAAAAGAGAATTTTGATTTCTCTGAATTTTTTCGAAAAACTAAATATATCGAAATCGACATGTTGTAATGTACATGTAATGTACATGTAATGTATTTACAAAATCTATATCTGATTTCAATTTGAATGAGAAATTATGAATTATTATATTCAAATTATTTGAAACTTACCATTAATTAACAAATTTAATACAATGAATATCCAGATAATTGGCAGCACGCAAATTGATCGATGAGTTCTCCACATTGCGATATTTAAATGTAACGATTATTATACCGTATACATGTCAATCGTTAAATCTGAAATAAGTAATTAAATATTTGATATAAAAGAAAGAACAAAAATTTCTTCGTTTTAGAAAAATGTTATTACCATTAAAATTTTTTAATTTCGTTTTTATACACATTGTTGAATACGAGTTATTAAAATATGATATTAAATTATTTTGTATTCTCAGTGAAGTTTCACGAATAGTAGAAATTGTGAAACAGACGAGAAATGTGCTCTCACTTTGAAAATAGGGAAGAAATTTAATTTATGTCAAGAGAGAGAAATGTTCCTCTAAAGGACAGCTTTGCATTGAAATTTAAGAATGCAAGAGATCTTGGAATTATTTATAAGATAGACTATCGCAAAGATACCTTACTTTCTACCTATATTTTTCTTTTCCTATCAGATAAATGTCATGTCAAAGAAAAAATACCGATACTTTTCGTGCCAAAGGAAAAACATAAAAATTTAAAAAAATTGTATACAACATATATGCAAGTTCCTTTGCATATTTAATCGAAAAAAATATATATTTAACATATATATATTTATGTTTAGTATATGTATATTAATGCATACATCATTAATTTTTTTGATAGCTGTTTCGAAATCATTTAAATGTTTGTTCTGGGAAGGACAGGACAGATAACAGACAGACAATAAATACTCAGTTTTTATTCTTCGCGTGAAAAAAAATACGACACGACATGAAAAATCGAAATAAAGATAAAGCTACGCGGGAGGATCATTTGTTCTGGCCGATGGACAGACGTTTCCATGTGTTCGAGATACACGGGGACAGTATATACTAGAGTTTACGAGATTCCTGATGAGCGCTCACCCTGAACATTTTACACACACTCGCACCCTCGTAATACATATGCGACTGCCAAAGGACCAGCACACGCCCGTAAGGGCAACGAAGCGTGATTCCAACTTTCAGACATTACATTATTAGCTGGTTCCATTATCTGTTCGGTTATCGCGATTGTTGTAAAAAAAAAGGTTCAATCATCGGAAACGAAAGAACGAGGGTCATCTTTACACGCTCGACGCGATTCTCGATTTCGCCATCAATGGCGAGATACAGATATAATATCTTCCAAAATATAATTTTGCGTTTTTGAAGTTTTTATTGTTTATTGTTATATTATTGTTATAAAAGAATCGCGATATTTTATAATAGTGTATTTTCTATTATATTTTAATATTTTATTTAATATTTTATTTAATATTTTATTTAATATTTTATTTTCTATGTCATATTTTATATTTCATCTTCTATTATATTTTATTGACTCTTTCGGACTAAGAAATATTTAATATAAAGAAGTTGAGTCTACATGAATAATTAAGCCATGAGATAGCAATTAATTATCTATTTTTGAGATTTAAATTTGAAAATATAATATGTATATAAATATTATATATTTTATAGAGATAATATATATAAATTTTCATAAGATTATATGTAACCATATATAAACATTAATTCATTTGAATATTAATTTATGTATATTATCTTATAATTTCCGCTTATAAAAGCCGCGCGTAGTTTCAGCGACTGTTTATGGCGATGCCATATAATGAGATATTTATGATAACGTAAAGATTTTATTGTGGGGTTAATTTATGTTTACTCGCTGATGTGCGGCTGTATTTTCAGTTCGTGATGAATGCCAATTACTGTGTGACTGTGGCTTGTTCGCCGATTGTGTTCTATCGTTGTCCACCATACAGCGAAACTGCTTATTAATCGCGTTACGGTTTATCGCCCCGGTAATTGCGTCTGTCACCGACAACGCATATATAAAAGCTTATTCTCATGTTAATATCGGTCGTGAAGGGAAATTATGGCGCTTGTTCGTTATAATTCGCGGAATGTTACACGTGCAAAATTACATTTCTGTAATTGCTCTCGCCGGATTTATTACGCGCTGCTCATCCTATGCAAATCGTTTCGGGAAATTACTCGGATTAAGAATAATTAAATATGTCATTAGACACGAATGAATTATTCTCTAATAAAAACCGTGTTCAACATCAGGAGAAGAAGACATTAAAAATGTAATAAATGTTGAATTACAAAATGTCCCGTGTAAAATATTTTTAATGTAAACATTTTACGTAAATATTTTTTTTATATCATTATAAATCACATCTGCGTAATACAATAGTGAAGATTTTTAGACAAAAAATTTGAACTTATCAATCGTAGAAATTTATTTTTATTTATTTTCTTTCGATAATTAGACAAATAGAGATGTTTTTTTCTATAGATAAATAAGAACCAGAGTCTCAAAATTGTTTTAATTTGCAATTGCTCCTTTTTAAAAGCTTACTTTCTGTGATAGCTTTATTGTGAGCTTCCACCACAGGAACTATTGTCGTGGTACTTTGAACTCGGTACGCGGATGGCATTGTTGCGTGCGTACTCGTGTCGAACCGGGAATGAATTCGGCCATTGTTGTGTGACGTTGATGTTAATGTAACGTTCGCACGCAACGACAAATTATTATCTGCTAACGCTAATTCCGTCGAATTTAATTTGAGCGCGACGCGAAAATGAGCGTGAGGTGAAAATGTACAAAGATTTGACTACGCGGGTATTTCTAGAATTACTAATGGCATTGAGAAAATTATTATAGAACGTAGTGCAATGTGATTGCGTGACTGTATAAAGATCGCGGAAAATCCGTCCTGCATCATATGATTGTGTAACAATCTTCTGAGAATTATTATAATTATAGCGATAGAAACAAACGTGTACAGCATATTTTGCGTTAATTGCCACGCAATGCATCATTAGAATAATTGATTAAGATTTCAAGTGCATTCTAATCGCTCATGTACAAGCAATTATTGTACCTCTCCTTACGCAATTGTATGAACAATGCTCTATAAAAAAAATATTTATTTTTTTATTATCGTGTCCTAATGATCATTTGATAATTGATCATCGTGTGTTTATCAAAAATTTATCGTGAGAATATATTTAAAAGTTTTACATTTTTTAAAATCAATTTTTTATATAATTAATCAATTTTGCGCACACATTCTTTTCCAGGAAGAAATAACTTAAAAATTATAAATGAGAAAAAAAATTCTTAAGAGCGCGATTCAATTAGCACAATAATTTTTTTAAAAAGAAAAACTGCAAAGAACTATAATTAAAATTAAACAATATTACAATTGATTCGCGTAATATTAATTTGATCTCATCTCATATTTGAATTTGAGAGATTGCCAATCATATAAAGAAACAAAAATTCATCAATCAAAAAAATAAAATAGATCTCACCCCGATGATGGATAGCTCTCCCCTGGAGAGTTCTGCTTTTTTTCTTACAAATCCTTTTTCTGCCTAGTGTGATTCTGCTAAAAAAAAGGAACAGCGAAGAAGAAATCGTCGCGGATGGGTTCCCGCTGTGTTCCTCGTCCTGTTCGTCCTGATCGCGCGAAGAAAAGGCGTGCGGGTGTACGCCGATATCACGCGTGCGGTGCGAGTGGCACCCGTAATCAAACTGACGGTCAAAATCGGCGGGAAGCGTGGAAATAATGGGCAGATACCTGTGCACATACCTGGGAAGCGGAGAGAGAACAGCAAAAGAGCAAATCGTGCATTCCCGATGAATGGCCTCCGTGTATAGACCATAGGGGGCCCATACAGGGAACGCGAATAACGTGCGCGGGAGGGGCCCCCACGTCCGACTTCTGGCCTTGCGCGCAACGGAAGTGGACCCATTGTGTGTCCGGTTTCCGTGGGGCCATCCGGGAAAACGGGCGACGCATGGTGTGTCGTATAAGGGCCCCAACGAACGCTGCAGATCAGGCTCGGCGCCAACACATGGCTCTTTCTCTCTCTATCTCGTTATCGAGGCTAACTCGTTGCGGAATCATGGATTAGAGATTCCCAGTCGAGGTCAACCAGGACGAGATCGCGCCATCATCGTTGACAGAAGGCAGCGAATCGCTCAACGATCGACTGGAAGGTAACCAGACATTTTAATATATATCGAGAACTTGCTGTTTATCATATTAATATTGGAAATTATTTTTATGAGTGTAATTTTTTGTAACACGACAAAAAAACTAGCGTCTACGAGCCACAGCGGATGGTAATGCCTAAAAATTCTTTTAATTGCACGCGAAATTTAAACGAGAACTAGGCATATGCATATATTTTACTTGGTGTATTTTATCAAGATATAGATTCTCATTTTTGAGAAATTCTATAAAACCCTCTTTACCCCCCTGAAGAGACGTAGACGAGAAAAATATCGGATCGTAGACGCTAGTTTTCTTGTCGTGTTATTTAATATATAACGAGCCTAATTCCTTTCGATGTATTATAATTTTTTGTATTTTATTCAGATATATTTTATTATTGATTTTTAATTATTGTGGAGAAAGAATCATGTACATTTTTTCATGTCTCAAATCTAACAATTTCAAATTTTTGTAAAAATGTCTTACACAATATGAAACAAACACAACTCTTGAACAATTTTACTAAATAGAAATCTTATAAATAGAAATCTCTCTTTTCTGATTCGACGTATAAGAGAAATATTTTAGTTAAAGATTAAATAAATAAAGATATATGTTATAAAGGAAATATAAATGAAGTTAATAAATATAAAATGCAAAGTTTTTTTCAATAATAACAGCATTAGGTGTTTAACTTTTCATAAATTGCGATGTTAACAACAATCTTAAACTCTTTTCTTTTCCTTATTTTACGGAACGTCTTTTCTTGTGTCCCCAGGGAACACATTGTACTTAAGAAATATCTTTTTCTCTAGGGACAGCAAATAATGACGCAGAGTCTGAAATATTGCAGAAAGTAATTGAAAAATAAAGGGACATAATAAATCTTAGAGTACTTGATAATGTGATTTTTTTCTATGTTCTTGATATATTTTTACTTATTAATAGCAACAAATTTATTTTAAATCGAAACATAATTTATATAATTTATAATTCACTCTCGGATTCAAATATACATCTCTGCTCTCATTAAACACTAATTAATATAAAAGAGAAAAAAAGAAAAATTTTTAGAAATATACTTTAGAAAAGATATAAAATATAATTCTGTTAGAAAACATATGAAGTTTATAGTTAACAAATAAACATTGAAATACATATAAAAAATAAGAGAGAAAATACATTTTAGAAATACATTTAAAAAGTTACTTCATTAAAAAGTTGGAAGATAAAACAAGATTTATTTCAAAACATTAAATTATATTTTCTCTCTCCTTCAAATAAATATTATTTTATTAATAATTATGATATATATGTAAGAGTATACAGAAAGAGTTAGTTCTAATTATATTTCTGACACAAATGTTTATAATCATTATATAAATAATTATCAAAGTAGAGAGAGAAGTGTTTTATAGATGCAAAACAAATTCAAAAAACAATGTTCTTTAACGATTTAACTGCAATTGTATATGTATATTTCCCTTAATCTTGCCTTTAATTCGAATACAATCAATGAATGCAAACGTACAATAAAGATAAAATTATTTTCCATAGAACATAATTCCCGTCGTTCATGTATTACACGTGTGTGACGTGATAAATTGATGACAGATTGTGCGATTGTTTGAAAATTGCCGCGCTTAACCACGTGGTCGCCGAATGCGTGTCCGCTCCGTATTCTCTGCGTACGTGGGAAATCTGTCAAGTGCTCGATATCGTGATAATTTGATATAGTCAGCTGAGGCAAGATGCAATTGCCCGTCTGCGAACTGTAACGAGATTGCTCGCAGTCGCGTGATATTGCGGAAAAAAAGTGTTTGTTTTCTTCGCGAGGCGCAAATCGAGGTGAGAATTGAAAAACGCTAAAGATAATCTGCTCTTCTCTCACGACACCTCATATTGATTTGCGATACACTTACGGCGATGTTGACGTTTAACGACAATCATTCGTTCATCGAGATGATGTTTCGACCGGGAAAAATATCATAAAATTAATTACTTTCTACTCTTGTAGCGCGAGCGTTTTGAGGTTAACAGAATATAACAGTTGCGTGACACGTTTGACGTAGGACGAGTTTGACATACAAGATCGAATATTTTGCGCTTATTCACGTAAAATATATTGTTTTTTCATGTTTCAGTTGGGAGAAATTTGTATACACTTGAGCACACTCTAGAGAGCAAAGAAGACCATCATGCCGCTCAGCACTGGTAAGTATATAAACATAATACCTCCCTATTTGTTTTATTTTCTATTATCTTTTATTTATCAAGCATGAAAAATTTTAATGTTGTTCATCACATTTTTATCAATTTTTTTAAAATTAATATTCTGTTTTTTTATTGCAGATATATCCACAGCGCTTCACTTGCTGGAGCAAGTACAGGAACGTGTGGAGGATGATCCTAAACTTCAAATGCATACATCGCAAGATTTGAAGTCATTGATTTCGTTATTAGAGGATCCTGTATTTCGCAGCATAGTTACAATTCAAGATTCCTTGATTGAATTGAACACTCAATTGACGCATCATCCATCCATCTTGCCTGGCGACTTTGACATTAACATTAGTGGGCAGCTGGAGCTTTCTGTTCCAAGTACTCCAGTGCAGCCACTCGGACCAAACATGTACCCAGATCTTTACCAGGATAGCAGCGAGTTGGAAGATCAGAGAGTTCCCGTTGCTCCATTACTGCATAGCAGCAGTGAAGATACAAGTGCACAGGTGATTTTACATTATTATTGTAATCATTTGAAGATCAAATATTATTGTAATATTTCTTGTATATTGAGGGATCGCTTTGTTACAGGTTACCAGTCCCAGTCTTGCTTCAGAAGTTATGGGAATGCCGCCTATAACCACTCCTACTTATGCAAAAGAGTTTAAAAAGGTCATTGAGGCTGCTGCAAGGGGACGGCAAATATTTACAGTGCAGGTAAATTTCTACATACATTTTTCATGGATTAATAAAATAAATTTTTTTTAAATATATTATTTTGATAAAACATCTTTATAATATCTTTCCTCTCTAACTTTGTCAATTTTTTTGATCTTGTTCTTTTCTTATATATAAAGAAAAATATGATGACAGAATTATATTTCAAGTACTTTCCACTAATGTAACAATTTCGTTTTTTTTTTTCAGTTGTATAAACCAGAGGGAACCAGTTTGGGATTCAGTGTAGTTGGACTTCGCAGCAAGGATAAGGGCGAGCTTGGCATATTCCTACAGGAGATACAACCAAATGGCATCGCGGGTTGGTGAGTGAAATATCTCTTTTTATTAATATTGTTGCTGCATGCTTTTGAGATGTACATTGATTTGAATAATTTTGTTTAACACATCGATTAATAAAATTTCGAAATATCGCCATTATTTTGGCAACAGCAGTGACATTTATTTTGCGTTTGTCAAGAGAGATTGGACTTTAAAATTTATAGGCATTTTTATTCTTTAGTGGCTTTAGGGTCTTGAGTATAAAAGTTTTAAAGTATATGTACTTGGATAAGTTTGAAACGCGATCAGATAAGTTTCAAAGGTAGAAAAGCGTTTGATAGCTGTCAGAAAAAAGGTCGTATATCCGATGAGGCGGCAAATAATGGATGAGCCTGTGAATGTGCGATTTATCAGGTGATCCAATAACTTCGCTTTTACCGCAGTGCGGTCGAATCGACATTTTGTAACCGAATTAAACGCAATATCTTTAATTCAAGAGTATCATCCACTGTTGCATAAAGAAAAAAAAAACATTTTAAAAGGCTTTTGCATTCACGTGACCTCTAGCAGAAAAATCGATCGAAAGTATCAATTTTAATATGTATTAAACATTTTTATTTCTGTAAAAAATTACATCTTCGAGTCCACAATTTCTCTGCGAGAAATTCCCAGTGACGCGTGAATCCGCTGCGAAATACGACTCCCCTTTTGATTCGACGAGGGCGAAACACGAATCTCTAACGTTCTCCGAGCGAGCGTCGAGAGAATGAAAGCTCCCCAGGTAGTCTCATCTACATCACCGTCGACCAAACCGCAAACACCGAGTGAGGGCAAACGCTCCCGCGCGCGCGCGCGCGCACCGTCATCGGGGATCCTCGCGCTGAAAACGAGGCGACCGCGAGAGCTACAGTTTCCGGATCACGCGTTTCTCGCTCTCGCAGGCACACCCTGTGGCACCCCGTCGTGCCGATCGTCATGGCACGCATGCCCGTTACCTTCCTATCCGGAAGCTTCGCCGTCACCGTCGAGAAAACGCCGCCTTTGAAAAAGAGCCTCCCACCCTCGCGACCGACCAGTCTTCGACGAACCTTCGTCGGCCGAAGGTCGCGGGACGGATCTCTACGCGCCCTTATCACGCGGCGGACACGCACCTTGCGCGCCCGCGCGCGCGTACGTACGCACGCACGCACGCACGCACCCACGCATGCATGCACGTACGCACGCAATCCGCCCGCCTATCCTCTGTATGTACCCCTGGTACATCGTCGCGCCGAAGTAGTCCGCGCGAGTGTGTGTGTGTGTGTGTGTGTGTGTGTATGTGTGTGCGTGTGTGTGCGTTCTCTACCCTTCTTTCGGTCAACCGCGAATTTTTTTCGCGCGTTCGATTTTCGCAGTGCGTTCCCCGCGTGCGTTCCCCCCTCGCTACGCCGATGCACCCCGGTGCGCATCCGCCGTCGTCCGACAGCCTCGTCTATTAAAGACTGACCGGGGGGGAGGGGGGTGGTGCCACCCCCGATTAATCTCCGCGGGGAGGGCGGCCAAGTACGCGCGTGTCAGGATCACGTTTCCACGACGGCATGCGAGCCCTACCGCGTATACCGTGCGGCGCTCTTTCACGCGATGCGCTCATTAATCTCCCTCTCGCGCGTGGTTCTCGCCCGTGAGGTCTCGTAAACGGCGATTTTGCAGCGGGTTGTTACGCGGGAGGTGAGTGAACATAATGAGAGAGAGAGAGAGAGAGAGAGAGAGAGAGAGAGAGAAAGAGAGAGGGAGAGTTATACGCCGACGTCGTTCTTGTGAAAGCTCACGTGGTGCGTGCTCGTTTTCTCATCGTTAAGGAAGCGCATCGCGGTCCATTTTGCGGCTCGCAACTACTCATTGTACACGAGGGTTTCGTGGGGCACTTGGCTTCAGATTTCTCGCGTGATATAAATGTGAGAAGCACCCTGGAAGGGTAAATGCAAATTAATCCCACGATAAAAGTCGTAAGACGCAGTAGATCCGCAATGACGAAGTGCTCGTCGTCTAGACCACGGGATAAAATATATATATATATATATATATATATATATATATATATATATTTCCTAGTTATGTAATGTTACTCGATAATCAAGGGAAGAAAGTGTGGTCAATCGACGAAATTGGTTTGCTCAATGATCGCGGATGAATCGTGTTTACGTTCGTCGGGACGAGGGGTAGAGAAAGGGGATATGCGTGAAACGATTCTCGTTCAGCTTCTTTGACGTTTCCACGTCGTTAAATGCTCTCTTCTCTGATCGAATAATACGTAAACGCTAACGAAACGCTAGCGAGAAATTGCGTTTTTATCGACTCGCTCGATTCTACAGCCGCGTTTCGCGGCCTGTACACGCCTTTGTAGGCGAAACTGGGTTAGATCGTCAGCAGGAGAGAGTAGGCCTCACATCGATCCCGGATTTGAATTCAACGTTGAAATTATTCTAGCCCCCGATGCGCGGATTATTCATGCCCTGGGACCTTTAGTCGCGGTGACGTCGCGGTGAATCGTGTTCCGCCGAAAGGACGACGATATAACGTTCGACGTTCGCACGAAAATTAATCGACGGCCCGACCTCTCATCCGGGTTCGGTAATGGGTCCCCTTCGAAAATTTGTCGCGCGCGTGCGATGAAATTTATCGCCATCAACGCCACCGGGGAGACACGTGATCGTTCATAAATTAATTCGTCTCGTGATATGACACTTTCGCGTTATTCATAGATAATGACAAATCATAATGAATATGAAGAGATGAGATGAAACTTATGTAATTATTAAAATCTGATATTTTTGATATCTTTTAACGTTCTGAGATTCCAAGTATTTATTAAATAATAGTGTAAAGAAAAAAACAACAATATATATGGCGTTATTTATGCTATTTCTGTTAATACATTAATTAGCATCGATTTTATTATAAATATATATTTATTAAAATATTTTGTTTATTAAAATGTTTATTAAAATATTAAATTTATATTGATATAGCCTTTTTATTATAAAATATTTGATTAAAATTTCTAATTCTCTTAATTTATTCATTGTGATTATTTCTTTCAACGTGAGTTATCCATTTTTTCAATTAAATGAATTTTTTTAATTATTTGGTGATGAGAGATTTTTGTTCTAGAATCTAAATAAATCTTTTTAGTTATTATGTTTTTTTAAACTGTGCAACAAATATAGCGATTGTGAGGGTATGAATTACAGGGCGTGAGTAATTTGTTGTCGAATCGATGGTTGGCCTACATAAAGCAAGCGTTTTACCACTTTTGACAGCGTCCTAAATAATATAGAAAAAAATTTACAAAAATTTACAAACGCAATTGATGGAAAATTGTTTTTATATAATTTATATATATATTAATATTAATATTATATATATTATATATATTAATATTAATTTTATTATATATAAATATTATATATATTAATATTATTTATATTAATATTAAATCAATTTTTTTTCGTATGACATCTATCAAAATTCTTCCGTATAAATAAAATGATATAATTACAATATGTTAAGTATCGATAACAGTGTCGCGTGCTTTTGTAAACAATTTTAACGATTAAATAATATAGATAATTAAAAATTTCGCCAATATATTAATATTAATCGAGCAACAATCACATTAGAAGCGTATTGTTTTCCTTTCATTAAATTTATCTTATGACAACAAATTTGATTTTGATTGACATAATTTGTGCGCATAATAGATTATTATAAAATTTCATTAATTATGGTGCATGTTTAGTATTTCGAATTTTTTTTTCGAGACATGTGAAATTTATCATGCAGAATTTTTACGTTGTCAACGATCACGCGGTTAAAATCCGAAACTCGTCAGTTATATTATCGACGCACGTTCGGTGAAATGTGCAATATTATTTCATTCACATCTCCCGAAAAAGCTCGGTGCGGTTAAAATGCATCACCGCGTTATGTACACGTTAACGAATTTACTATGCGCGAGAGAGAAAGTCGAGAGTGAATTATTAGCGGGTTACACAGTCGCTCGTTTTTCTCAATATAACAATAAATATTTCAACTATAATCACTGAAGTTTCGTAAAAGCAACGATATTAAACAGCGGTTTTATCGTGCGTCAGATTTGTTTGCAAAGGGAACTTTGGGCGACGGATATTAAGGTCATATATCGTCAATGTAATAAAAAAGATTTTGTTTATCTGTAAAAATTCCGCTTTGTAACAACACACGTACGTTACATATATATTATATATATTACAATTTATACAAGGAAATTGTTGCTGCGAGCAAAATATTATAAATTTCGTTATCTATTGCACGAGATGTATGTGAAATTATAAATAGCATACATTAATATGGGATACATTTTCTAAAATAGAAGCTGTAAAATTATTATAATTAAATAAATTATTGAATGAGCGTAGTCTCTCTTTGCTTTCTATAGTTTTTATAGTTAGTGAGGGACACTTTATGGAAAGTTTTACAAAAATTCCTAGGAAAATATATATTAACATATTAAAAAAAATTGGAGTGAGCAAAATGAAATCACGAGTAACTGGCGCTTTTGAAGTGTCTTCTCGCTTTTGATTTGACTCTGATTTGCATCTCAAAAGACGAAGTGGGAATTGTTTCAGATTGGAGTTGTAGAGGCTCAAAGCTTTCGTACGTTTTTCTAGCGCTCCCATTGTTCGCGTAAAATGTATCTAGAACTCACGGTGCTATCGAATCCAGACAATTGGATCGTCGGCTGGATCGGCTGTTTTATTACGATGCGATTGTTTAATCCTAAAACAAATGTTTCGCAAGAGGGTCAATATCGTTAACCAAGCGACCGTACGTTATATAGTTGCAACAATGGAGATTAGTATCCCCGATAGTTTGTACTTTGCAATCGACCCGGTTGTCGCCGTCGCCGTCATGTTTTGCGCTTTGTTCGTTCGATAAAGACGAGACAAATTTCATCGCCGAATAAGATAGTGTTATGAATAAAATTGCATTATATTCAGATTGATATCAAAATTTTTTACGAAATGTAATACATTTACAACGTAATTATTTTAATTATTAAACTATTGAAGATATTTAATGCATGAAAATATTTCGAATATTTTTTTTTTTTGCACGGAACAAAGTTCTGAATTTTCGCTCTTTATCCACGGTGGAAAAAAAAACTGCAACAGAATCTCGCGTTCGCAAGAAATTTGACGAGGTTTGCATTTTCCAGCAAACCGCGATGGCTGCCGTTAAAGAGTTGCAGGCAAACTCAAGTTATAAGCTGATTTGAGAACGTAACTTTGCAAGTGAGATTGCTAATTAACCCTTTTGCCGTGCTCATTTTTTAACAACCATTATAGCATGTTGTACTTTTCGCGAGCGCGACGCGATAGTATGCGACTTCTGTCAAGGGCGGAGCAATTTAAAAGCCGCACTACTTGATGGCATGTCTGGCGTACTCGACGGTTCTTTTACGTGCATTAAAAAAAAGGCGCAATTGCTTAACGTCTTCACTGGAGATATTTTAAAAACGCCGGTAAACGACACACCCGTTCGTGTCAAATTGTCATCGCGGTTGGTCATTTCTGACATGGCTTTATTTAAAAAAAACAATTAATAATTAGAGAGAGGGACATAATCAATATTTTTATCGGAAAATTTGAAGAAAAAAATATTGTTAAAAAATTAAAATTTATATTAAATTCTTATATATTTTAAACATTATAATTTGCATCTCTCCTCTTTTGAATATAACAATGATTTGTAATATAATTAAATGACCTAAATGAAAGTTCTTATTCATGTCCGAAGTAAATATTGGAGCACATCAGTAACTTTTGAGATTATAAGTGATTGGAAATTATATGACAGCGATCTAGATTCCAAGAATATTAACATTAAATATAATTAATATAATTAATATGGGGAATTTCAAATTACAGAGTATAATACAAATGTTGTGCACATGCAAATTTTGAACATACATTTTCATTTTGTCCCAAACAACAACATATTATCCGGGGGAAGCGAGTCAACAGAGTTTTTTTTTTTTTTTTTTGAAAAGTTGACGTGTATTCTCTTCTCTAGCTGCGAACTTCGGTATTTTCGCCGGCTAATCTCGAAGTGGAAAGACCGGTCGTCGTCTCGTTGAAGCGGCGCGACGCTTTTTACACGTCACTCTCTTTCACGGTAAACAAAGATCAATAACGTTACGGTATATACCTATACCTACACGTCGCGGCGACGACGATGGTCGCGGTTTTATCGCGGATGCCGCGAAATACCGTGCAAAGTGCCTCGGCCTCGGTTTCTATTCTCGCTCCTCGATTTGGTTCTCGTTCTATTCCCGTACATCGAAAATCTAGCACGGTCATGCTCGAGGATTCGCGGCAGAATCGTGCGGGATGACGGTTAATATGTTTCTTTCGACACGGTCAACACGGGGCCGCGGCAAGAAATTGATTAACCGTTCCCCCTCTCTTCCCCCTCCTACAAAACCGCGATGATCCGGCGATTACAGGCATTGTGCCGGATAGCTATATTATCCCTGCAAACAATAAATATAAGTAATTAAACTGACAAATAGACGAGACTCTTTCCTATTAGCTTCGTTCGAGTCGCTGCTCAAAGCTAAGTTTTCTAAAAAGGGATAATTACCCCCTTCACGAACTTGTACCGAATGATATTAATTATATTTATTATATTTTTCTCAATGAACAAACCTATAACTGAGAGGCCACGTAATTGTGAAAGTCATTAAATAGGCATTGATAGTCATTGCGTTACACTCTGCGCAACATTTAATAATCATCAAAATTGATTTCAAACAGTAGAAATTTCAAATATACACTAATTATAGCTATTAGCATTATCTCAACTAATCGTAACTTAATTAGGATATGTAATAACGGTTCAAATCCATTGTAATGAATCCCTCAAATCTATTGTATTTGCACATAATTCATGTTTACTGCCTCTAAATCTGATTCTTTCCGTCAGTTCAAAAAATGTAAAGGGAAAAATAATTGTTATATAAGAAAAAGTAGATATTAAATAATCTTTTGATTTTTGACACATCGATCGGAAGAATAAAACTGGCGACAAAATATTCATGTATATACATGACGTTCACCAACGTAAATTACAAAGTTCTACGTGAATGATTCCGGGGCAGGGTCGGGATAAGCAGCTCGTAACTTGGATCAATATAATCTCCCTTTTACTCTTTCGTATATTCGTGAAACGAAAAAAAATTTTCCTTTCAATCCGACCCGGCCTTTCTTGTTCGCCGGAAAATATATTAACCATTGTATGAACCAGCTGCTCTTTCCCATCTGTCCTGGTTCATGGTGTAAAAATTGAAATTTCCATAGTAATTACGCTCATGCGCTTCAAAGTCACGAGTGAGAGTAACTTGCGAAAAGTAAAAATTTAATTATTCGCTAAACTTTGTTCGAGATTAATTAATTTTCTCCCGAGGGGAATTATATTATTAAATATATTACGTTTATTATTAAATATATTACGTTTGGCATTGAATATATTCGAGACGAGATGAATAAAATAACAAATACTATTATTTCGTAAGTTCGTATTATTTACAAGAAACGACATAGGCATTATTAAAGGGAGGGAGAAAAGATATATATATATATATATACAATTTTCGTGACCGCGTTCGTTATGTCTCTTTGTCCTCTGGCGCGTCAGAGATATAAACACGTTATAGAGAGACGGAGCAACACAGTAATAGGCACGCCATTACCGCGGACACATCGTACAAATTCTTCTGCGTTCTTCACTTGTTGCTCGATCGATCCTTTGTGCACTATCATTGCTTGGACAAGCATACGTATACTGTACACGTACTTACACTTACGTAACGCAAAAGACGGCGATCGCATTCTCTCAAGTCGGGTTTTACGGCTGCGTGATCGCGCGCCTTAACTATTCACGTAATGGTGCGGGAAATTTTCCTCCCCACGTATACAACATGTGCTTTCGATTTGGCAGCGGCACTTTATATCTCCCGCAAAACGGTCTATTATGTCTCTTAGGGTCATCAATTATTTCCGGTTGATGCAAATGGAAACGGAATGACGATAGAAATTACGCTTGTCGTACATTTTCGCAAGACTTCATTTATCCTCTTTTTCCCTCCGAATTTTTCGACGCGTTAAAAAGTACGAGACGCACACTCGCGTTAATATAATACGGTTTTTTTTTTTTTCGAAATTTATCGCTTGTATGCAAAAGCGCTCGTGTTCGGAAAATTAAAAATTGTGTACTTTAGAAAAACATGTATTTTGCCATTTCACGTCATGTTTTCATGAAGAGCCAGCTCGTACTTTCTCAGCTGTCTCGCACACCGGTTGTGCTACATTCCGTGTATATATACCGGTTATTAAGTTCGCTAAATGTACTCTCTGCTGTATAGAATTTGGAGGGAATGAATTTTCGAGCGTTGTGCGTCCTTAACACCAAAGTTTCTTGCGATAACTCGCGGAGAGCCGTTGGCGCTCCCGATATTTTTCGGAGGTACATTATTTCGCCGGATCACCGTATAACACTGTGTGTCCAGTCAGGATGCGCTTAAAGCTTTAGAAATTGATTTATCGGTCTCGCGGCAACTGGGACGTTCGCCGACACGATTTTTCACGATGCGCACTCTATATCCTCTCTCTGTCTATTACGCCACGTGATTTTCATCGTATTTACGTCAGTGTGTTTACGTTCTCCGATGTTTACATTTCTTCTGTCGTGTAGGAGCACTTCGAAGAGGAGTACAATTTTATCGAGTCAAATTGATTTATGCCGGGATCGACGACGTTCGCATCGCGATTTCGCGGTTCGCGGTCTGAATAATCGCCGCGACTCTGCAGTTGCTCAAGATTTTCTTTTCTCTCGAAGAAAAATTCAGGACGCGTGAATCGAGGATTGAACACATTCTCCCACGTGCCCGTCGACAAACACGTTCTACGTAAATAATCAAATGTGCTACGTGAGAAGAAAGCGGCCGTCCCTTTATTATGCATATCGCTCGATTGACACGAGATCTACGTGTTCCTCGGATACGGATGCTGTCTGCGAATCGCGAGAGAAAGGATCAGGCCTAACAGGAGCGAAAGCACAGGTATGTCTTTTTTTTTTTTTACTAGATTTTTACTCTGTTTGTTTGGAAAATGGAAAATCCCCCGTCATGTTTTTTTTCTTTCAATTATAAATGCGAAATTTTATTTCCTCATTAAAGATCGTAATGAAACGCGAGAGAAATGTGGGACGAGAATCGGATATAGTTACATTTAACGAATGCGCGAAAATACTGACCAACGTGCAGCACGTTTGAGTTTGTCGGTTTACCGCGAGCGAAATTACAATTTTGTGCGAATGTAAATACATCGGGTTTAACATTATTTATTTTCATACGCAAATAATACGCTTTGAAAGAAGGATTATTAAATATCGTTAATCAATTTATAATACCGGCTTGATACCGTTGTGCGGAACACAATGGTTTAATTATCCAGACGTATCGCATAATAAAGCTCAGCCGGACGCTCGTGATATATCGTATTTAAACTCGATATTTTAATGCCTAAATTTAATATTACCTTATTGCATTAGCATTGTTGACTCCGGCGCAGCTAATTAATTTATTCGAAAAAGTCACGCGACGAAATGTGTTCACGCAACCCTTCTGCCTCACGAAACCAACTTATCGTTCGATGATCTCAGCGATTCCGACCTAAAATCATAACTCATTATAAAAATTTATAGTTTGCCGGTATATATATATATATATATATATATATATATATATACATACTTATATGTAAGTTGACTTATATTGATTTCGTAAATGAATATGTGATTGAAAGGAATCCGCTGTGTTGGTCTCAGGGACGTTCCATTATATTATGCAAATATCAAACGTTTACGTACGCCAAGCGTATCTTTCGGTGAGACTTGTTTGAGTTCCGTTCGCAATATATTACGCTAACTCTTAATAATTGCGTTAACTTAGTTCGTACCTGCGACCCGATTTATAACGTTGCATAATTAAACGCGCAAATAACGTTTCCATCGGCTATATCCTCGTCTCGCTTCCGTCCGAGGGGGGTAGGTTCCTTTGAAACTTGGCATCACGTGATCCGTGCGGTTTCGCGATTATCCGGCACGTTGCTTACATTTTTCAACGCAGGGCATATTCTCAGACGACGGACGTTGCGCGCGCGCGACATCTTTTTCCCCGCGTCTATCTAATGCAATTTTAACGAGGTGTAAAGTCGGTCAGGTCCCGTCGCGTACTCTCCGATGCTTGATGGCTCGTGTCGTTATACTTCGCTTCACCCCTTGTGGATCGATATTCATTGCTGCGTTTTCTCCATTTCTCTGTCTCTTTCTTTCTTTCTCTCTCTCTCTTCTCTCATTGATCAATCTCTCTCTCGATGGCAAAGATCGGCGTTTAAGAGGCACCTTATGCCTGGAACGCTTATCAGTTTCTGGAATAGGATTTTAATTATATAAGTCATTCAACTTTCTCAAGTTCCACTTTAAAAGGTTTAAATTTTCACTCTGAGTGTGTTTGAATTTGTCTTAAATATCATCACTCAGAAGAAAAACGAAGCCGGCAAATGCAAGAGATGTTGACATGAAAACGCGTGTTTGCTTGAGTTGATGTGATTACTTAGCGGATATTGCGATATTGATATGTATTTTCTTCTTTTTGATCGCACTATTTAATCTTTTTTTATAGGGAATTTCACTATTTAAAAGTTTAAGTTAAATAAATAAAACTGAAATGACTTAAAATTATATCATGCAAAATCTGCTTTCACGATATATATAGAGGAAAAGAGAAAAAGGGATGTAAGACAGAACATTTTTGCATTTGAAGTGAATCTTTATCTTAATTAAGAATTTTAACTCGCAGTTTAATTACTAAAGCATTTAATGTTGAACGTGCAAAATTATTCTCAAGGAATATGCGGCTAAATTCCTATCTCTGAAAAATTGCTCCCGTTTTCAACAAAGAATATCGCTGTAATTTACGCGCGAGAAATTTCAATCCTTTGTGCATTAAGGTGTGCATTTGACGGTTAAATAATTAACATACGTGAAATATCGAGATTAAAATCTCGATCATAGATGGACAATGGAGACCGCAGAAAAGCGGATAAAAGAGGGGTAAGTTTGCAGAGTGCAAAGTTCGACTTGTCGGACTGCATAAAATTCGAGTAATGGGGAGAAATTTAAAATCGGATCATTTTTGCTCCATTACGTTCCCTTCTCAATCGACCTTTTCCACCCCCGTGGCTCGACCGGCGATCAATCTCTCGTATTTGAAAAAGAAGTCAACGCAATTGATCGTACCGTGGAAGATCGTGTATGTTACTGTTTGGCGCGCACACACGCGAAATCGTTGGACCGTTCAAGAACGGTAATATCTGCGCAACGGCTATGCTTCTGCAATTACAGTCGAACTACGAGGGTCCTCGATGAATCGGAAGATGAGTGTACGCGAACGTTTTCATCCAGATTACGTTGCTCTATCAATTCATCGCTGTGCGATTTCATATATTTATTTGTAATGGCGATTGAGATTCTTATCGAAGTTGGAATCTAGATTGCTCGGGAACGAGATTAGAATAGATTTATATTCTCTCTTAGTTTGACAACATACTAGACGTTTAACTATCTCGATCATCTCGGGATTATTATTAGCGTTGTACGAATGAGTGTTGTGCCAGCTTTTGATCAAGATAATTTTGCCTTACAGTTGGCAAATATTTTATATTACGTGTCAGTCTCTCTATCTTATGTCTTAGAAGGACAATAGAAATTTTTATTCTAGGAAATTAGGTTTCTGTCTACTTTATAAAAAGCAGAATATGGAAACTTTACATATAACGTAAATGTATATACACTTACGCGCGTTACACAGTTTCCATTTTGTTTCATAAAGCAGATAAAAACTTGCTTTCCTAGACAAAAATTTCTATTGTTGCTTCCTCGTTCTCTCTTTCTCTTTTATTTTTATGCACACACACACATATGCATATTTTTTATTATATATTATATATATATATATATATATATATATATATATATATTATTTGATTTTAATCAAACCGCAATTTGCATTAGCATGTTTCTTATGTATAAAATGCACTAACAATTTTCTAATCCGGAGTATTATCCCTTACACGATTTTGCAACAATGATAATGAATGTATATGTTTTGTATCATCTCCTAGCTTGTTAGGATGCTGTAATGAATTATGCAACACTTTGTATAGCGTTTGGAAGCATTATCGATAGAAGGGGTTAAAATGGTTTCTGTTTTCACTTGTGCTCCGTGATTTTACGAGAATGATATTAGAGGGCGAATGATATGAGAACACGGTATGCATGGATGATGAGTTAAACATTATGATACCATAATATTGTCTCGACTTAGTACGATGCGAACTTATAGAGCAAGAAGACAATGACATTTAACATCTCTTAAGATAAATGAATATTACTGTTGAAAACACTGGTATTGTTTTAAAATGAATTAAATTGGAATTTTTAATGGAAAATATTGAATTTATATCATGAATTTTTATTACGTATGTGTATACGTACATATACATATATTTCTAGAATTTCAATTTAACTGTAATTGACATTGGATAACATTGGAAGACACAAACGGATGTTTTTATCGGAATCTTTTTTTATTTAATATATTCAACGGATCCATCAGTTACATTTGCGACTATAAAAGCGGATACCTTTTTCCGAATCGAATATCATATCGGAAATGTATCAAATATGAGATATTACGTAAACGTCTATTTAATCTGCGAGTCACGTCTTCTTTTATTCTGAAAGTTGGCATTCTACACCTTGGCGCTTAAGCAGCATCGATCAATCTTTTATGCGGTTGGAAAAAAAATGCATGCGATCGATAATCCGATATAGCCTCTGCCTTTCTCAGGATATACACGCACATATTCCGCCACATGCATGCGCCAGAACTAGGACAACTCGGAGCGTGATATCGCTCTTTTATTGCGTAATTATCGACGCGACGACAGAGCGTGGATTTTTCCCGCAACGAAGAAAAGTGTCCTCTCCACGATTGCGTAAAAAAAAAAAGCTTACGTCTTCTCGCTCAGATGGTGCAATTTGATAGCCATATCTATCAGCAGCAGTGGAGAGGCATTCTATTTCACGTGACAATTTCCAGGCTGAGAAAAACGGTATCTTACGAGCCGTAAAATCGAGTAACGTCGTTATCATGTCGGAGAAAAAATTAAGTTAGAGGGAATAGAACTTTTTCAATTTCAAATTTTTCTTCTCGTTTCCGGAGTACAATCATCATAATGCTACGCAAATGAGTAAATTCGCATATTTTACGTTTTAATAAATACATAAATGCATAAATGAATATATTTAAAATGAAAAATACATATAATTATAAAAGAGTAACTTTAAGCATAATTTTTAGTATAACGTGTAATGTAAATTTATCTTCGCAGGAAGCCAGTATCACTATTTCATTCTTTTTATTAAGTACCCTTATCTACATAAGGAGTATTTTAGAAGTATAAATTTTCGTATTTATATATAACTTTGATAATTATTTTCCACTAACTTACAGTTTAAGTTTTATTTAATGTCAAATTTATGAGTCCTTCGAGATATTCACATCTGCTATTCGCATAATATTATACTATATAATAGTTTCAACGCATTGCACAATTTTAATAGAATCTTTTCTTCCTCGGTTGAGGAGATCTTATTCAAGGGAAGTAATCTAAAAATTGTTCACATAATGTCGGGTCAAAAGCTTACTCGATATAATCCCTGTTAGCTCTTTAGAGCATTTTACGTATTATTTATGCATGTAATGGGTATTGTTTCGGTCGGAACAGCTGCTCTGATGGAACGTCGGGATCCGCTAAAATTGTGGTCGCGCGAAAAAGACAGCGGGGGTGAAATACAAAAGGGATTGGTGGCGACGGTGGACAGCCGCCGAGGGTGGGTGGGTAGGGGAGAATACGAGGAGGTTGATGGTTGGGAACATTGGAGTGAAGTGAAGTTGCTCGTATGGTTGCCTTGGTGAGGCGTGGTGTATATCGATCTCAGACTCGCGCGGGAAAGCGGGGAAAATTATATTTGCGAGAGAACGAGAGAGGAGAGACATGTGCAAGCCGGAGGGGGCTTGAGAAAAACAGGAGCGCCGGATTGTCCGGATAAAAGCGCACCTCGCACTCGAATTCGATTACCTAGATCGATGTGCGCGCGAATCTTTCGATGCGGCGATTAACTCGTTTCCGATCGAGTGTGGAGAAAAAAAGTTGTTCCGCCCCAGTTACTCCGGTTTCCTTTACCGAGCGTAGAGAAATCGACCGTAGTTGTAATCGAAAATGGCGAAAATGTAATGGCGTGTTCGCATCACGCCAATTGGAAATGAATTAACATCGTGTTTCTCCCATCAGTTTTCTCGCACGCACGCGCTCCACGGTTTCAAGCGATTAATAATTTCGTTACACGTACCTGCGAATCAAGTCAAAATATTATTATATTGAATTATAAATATATTTGCTTAGGAGCAAATATTTAATTATCTCAAGTCATCCGTTAAGTAAAATAATTGCAGTCTGAGGAGATCGTGAAATTGGAAGCGAAAAAAATATTCGCAATTAATTACAAACGTGAACGACCACATTGATTCCCTCAGTGACAATTTTTTATAGTTAGGAATGTTACAGGAAGGAACAAATAAAGTTTTATTTGTTTAACAAATTTAAACGTAAAACTCGTGATATGTGTTGTTGAGAAATATATTTACAAAATATATATCTCGAGTTTTATTTTATTATTAAAAGGGAGAGAATAGAATTTTCAAATAAAGTGTATTTTCACGTACACGTTATCATTTATATAACGCACGAATTAATAAACATTAGCGACGACAGGCTGTTAAGCAGGGGAGCGCCAAGAAGATGCGACTGTCAAAGTGAATGAAATAGAAACGAGCAACCGCGTTGTGTTTACGCGCACCGTTAACAACACGATTTTCCGCGCAAACGGAAAAACAATTATCGGATTATCCGGGAATTGCGCGTCACGTTTCATTATTAATCAAGAGTAATTTTTGGAGCACACACGGCGCATATAGGAAACCCGGGATCGATAGCGGAGCGAACAAGTGTATTATTCAATGCAATTGCGCGTTCCTCCAATCCAGTATGAATGAAATAGCGGGGCGCGGCATCGAGATGCTGTTTTGAAAACTTTGTACTTTGGCGTGATTACACCGCCCTTTCTCACCCTTAGTTCGCCTTCTCAATGTCTTCCTCTCTCTCTCTCTCTCTCTCTCTCTCTCTCTCTCTCTCTCCCCCCCCTCCCTCCCTCCCTCCCTCCCTCTTTCTCTCTCCTTTTCTCTCATATACGTTCTTGAAACTTTCCTATCGCAAAGTTTCAAATTTTGAAACCATTCGTGTACACAAGTTACGCGTGCTCACCTCTCAACTAAAGCGAACGAGCGGCAGTAAAGGCAGCTCCATCAACAGAAATTAATGTTTCACGTTCATGGACGTGCATCGCGCCGCGAACGTTTTCGCAAAACGTACGAGACGATGTGTAACCCGATGTGTGTTTGTATTTTAAGAATTTCTCTACTCTCACGTACGTGTATGTTTTACTTTTTCATTCTCCGGTTTTTTACTCTTTTACGCTCGCCTCTTATCGTCTCATATTCCGCGTATGTGCACACGCGTGGATGTTGCGTTATTTTCTAGGTAAAAGGCGGATACTTGGGAGAGGAACGGAAATATTGAAGATAACCTTACAGAGTTATTGAAGTAAGGAAAGAACTACATAAATTGGATAAGTACGCGAAAGAAATAATACGGATAGAGAAAGAGGGATCGTTACGAGAATAAACTGTGAATTTCAAGAATTCGAGATATATTTTTCTCCCAGGTTCCGAAAAAAAATAAATTCCTAAACATTAATTACATTAAAAGATAAACAAAATTAGAGGCTCTCGAAATTAACAAATTAAAATAAAATATAGTAAGAGGCCGTAAAGAGCCAACGCAGTTGAAAGGCGGTTATTTTTTTAAAAATTATCCATGAAAACGATCACATTAAACGATATTTCTTCTTTATTGACATCAAACGTTTCAGGATTCGAACTGAATCCGAAACGTTTGATGTCAATAAAGAAGAAAGATCGTTTAATGCGATCGTTTTCATGGATAATTTAAAAAAAAATAACGCCTTTCAATTGCGTTGGCTCTTTATGGCCTCTTACTATATTTTATTTTAATTTATTAATTACATTGTTTCTCGGAGAAATATTACTTATTGTTTATATTGATACCTCTAAAGATAACTCTAAAATAATTTGTACCACATTGCAGGATTTCTCTTTTACAGAAGCAACGTAATCTTACCTGACAGTAATGTATCCTGTGGGAATTTTATGGATTTTTCGTTTCCAACAGCGTGATGTGATAAAATTAGATACGAAAAGGAAAAAGAGAGGTACCCGAGAGGAAATATACGAAAACATTAATCTCTCGAATAGAAAAAAATATATCTCACATAGATAGTCGGAATACGTGCTGAAGTAAGCTACCTTTTTGAAACTTTTGTCAAACGGGCATGATTTTTATTATGTAAAATCTGCGACACGTATAACCGTAGAATTTTAAAGCGAGACTTTTTCTAGCATTTTTCCACATTATCGGTGTTATTGCAATGCTTTAAAGAGGCGGAAAAATTCAAGAAAACTGATTCCAATGTCATGCATCTCTTTTGCTACGAGAGAGATCTTAATGTATTCGCATTATATTATCGCACGCTAGAATGCGGCTTTAAAATGTACAGAAAAATTTATACGGAGTAAAATTAAACGTCGGCAAGGAGAAATTATCTGCTCTATATTAGGAATATTTTATTCATAAAACGTTTGTTAGGTACACGAAGCATACATAACACCGTAATAGATTGGAATGCGAAAATGTGCTTGATGAAAGCTGAGAAAAATGTGTTAACTGAAAGCGCGATCGCTATTAACGTCGCCTGGCGTCAAAAAATTTCGCGAGAAAGCGATAATTTTGATTTACGTTGGCTATAACTATACGTTGCTATGTCGTTCGATCGTAAATCTTTCCGTGGGTCCGCGAGAAGATAAATTTGGCGTCAAATCGCACGCGAAATTCAACGATGGCATTTCGTAAATCGAAGCTTTCTTTCCAAAATGATTTGTTATTTTCGCAGAATTTTCTATTATTAAACTTTGACATATGTGTGTGAAAAGAGGAAAGCAGCGAATATTTTTCGAAAATATTTTCTTCCATTATAATAACTTTTTGTTAATTTCTGTTCTATTTTTCTTGTATAATTTTTCCACAGCAAAAATATATCCATTATTCGCTAATTCATCAGTCTTGTCTCGAAAAAGCAGAGATACAATTTATTCTATTATAGCTATTTATTCTGCTTTGATTAATCTTCATATCATTCATTTCTGATGATTCACGAAGATTGATTGGCGAGATAAATCGCACATGTTCGTGGCCTAATGTTGACAGAGAAGATTCATGATGCAAAAAAAAAGGTAGATATCGGTAGATAATGCGCACGAGAGATATTTTTGCCACGCGAATCTTTTTAATTGTCTACTAGATCCTAGAGACGACATTGTCCTGGAACATCGATAAATTTGTAGCTATCCGACCGCACTCCATCCGTCGTCATTATCCTCGAAATCAGACCGATTAACGGGCATTCGAGGCGTTCCATCTTATTTACCGAGGAAATGTAATTTACGATGGCGCGCAGTCGCGTAACAAAGGATTACATTAAGTCATAATCGTAGCTGCAGGCTTTTTAATTGCAAAGAGTTTACTTTGCCGAACAATAGAGAGAATGGAGAAAATGATTCGCACGGGACGCTCGTTATCCGTCTGTCTGTCTGTCAAATTTAACCTTTAAAATGATACATAGAAATATAATTCTATAGAAATGCGAACATTTTATAAGTTTACTCTCTTTATCGAAAAATTATTCCCTAATTTAATAAATTATAATTTTAATAAATGATTATTATCTAATTAATTATTCATTCAAGATATCACTTATGTGTATGGATAATATATAAACGTGACACATGTGCAAAATAAATCTATAAAAATTCCATATTTTTGGAATGTAATTAAAATGAAAATGTTTAATTGTTAAGGCAATTGAAATGATTGTATTATACAAAATCCATTTTTCATTTCTTTAATCGAAAGAAGGTAATAGAAATGTAATCTTATTATTTTATTTTTAAAAGATCTCTCGACTTATGCAAATCTCTCGTCTTATAAAAAAAAGTTAATTTTTTTGGAACTTTTTTTTTATATTCAAATCGATATGGAGAATTTTTATCAATACGCCATTTCGATATAGAAGACTTATCAATATGCCATTTCCAAAGGACCAAATGTAGATTACGTGGAACGCTTCCATATCGGGATACGCGCAACTTCCGGTGACCATATGGCGTATGCCAATTTATTACGTCCTGAATTCCCTCGAGCGCGTTAATCGCTTCTGGTGATATCGAAGGATGAAGCCTCTGGCAGATACGACGTCGGATCTCATACATATACTAATTTATCGATGCTCAACGATAACATTATCGTAGCGGCGCGAATTAAAGAGATTTGCATATGCGAGTTGCAAAGCATCGTATTCGCATATATTTTCGATATCGCGTCACGGTTTACGCTTTTTTGAAACTGATATATTATTCTTTTTTTTTTAACTTTGATATATTATCCTCGATGTTTCTGTCACATATCGCGCGAATCAGCACAAAGTTTTATTTACGGTTTATTACTGCGTCGGGATTAAATTTATATTTATTACATGGGAATATTCTAGTTCACTGCACGAAATAACTATGGCATATTACATATATTACTCCATACATATTTTATATATTCATATATAAGAACTGAAATTTTTGCAAGTGAATGAAAATGCATTGCAGAATGATAACGAGAGAAAAAAAATCGATTTTAAAACTCGATTTTATTTTTGGATGAGAGCAAAAATTTTACATGGCATTTAATGGATAGAGTATATTCCGAAAGTACTCTGGTTGTTTTAGAATTCAACGGTTTTCTTTCGAAAGTATACTTTTATTTCGCGCTTAAAAATTGCGAGAGCCATTCGGCGAATAGCATGCTCGGTGAGAAAAGTCAATTTCCTTATTAAACCGCATCTTATCTCCGGATTGTCGACTCCATTCCACGAAGATTCGCTCCCAGAACTTCGGAACTTTAGAATGAGGAGCAAAGAATGTTATTAATCGATATTGGCGAGATTGTTTTGCGCTTTTGCGAGATATAAAAAGGAAATAAAGAGTAGACATAAAAGAGATTTTTAATCATTTTAGATTCTGATTGTTATGCGAGACGATTAAGGGCTTTTTTCATGAAACATAAAACGTGGTGAAGTGTAAGAAAGCTACTTCCGCGCCAAGTTTTTTAGTTTTTCTTCTCCAAAAAAAAAATATCCAACTTTGTGACACGAAAGGAAAGAAGCTAAAACATAGAGAAATTCTCGACACGACTTTCTTGAAGAATATTTAGAGAAGTTTCATGAGTAACACCTCGCGCCAACCGCGACTACTTTTGGCTCACCGCAATCTTGATCATGATTATACATGCTACTGTACATACTGTAGCATATACAATGTTGCCTCGAGTTTTCGTGAGAAATGCATAAATACGCTTGCTAGAAGATGAGATGCGCAAGCATCGGATAAGAAATGTGAAAATCGTAGAGGAAAATGTCGAGTGTAAAATTTCGCTGCAAAAATCATGGAAATTTACGCCTCATAAAAGTTATAATTAAACGCAGTCGTGTAATGTTTGCTTACTCTGGATTGTAGATGATGTTTTCAACACACTTCTAAAATTAACGCAAAGCGTCAGAGAAGTTAGAATTATGATTTTTATATTTATACACAGGATGTAAAAATTAATTAAAAATTTACAAATATTCTGAATTTTTTAAATAAGTTAAAATATATAAGTTTTAAAAAATCCACTTTATCTGTATGAATATTTAATAAATCAACATAAATAAAATGAGAACTCGCATTATAAGATCGTATTTCGAGATAGACTTGTTAATCGGAAAATCGTTAATGAGCGTTTTTTTTATCCGCTCTTAATCTGGCGTGATTAAGTCTCTCGAACGAATTTTGCATAATTTATCATATCGATTCATAAGGGGGCTTTCTTTTTATTCTGGCGTGTAGTAGTATTATATCGCTTTAAAAGTCTTATAAATAACCCGCAAAAATGTCCGCGAAGACGTTAAAAAGTTGGGATACTTCGTTCTATCCATGCTACTAAGGTATCAAATCTCTTGGATTATTTCAATTTGTAAGTTTGCGAAGAGAAGCACAAAATCGTTGTGTGTAACTTCGCCGTGGGAACTTTATTCCGCTCGTTTCTGGTCCGCCAGCGAACTCGAAAACTCATTTTCCGAGCCAAGGAGGCGCGAAGGAGGACCTGCCCGAGCTTTTTCAGCCGAGCGAAAGATCGTTTGCCCTTACTTCAGTAAGTGACTTTGTTTATTAACCGGACAGGCTCTCAAATTTCCGATTTCAGGATAAACAGCTGAGGAATATGAAATGCGCGCGTTACAACAATATGATGTAAAATGCGTGTCTGGCCGAGATAAAGGTGATTTATTTTTTACAGCACGGTAATATCTCGAACATCGCGGTGCGCGTATCATAATTTTAAGAGAAACTTTACCATAAAAGTTTATTATCTATCATATTTTTATAACATTTATACGTATACATAATAACATAACATTTATACGTATACATAACAATAAAAAAAGGAAGTATTTTAAAGATAAATGTATTTTGCAAAATTTTTGTGCAGTTACATGTTCTTATATAATATACAAAAATATACACAATAAGTCGCAGGTGTCGAAGATAGTGATGCAAATAATAAATAAACATAGGATCATATAAAATTCACGCGAGAAGCTGGCGACAAATGTTGAATATACCTGCGGGCGCTGCGGTAACGATGATCTGAATACACGATTTCTCATGCAAAAATAAGCTGAAATGTTGAAGCAAAATATTTTCGTACGACGTACTCTATTTTCCAAGCCATTAATATTAAAAATTGGAAAATGGATGTTTTCTTTCAGCTTGATTAATTTCGAATAAATTTTTAGTGAAAAGAGTCATTTCCATAAGAAATACAAAGCTTTATAAAAGAAAAGAATAAAAAAAATAATCATACGATCTTAATATATTTCAAACAATATTTATTATCTTAACCGTTATAAAAGTACAATTACCGAAGGGCTATTCAAGCTCGAGGGAAGAAAATATTTTATTCTCGATCCTTAACATAAATCTTTGGGAAGCTCGTTTGGAGAAATTTATTCCTACAATTTTGGCTTATTTTTGCCCGAGAAGTCATTCGCGGTGTGTTTGCGTCATCCATGGATTGTATATCGGTACAATTTTCGATGTCGCGACTGGCTGACCTATCTTGTCTCTCGCTACTTGGTTGAGGAATTGGCTGCTGCGAGCAGCGGTTCGTGGCGTTGTAAATTTATCAGTACCACTACGGAACCATCGTGGGGGATCCTTTCGCGCGCGTAGGTCGTATAACTCTTTAATGCTCTCCAACGAGCCGTGCACCCGTAAGAGAGGCTCTCGCTTCTTGCCCTTCTGGAGCGGATGAGCGCATCCGTCGTTCCGCTCCAGAAGGGAGCTTCGCTTTGTATGTTGCCGTTTTGCAAAAGAGAATGGCATCCCTTTGGAGAGCACAGCGGACCTTTCGCTAGTGCGTGGCTCAGGGGATTCTTGTTACGGCGCCCAACTGTACATTGCGGCATGCGGATTGGACAATTACGGTTATATTGGAGCTGTTTAGAATTTTTTAAGCGGGTCTTTTGTCGTAAAAAGAATCTCAGAAGTCGATATACCGAATGGAAAAATAAGAGAAAAATATTACAGAGATTTTCATGATAATCTTTCGCATCTATTGTGATAGATCACTGTCGAGGAATCTTAATCAATTTACTTCCTCGAGGCGAGTTAGGATTAACGTAATTATAAGTGAAGTACAATTTTTCTTTTCGCTAATAATATTAGAATTCGTGAATTATTGAGAAGTTCGTTACCGACAATATCACGCAATGAGAATGTTAAATATACATGTATTTCAGTCTATATATCGCGAAAAAAGACGTCGATGGATAACGACAGTAAACTATTACGAAATCGGAAATCTAGTTGGCATAACATGGCGAAAAGACGTTGATTTCCGATGTAGCAATACGGTCCCGCGTTGTATTAGTCCAGCAAAAAATGAGCAAGCTTGTCAGAGGGAACCGAGGTTTTCGTAGATGTTTACCAAGCTTGTGCCAGGTATTTACCATCCAATTTTTATGCTGATTCAATACGACAATACGTTCCTTTTTTTTCATTCTTCAAGCTCACACGGCTTGTGGAAAGAGAGGTAGAACAAGAATGTGAACCGAAGGATGAGAGTGGAAGAGAGGGAGAGAGTGAGAGAGAGAAAGAGAAAGAGAGATTCGTTATTGATTCGAACTCGACACAGCTTGGGTACAGTCGTAGCAGACCATCGTCGTCATCGTCGTCAACGTGTACTTACTAGAGGTTGCTGGCAGGCACAGGCGCACGCAAAAGCGCTAGGTTGTCGGATTAGATCGTGACGACCGATGACGGAGGCGGAATGACCCCGATACACTATCGATGGATAATCGCGAGAAAGTCAAGCGAGCAGCTCCCATCCACTCTGAGAGACATGTGCACTTCGTTATGATTGTTGAGAGTGCAAGATAGATGCAATTAATACTCTCGGAACAGAATTACTTGAATATACTCGTTCGATTGTTCAATCGCAAAGTGACACTTGATGCGCAAAAAAAATTTCTTGGAGATGAGAGTTAAAATTTTAGTCGTTTTTATGCTTCATAATATTACAAAGATCATCTTAATCTTTTTTTATAGCCTAGACGTTGGAAGGAATTTTGAGCACAAAAGAGTTTTGCATAATGACATGAGTTTGGAGGGTAAAAGTTACATTTTTGACCAAAACTTATAAAATATGAATATGAAAAATCGCCATATTTAAGTAAAACTTTTATTCGAAAAGAATCCTTGGCTCGAAAATAAAAGAAATGTGTGATTCAAAATTATTCAAAGCTGATATTGTTGCAGATTACATAAAAGTGATGCAGAAATATCGATTTTATAATATCAATGTTTTCGAAAATCTATGAAAAAAGGAAATAAATATTCTCTCTTCGTCTCTCTTTTTCTCTTTGTAGAAGAAAAAATTTATTTTCTCACGGCGATATATAACTTTGCGTGTATTAGCTCTTCTAAATCATGGAATCTCTCTCCTATAAAATGTTAAACTATCATGTCGGATAAAAAAAATAATTTGCAAGAATTATAGATATCTGCGAATAAATCAACGAATTATCGTGCAGTCGTGATTCGTAGCTTGGACAATCGATCTACGCCGCAAAAGGTTCTTACATTCGGGATAAGGAAACGTGTATCCGAGTTGAAATCTTCTGAATCTTACATAATCAGCCATGGGAGACACGAAAAAAAAAAAAAAAACAAAGGAAGGAAAAAGTTTGCTTGTTTTATTAAACTAAATAGTGATGGATAACGAACCGATCGGTCGTTAATTTTGATAAATGACCCGAGAGGAAACCCGCTTTTAACGAGCCATGATGCTTATGCAGGTTTTTTATCGCCCTCCACGCTTCGAGGATATATCGGTCGCGTTATGAAAATAACTTCTGTTGTTCGATTATCGTGGCGTGACTGGAATTTACGGGATAGATTACGCTCGTCCTTGTGCGATTGCTCTCTCTTTTTCTCCCTCTCTGACATTCGTATCTGGATCCTTATAATTTTTCAATTGTCGATGTTTTCCGGCTCTTAGCCTGATAAATCTGAAATTTAAGATAATGCGAAAATAAGATATGCATGTACCCGACATATATGCAGATGCAGGTGTGTTTAATTCGAACCGCGTAGTAGCGCTGTGGTAAAATAATTCCCTGATATCGTTGACTTAATATGATTTATTATCCATGCAGTTGTGGTACTTATCTCGGTTATATTCAACCGGTGTACCTCTATTCTCGCGATAATTGCTCATTTATGATTGATTAATCGCGTCAACATCGCTATTTAACTACTCAACATTGATTTTTAATCTTATTATCGTTCGCGATACGTAACTACACTAATGTAATCTATGCATATATATATATATATATATATATATATATAAATATATTTGTTAGTTGCATTCTGTTAAGCTAGTAATATCTGCTGTGTAGCTCATAACAGTGTGTTCTCTTTAATTTCTCAATTCTCAAAATATTTTGAGCATATGCCAATTGACTGATGACGCATTCAAAATTTTCTTTTTCCCGGAAATTGTTATTGCTTCATTCAAAATATATGAAACTGATAGGAATGGCAAAAGAGATGACTTACATAAACTTATAAATTTACTTTAGGATTATTCTGACGATTCAAAGTACTGCAGCTTATTCGGTCTCGAGAGAACGCTAAAAATCCATTTCTCAGTATTGACATAAAGTATATACTTCGCTGCTCTCCCTTATACGAGTCGTTCGTTTTAGATCGGAGTGTGTCGATTCGCTCTCAAAAGGAAATATGGAGTCGCGGGGATATTCTTGCGTCTTCCAAGTGCAGAATCTTCTATACATTACGTTCGTATTTATATGGAAATGCGAACGGCGATGCGATGAGATGAGATACGGTAATGGGGGAATACGATTTTGCGGGACAGGAGAGACTAGCGTCTGATACCGTACCTGGAAACATTGGAGACGGTGCGGCACTTACGTGCCACCGACGCACAGAGCGTCTCGTGATTCTCGCGCACCCCTCCTCTCCCCCTTGCCTTTCCCCTCCCCCTTTCCCCTCGTCTTTGCATTGATTACTCCATTGTGGTTCGTTAATGACGTCAGGTTGCTGCAACAACAATAACCTGCGGCGCGAAGCGATTCGCTCAACGTCGACAATTAATTCCAACGGAATTGATGGCATGGCGATAACGTTCGAACGTTAGGCACGGATAGTTGAAGAGAGAGGGAAGGGAAGGGGGAGAAATGTTAGTAATGCGGTCGTAGCAGGATAGAAATGTGCGTAATGACGATATACCTCGTTTATCTCAATATATATTTCCGGAGTAATCTCGTCGCCCTCGAACATCTGCGTGAAAGGGAATCGGCGTCGCTCTCCTCCCGCCCCCTCCTCCCCCTTCCACCTGGCCTGTGAAAAGTTACCTGTGCTTTATCTGTAATCTCGCGGCGATGTGTCAGCGAGGCGTATGCAATGTTCCCTGCGTTTCGGAGTAAGGGAAAAGCGATAAAAAGCGGAAATACGGGGAGAGCAGAAGGTGCAGGAGACGGCTCGTTACTCTCGCGCTTCTGCCTTTTTCTGGCTAAAAAAAAACAAATGTCTTCCGTCTCGAATGTCACGCTCACGACACTGTTTGACGTTGTTTCCGCTTCTCCGCAATGCGTTTTGCTCGCCGTTGAACGTGCGTGTTAAAAGATGACGGATCGCCTGTCCAGAATATCGAATAATCGCTCGATGAAGCGTCATTATGACGTGGCCCCAATCGATATCGGCCCGGCTGGAAAGAGCGACGTTAGATTCGATATCCCATTCGAAGCCGTTTAAACGTTGCACGCGTGCTCGTGGCAACGCCAGCGTATTTTTTTCTCTCTCGTAACAGAGCAACCTGCGGGATCGTGGGCGCCTCGCATTTGCCAGGCGGCATAAATTATAATACGCGAGATAAATATGATTCTTGTTACGCTACATATTTTTCGCATTTTCCTTTTTTTCGCGACGCCTGCCCGAAATTGTCGGCGAAAATTTTGTAACGTCGCCATTGAAATTTCAGGTCAACGCAATTATCCGGATTATACCGCGCTAAGACTAGACGATGAATTTTCCCGCGTAATCTTTCTCTCTCGTGTGTAAGCTAATATAGAACTAATACTCGCAGGGAAAAAATAACTGTAGCTATCGATAAAATCCCTTTGAATTACTTTAACATGCGCACCATGTGATGTTAGTTTCTTCCATATCCTGATCAAAGGAACATTTTAAAAGATTACGACTTCTTTTTTTAACGAATCATAATTACATTACAAGTTTCATTATAACTTTGCACCGGTTCGTTACACACGCTCATGAAGGAGAGAAAATGATTACGATTGTACTGTTGAAATTATGCTGATACCACATGCGTTTCCGGAAGGTCGTTCAGCGAAATTTGCACGTCCGATAAATAGCACACGTTCATTTGCTCGCTTTTTAGCGCGAGAATCTGCACACTTATTCATCGCGAGTGTAGCGAACTTTGTACCGAATACCGAATTTCATACCTCGTCGTATATTTATGAAAATGGTACATGCTGCAAGCGGTAATACGGTGATTTGTTTGATTTTAATTAATGAGCTGACATTCGTTCGAAATTGCGGCGAGATCCAAATTGCACCTGACACGAAATTATTCCACGCAAGTGCGCAAAAAACATTAAAGCGAACCCGGGATGATTCCATTTGATTAATGCATCGGTGATTCTCGTGAAGTTATTTCATCCCGATGATTAATGAAAAAAATTAATTATTCCCTCATATATTAATATAATATTAATATATTAATATATTATATCGATTAATTTTTTTTCTTGAATTATCCGTAATATAAAAGCTGCGATAATTTGTCAGGGATTTCGAAGCGGAATTGACGGACGGGAGTAAAATTTGTTTGCGTTCAATCATATACTCATTTATAAATTTCAAAGCGATCTTTTCGTTCGTGCATTAAATATAATTGAGTAATATAAATTGTTAATAGTGAAAAAATATATATTCTAATAAGATACGTATTGTGTACTTTGACATTAATGTACGATACTTCTGTACATACATTAATCTAGATTAAGTTGTTATTAAAGTAGATGTCGGAGATGTGTTATTTCTTTTTGATTGTTTTATAAACTTGACGTAACGTTGATAAACACACGCATTATGTATAAATAAATTACAATAGACGCGAATCTTTGAATTTTCCACTCGTTAAAATGATTACGAGAAGCGATATTTATTATTTTTGCGGCAAATATTTGACGAAATACATTCGTTATAAATTATACATTCAAAGTTTTGCCAAGGGTAGAGATGTTATTAAATATATGAAACACATCAAGGCATGAAATAGCGGCTTTGATATTTTTGCGCGCACCGAGATGAAAATTGCGAATATACACGTCTATCTATGTAGGTAAACTGCATGCGTTACTTTGCGGTTAATTATTATTTGCGAAATGAAAATTGCAAATACATTCCAGTTTTCTAATAACAATGGGTTGTAATTTCGCGGTGATCGCGCTGTTTGTTCTGACAAAACAACTCGTAGAACCGACTGTCACATGAATATTCCTATAAGCAGTTGAATTGTATTCGTCGGAAAATCTGTACCCTCCATAAATTATATGGTGCGGTCGCAGTGAGTCGCTCATACCGCCCCAAAGTTAAAATATTCAGCTTTGATATGGAAACGCGTTATTACCATAACGCCGTCGCGCGATTCGATTCCGTTTCCCGGCTTTAATCAGTGCGATAAATCTAATACGCTTCGCTTGTTAATCTGCTCCAGGTCACAAATATCCATCAGCAGCATGTAGTTCCATTCTTTTCATAATTTCGAAAATTTTGAAAATAATATACAATGTACAAATAATATGGAATTATAACAGGCATTTTAACAAATTTATCAGAAAAATAATTTTGAGAAATTTTAGCGATTTTAAAGTTGATATTGCAATATTTCAAAATTGATATTGCAATTATGTATATAAAAGAAAAGAGAATAGTAATCTGCAAATTTATTATACAATATTTTTGATTATATGCACAAATTTTGAGTCTTAGATTCGAGATAGAAGATTAAAAAATTAATGGTAAAAAAAGACATTAATTTTTCTTTGTTTTCTTCGCGTTTAGAATGCGCGGAGCTCCTGAAATATTTAATTTATTTATTTTTTAATACACTTGAACAGAAATTATACAATACAGATTATGCAATAGAATATTATCCTTATTATTCTGATATGGTATTTCATGTTGAAAAAGAAATGAATATCCAGCGACATATGGTTCCATTCTTTTCATAATTTCGAAAATTTTGAAAATAATATGCAATGTACAAATAATATGGAATTATAACAGGCATTTTAACAAATTTATCAGAAAAATAATTTTGAGAAATTTTAGCGATTTTAAAGTTGATATTGCAATATTTCAAAATTGATATTGCAATTATGTATATAAAAGAAAAGAGAATAGTAATCTGCAAATTTATTATACAATATTTTTGATTATATGCACAAATTTTGAGTCTTAGATTCGAGATAGAAGATTAAAAAATTAATGGTAAAAAAAGACATTAATTTTTCTTTGTTTTCTTCGCGTTTAGAATGCGCGGAGCTCCTGAAATATTTAATTTATTTATTTTTTAATACACTTGAACAGAAATTATACAATACAGATTATGCAATAGAATATTATCCTTATTATTCTCGTATGGTATTTCATGTTGAAAAAGAAATGAATATCCAGCGACATGTGGTTCCATTCTTTTCATAATTTCGAAAATTTTGAAAATAATATACAATGTACAAATAACATGTAATTATAACAGAAATTTTTTTAACTAATTTATCAGAAAAACAATTTCGAGAAATTTTAGCAATTTTAAAGTCGAAATTGATATTTCAATTATGTATGTAAAGGAAAAAAGAACAGTAATCTGCAAATTTATTATACAATATTTTTGATTATATGCACAAATTTTGTTGAAGCAAATGATAATTTTGAGATGAGAGAGATAATTAAGATTTCTTAGATTTGAGATAAAAGAAGATTAAAAAATTAAGTATGCGTGGAGCTCCCGAAATGTTTAATTACTTTATTTTTTAATACACTTGAGCAGAAATTATACAATATAGATTATACAATAGAATATTATCCTTATTCTCGCATAGTATCTCACGTTAAAAAAGATATAATAAATACGCACGATGCATACATATATTATATGAATATTACTCGCAGTTGCTAAGAAGTGTTACAATAGAATCGCGGAACTGACTATGAATATACGCTTGGGAAAACATTGAGAGAGAGAGAGAGAGAGAGAAAGAGAATAAACGCAAGAATATATTTATGATATCAGAGTACCATTAATTGTTGATATTTCACTGTATAGTGTTGATATTTCACTCGCTTGGGTGCTACGTGTAGTTGTACATGCAGTTTTCTCATCTTCAGTGCTCTGTTAATCCTGTGTATTTAATCGTCTGTCGGAAGGGTTTTGATGTATACATTTCCTCGAAAATTTGGTCGTATATTCCGGGGTGAACTACTAACTGGACAGGACGTTTCGCGGGTACTATCTCTTAATATTTATTACACTTTTAGCACTAAGCTCTATATATTGAAACACACTGGAGCGCATTGATTGAGTACTTTAAATAATAATGTTTCTGAAGCATCCGATCATCTCGATGATGACGTGTGTGTATTTTCGGTAGAGATAATTATAAGGATATAAGAACGTGAATTTTTTTTCTCAACTTTCTTTATTTCTCTTTCTCCTTCTATGACTCTTGCAAAATAAAGATTGCACTTGATTTCGCTTAAACCTAGACATTAAAATTATTGAAATATTTGGATTTGTCTATAATATTAAATAGAGAATTTTTTTTAACTCTTGACAGTCAGAAGAGATTATCGATAAACTGTTCTAAATATTTGACGAAATATTTTATAGACAATACGCTTGCTCTACCAGTATTTTTTATCTGCGAAATACTTTTTAATCTCGTCACACGTCAGCTTTTTATCCCAATATTTTCTACTGTATTATCTATAAAATTGTTGAATATCGATCATACTTTAAGCTAAACATTATTTTCATTTGAAAAGATCAATTGATAATATTTAAAACCAATCAACCGTAATATCTATCCATTTTTCTTTCCAATACTAGATTTATGCAAATATTATTTTCGACGGGCGATCTTGACAGCGATCAAAAAATTTTCAACTCTGTTTTTTGTATAAGTAAATATTTTTAAATGTAATATATGTGTTTATCATTGTTTACCTTTTTGCTCGTAAACAATTAAAAATTTACACAATAGCTTAATTTTTTATTAATTTATTTAACGTTTATGATATAGAAAATACATAGTTGCATACTTGAACGTAAACATTTCATCTGAAATTAATTAAAAAATATATTATTTAAATTTGATCTGCAAAACTGAAATATCACATATGAAGATAAATATTGAATTCTATAAAAAAGAACTTGTTTTTAACTGCAAATTCAAACCGAAGAGACAAAGATTAAATGCCATGTCACATAATCCGGGGTCTGCTTGAAATGAGTGAGAGGACACTTTCGTAGATTAAGAATAGTTTGCAGTGAAATAACGGAATAAATGTTGACGTACGTCATATCATTTTAAATTGCAATAAATGATGAATCGTTCGTTTAAGATATTGATGCAGCTGGAAAAGCGAGCTTGAAAAGCGCATTACTTTTGCCGTCGTTTCGTGACCGCTTTCTCCGTGTCTTCCATTCGCGACACCAATAATTTATACAGCTGTATTTCGTTTTTCGTCTTGAAAGCGTACGGGATTTAACTAATATACATCGCGTCCGTTTTCTAGCATGATGCTTGAACTATTCTCAATTAGTCTCGCTTATTTGGTTTTCGGACGCATGGCGCAACCTTTAATTAGATCAATTACGCGCCTGGTTTCGCATACGTGCACCTTTATCAAACTTCTCATTGTTTTCTGCAAACATTTCTGTTATTTCGTTTTGTTCTTAGTGTGTATGCACGCGTGTCTTTTTTGATATAAAATACCGCCGGCGATTTGAATAATTGCTTTTTTTTTTATTCTGTCATATGCGTGTCGTGTGCTTGCTCATGCAAATAGTGAGTTATATTCGCGAGTGTTTTTTCCCCGTTCTAGTGCGATACACGATTGGATACTGATTTTTCATCGTTTGTTTTTAGAAACTCTATTACAGTTATTTTAATTGCACATTGTGCACTCGTTAAAAATATAGATCGATCGCATAAAAGGGAAGAAAATGGGAGATATTAATGTTATAATAGATTAAATATCATAATATACAGCCATTTATTCTTTGTCATTGAAAGTGTCTTTTACTTGTTAAATTGATCATCGATTAATATTCAAATGAGCCTCGTCTCCCTTACATAAGGCTTAAGGTGTATGATAGAGATTAGAGGAAGTACCCTTGTCAAGCGACTTGCTCGAAGCTTTGATAATGTAGGATAATATCGTGACAATGTATGCACATTAGAGGCCAAGTAACCTAAACCAATAATGAGTTAATGCTTTTGATGTGCGTAATAGTCTCACGCATATATGAACGTATGAATAGCTAAGTACGTGATAATGAGAATCACGTCGAGCATAAGCGGTATTTATCAAGATGTCTCTCTGACGTTAAGGCAAATTTTGATCTTAATTAGCATTTCCTATTATTTCCCGATTGAATCCAGAGAGCTCCCCCTGAAACAATGAATGATTTGGCAAGGGGTTAATCTATCTGGCAATAGATAGTAGTAGATAGCATATCGATATTTCAGCGTGTCTCGCTTACTCGAGTTAGGATTTACTTACTCGTGTAGCGTGAGTTTGAGTTAATACAACTTCACTGGATCGCGACCGAGATGAGGAAACGTCTGAGAGTCCATTATGGGCTCTCCGATTAATCGATGGCCTTGCTGCGGTAAGTGCGAAATTATTCGATCGTATCTGAACAAAGTGCCCGCGAAGCGAGTCGATTGTATTTTTAATTGTTATTTCTAAATGTTTATTTCTAAATGCCTTTGCATCTGGTAAGTAAGGTGGAATGTTAGGTTGAATTTTTGATTCTCTCTCTAAAAGGTGACTCTCTCTCTCTCCTTTATTGATTTTTACAAAGAGACATATCTTTCATCGACAAGGCGAGATATTTATTGCAAATTTATTTGGCCAAAAGCACTCTTGCATATTGAACGATTTCTTAGATTTTTATAAAATAATTTTACGCTTACTGTGCAATTTCTATCTTTTTTGGGAAAGCTTCTAATAATTTTTGGCATTGTATATTCAATTACATTGTTTAATGTGAAAATACAAAGAGCACTGCAGCTGTTTGATGTTCGACAATTACGCTAATTTCGCAAACCAGAGATTTGCATGCTAACAAAAATTTGTTACACTTTCTCGGATTCGACTTTGTCGAATCGTTGACTTGCTATCGTGCGTTCGTTTCACTTGCAGCGACGGCTTCCAACAGCACGAAACTTTTTCGGAGTCACACAAAAGGAAGGAAGATTAACCTAGTGACTGGACCGACACTGTGTAAGCCCTATATGTCAATCCACCAAAAATCTCTGGCTTATCTGACCTGGCTTATCCGCTAATTTAGAGTACACAACCCGTCAGTGAGATAAAAGAGGGGAATTCTTTGACGGTTTCTACTCCGCGTGTATCTGAGTTTCATCAAATGCTTATCCGGGGCAAAGAAAATTCTACAAAGTATCGAAAATGTTTATCGGATATCTCAAGTTTATCAACTATATATATCAGAAGAGCTTGTTTTAGTATTGGCAGTCGCGTACAAAATCCACTTTCAGTTCGGGAACAAAATATCGCGAGTAACTTAAATGTTGGAAAACTAAACTGGATACACAACGTATTGCTTTTTCCGAAGGAACGATTCGCATAATTTGAGTAGTTAAATAGAGAAATGCGAGTGAGCTTTCCTTTTCGGAAAAATCAATTTTATATCAATCACAATCTTCTCCGGGTTATGTACTTTGTTTGTCGCACATTGTCACAATCATCTTTTCTCGCGTCGCTCCATCGCATCGAATCCAATCACAATTAACGAGGAGACAATTTTTTCAAATAACGACATCGGTAGAAAAACGTCTGAATAGAATAGAAACGTAACAGAGTAGAATTTCAGCTGGGGCAAAAAAATTCATTGTATTTCATCTGCATCCGTCGACGCGCGATATAGATTTTATATGAGATATACAGGGTGTCCCATTTTAATGCCCCACCCCAAATAACTTTCTTATTTTTAATTTTAGAAAAAGATGTTTCAGACAAAAGTTGTATGGTTTCGAGGGGGACATAAGATGGTACCATTAATTTGATCTTGAAGAGTCACATGAAGGTTACGTGAAGATCATTTTCAATTTCTTAAATGGAACACCCTATATATTTTTGCATATTCTTGTAGCTTATCTCGAGAGCTTTCCAAAACACTATAAATAAACATTTTTTCATCAAGTACGTTTCGAGTAATGAGGCTTGAAATCATTTCTTAATTTTACATAAACCATAAAATATCTTGTAAAATATTCATTTTTTGATTATCTTACCTTAATACTTTTATGTACAAAATAATGAGAGAAATCCATTGGTGCAAAGAAAACATACAGTTGTTTTTAAGAAAAAAATATGTAATTTGCAATTAACAATTCCATATTTTTTCTTAAAAACAACTGTATGTTTTCTTTACACCAATTGATTTCTCTCATTATTTTGTACATAAAAGTATTAAGGTAAGATAATCAAAAAATGAATATTTTACAAGATATTTTATGGTTTATGTAAAATTAAGAAATGATTTCAAGCCTCATTACTCGAAACGTACTTGATGAAAAAATGTTTATTTATAGTGTTTTGGAAAGCTCTCGAGATAAGCTACAAGAATATGCAAAAATATATAGGGTGTTCCATTTAAGAAATTGAAAATGATCTTCACGTAACCTTCATGTGACTCTTCAAGATCAAATTAATGGTACCATCTTATGTCCCCCTCGAAACCATACAACTTTTGTCTGAAACATCTTTTTCTAAAATTAAAAATAAGAAAGTTATTTGGGGTGGGGCATTAAAATGGGACACCCTGTATACGCGAGAGAACAAAAACATATCCCTTCGTAAAGCACCGTCAGCAGATTGTTACAAAATGTGCGCGTGATATATACGCGTTTTCTCGCGCGGTAAGAAATTGAAACGTATTTGACTTGCAGGCGGGTTTCCCCTTAAGTTCTCGGGAACACGAACCGTTTATATCTTGATACGTCCTAAAAGTTTCAGTGGTATCCGGGAGTTGGGACAAGAGGATCGTCCGGATCCGGACGAACGAGAAAGAGCGGAAGAGACTCTCGCTATTGAAGACAACGGAGGCGGAAGTTTTCTGCCTCCGCTGTGTTTTTAAGTGACGAGAGACGCTATATGGTCGGACAACATACTCGAATCGATAAGAGCGCGCTGCGGTACACATCTATATCACTCTACTACGGGGCTGTTGTACGTAGCTAAAGCGAAAGGTCGGATCGCGAAGTTTTGCTTTTGCGGACTCGCACTCACTTGTACGTGTACGTTTGAGAGCGCGCGATTTCCTGTGCAAATCGACATTCGCGACAGCTGCGTTTCGCTATCGAGCACGTCGTTAAGAACGTTAGCGATATTATAATAAATGCGATAAAAGGCTTTTTCTTTTTATACATTAACGTAAATTTTTATCACGTAAAAAGATATTATTTGCTACGTTCTATCGATCCAGGATGTCCACTCCCTCGAGAAACGTAGAAACTGGAATTCTTAGAAAGTATTGTATCTGGAAAAATCAATTGTCATGAAATTTTATTAGGACTTGAGAAATTTTTCGTAAAATTCTTTCTTTGGTATTTTGCCTCTCGTATCGTCGGTGAGTTAATAAATTATGCGTTTAAAATATAAACATCTATTTCTGATTATATATTCAATATTGTCTTAATAAAATATTGAATATTATATTTTTTATTGTAATTTTTAATGGTAAAAAAATGAAAATTTACATGAAATGAAAAATGTTTATCTTACGAAAGTTATTCATTTGTTTGCAATACATTTATAAATGTAGCATATAAAACTTAAGAGACTATTGAAATTATTTTTCCTTCATATGAATAAAAAATATAAAAAAATAATAAAAAATCATGTAATAAAAAACTTACTTTATAAAATTGTATCAAAAAGAAATTGCTTTAAAATATTCTCTTGGCTCGAAATTTTGAATAAAAATAGTTGAAAGATTAAGGAATTTTAGGGAATTTTTTACAAAATTTTAATGGAATTTAAATCCTATTAAACTCAAGAGACTTTAATTTTAAATTTTAATTAAAAATATCTTTATTCAATTATTATATAGAGAACGATACGATCAGCCAGTGTTTCTTTCAAATGGCTCGACTACATTCACAATATTGTAGAGCTTAATTACTCTTTCAAGCGCACAATCTACCTCATTCTATTTTCATGTTTACAGTCCGATCGTGTTCTGCAATTAGCGATGGTCATCAGACTAATAACATTTGCAAGATTCGATTCAAATCAAAACGCGCTCGGATTTGAAGTGTTTGTAAACGATGTTTAATCGAAGCCGGTTCCGAAAATCGATCAGATTAATCCGAGAAAGACTCGTAGTATTCAAATTATGTCGTATCTAATTCTGTGCACTTGATTAAATATATTTCGGAGTCTCATATGCACAAGTTCTATTATATATCTTCCGTCTTCGATAAATGGAGATAAACTTTAGCAAATTGGAAAGGTGCCTTTTTCAACGTAGCTACTATTTGTCGGTATTATTTACATAGAACACATAAATTGCATCTAAGAGCTAGTTACGTAATTATCTCGTAGCACTTGCAGTTTCCACAGAATTTACGTGGGTGATTTTGCATAATGGACGCGTTTTATACAAAGTATGAGCCCGAGCTGTTCTCTAACAGTTTGGAAATTCGGCGAAAGTTTACTGTGCCAACCTGGACCGTATAACTACATACATTGCAGCGTGGAACAATGGATAGTTAAACTCTCTCCTCTCATTGTGTCAAACATTGGATCTTTAATTCCCTTTGTATCAATCGGCATAGAATTTCGCGCCAATTATTTATGCGCGGAAAAATATCTCTATCGAATATCTACGTTGTTCGCTACATGTTTCAACATCGATGTTTCACTCCGTTATTTCGTTATTTTACGAGTCTTTGACGAAGCGACGTTGTAATCTTAAATGGAAGAAAAAAATAAGTGTTCTTTTTATTTTACCGTACCGGTCTGTGTAGACGTGATCTCTTCGCATATGTTAAAAGACGGCTTTAAAACTTTCCACGGCTTTGTAGCAAAGCTATGTAGCCGTTGTTTTCCTACGAGGACGAACACCGTCCACCCTCACGACCCTTTCTACCGTCGTACTTTGAGGCGCGCGGGTGCGCTGCGAAAGTAATCTAAGAGCTTGGTATACACAAGACTCTCTAGATCCGTCTCATTCATAATTTACAGGGTACTGGAACACTAGCGAGAGAGAACCGCCATTCTCGCGTTTCTATGTACTCTGTGTTCGTCGAGTACCTGGCGCTGTCTCCTGCATTAACTCAATCGCTCTTGCGTCTTATATTTTGCATTCTTTATACTTTATGCGTATTACGGGGAAATTTTTATTATTGCCGTTATATTATATTTTCGGAGAATTTTTTATTCGGAGAGGGTCTCGAGGAATCCGATACAAAGTATTGTTATTTACTAATTATTTTCTTTCGTCGGTAACTCGTAATTTTTTTCTATTTCTTTAATATCTTCGTATCACAATGAGTTTATATGTTTATTTGTACTTTTAATTTTGAGTTTTTTTCTTTATTATACGATTATATTATTATAGCGAACGTTATTATTATTCCGTCTTTAGATATTTATTACACTGCCAATGGGGTCTATATTTTATTCGCTCTTCGTTCTATTATTATAGAGTTTATTATTATAGAGCATATTATTTTTTCTTATAATAATCTGTTTGACACGTAGATTTTTTATTTCTTGTTTTTAAAATGCTTTGAATTAATTTACACCTTGAAATTGAATTAACTTTGAATTAATAACAATTTAGCAGCAAGTAAATTTCTGCGAAACCTGTTAATATAGTTTTAGATTTATGTTTGCATGACCCAGTAACATTCTTGCACGCTATCTCCGGAAAGAACGTTTCATATAATATACGAAATTAATACGTATACATGTAATATACGAAATTAATTATAAGAGAGACGAATATTTAATAGAGTAATGTAAGAATATATAAAAAATGGTCACAATAAATTTAATAATCTATTTTTTATTTTTTTTTCATCAGTATGTATTTTGCATTTATTTTCACGTAACGTGCTTCGCGTTCATCGAAACTCGAAATAGTTGCTCCAGAATTTGATTATTCTTTAAACACACGAGACCGTAGCTCTGTTAGTTGCGTTTCATGATGACACAATTCCATCAGATATATCATGTAATTACGGATACGTTTTTGTCGCTACCGGATCTCGTCAAGCGCCTGTCCGAACCGCAGAAAATCGAGACGTAGATTACCGTGACCGAACCGACCGAGTCTGTATATCATTAGCGACAGCACGGGCATCGAAATTCGCTTTGACGGAAATTGGGTAACGCGACCACTATCGTGCCATTAAATGCCATAGCGTAGCTTTGCGTGCCATGCCAAATGTCACGGAGAATACACTACTCGATAAACGATGGCACGTGGAAGCAATAACGGAGATAATGATGTTTCTCTGCGATAGCGTAATCACAATGAAAGACTCTTACTCTGCAGTTTCATCGATCCTTGAAACTTTCTCTGTTGTATACACAACATATCTCTTCCTGTTATTTCACAGATATCTTTTGTATCAGTTATGTCTAACCGAGATGATTACACAAGCTAACAGTTTGTTTTTCAAATAATAATAATAATAATAACAATGATGTACAGGATGTTTCTTAATAAGAATTTTAGATGATTCTTTGTCGAAAATTAAGGGAGGTTTTTCATATAAACAAAAAGGTTCTAATACAAAATTGAATAGAGGTTGCTAGTGTCATCCCCTTAAATACGGGAGATTGAAAAAAATATTAATAAATAATCTTTTTACTAGTAGAAAATATCCATCTAATTTCATTTCTTTAACTTGTTCCAAATTTGAGGAAAAAAATGAAAACCCAATTTTTATCCCCCTTTTCGGAGGAGTAAGTTTACATGGGGGATGTAGGATTATATGTTTATATGAAAAACCCCCCTTAATTTTCGAGAAAGAATCTCCTAAAATTTTTCGCACTTATTAATAAATATCCTGTATAATAATATTGTTATTGCTAATATATTATATATCATATATCTGAGATAAAAACATTAAAAAACATTAAAAAACAATTTAAAAAATTAAAAAAAAATCTATCGTTTTGTCATCTGATATACGGTTCCTTTAAGATATTTGAGAAATCTTATTTTTATCACATCGCAATGCGAGACTGGAAAATAGAACACTTTGCTATTTTCGTGTAAGATACATAGAATTTCGTTCGGAGAATGTGTGAATTTCAACTTTATAAAGGCAGGGAATAGAATTTCCACTTGCATTCCTAAAATTAAATTGAACAAGATCCTATTTTCTATATCCGAAGCGTTACCTTCCATTCCGAGGAGCTATAGCGCTTCTTATTTCGGCTTCCGGTATCTACCGGAGGTGGAAAGCGTTCCGATGCGCTTTAAATAGGAGTGTCTCAAGCCGATTTAATTACGCGACTTACAAGACGGTGCACTCTCTGCGCGAACTGCAGTTTCCTCGTGTCGTACACAAGACCATCGCGGAGAGAAATTTAATTAGTCAGATATATCGGACGACTTGCCGCTTGTCAAAACTCCCTTATCGGACTTGCCTCCGTGATTCCGCCTTTCGCCCGTCGTATTGTCGTTCGGATTTCTCGACAGATTGCGGGCGCTCGTACAACTGCTCCACTTGTTCCACTTCAGTCAAGCTGCATCGATATGCCGCTATCTTTTGACGACCGAATCTGACAATAAGAACACGACGTGGCGGGAATTTTGCATTATGACAATCTGTGTTGCATTCATCTCAAGTATACCGTCCATCTGTTCCTCATCATCTTTTTTCTTGTCTCTCGAGTGATATAAATTTTTTTTATGACATAGAGATGACTCGACTGAGTTATGAGTTTTCATCTGTCATTTGTAATTTCATCCCACTTTAAACAGCATATATACGTTTTATATACTTTTGATAATTTTGACGATTTTTTTTTGTAAAGGGAAATTAATAAAAAATTGCACGATGTGGCTTGAGTTGCCGTCAATTATATTTATTTATTCGTTCGCAAACATTTTTCGCCGGCAACTTCGCTAAACATTTAATCACCGGAATTGGAAAAAGTAAAGCGGGTTTTATAATAGGTATTATATTATACTAGCGTGGCGTTTTATCATGCGCGACGTCTTATTTTGAACGTGACAACAAAATCTCGCGGGATATTACAATGTGTCCGCGATATTACACAAGTATGATAATCCGCGCGTTATATATGCATAATACATGTAGGATACATAATGGAATAAAATTTCAAGTATCGGTTGTAATTTCCCGTCGATCGTAATTTCCCATCACCCGCGGTCGTAGATTTTTCTTTAGCATCTTTTTTTTTCTTTAATAGTTACATAAAACGAGATTGGAAGTTTAAATGGGCGTCGTTAAAGAATTTTAAAACGCGTCAAGTAATTACACGCGGTTGCAACCAGAGGAGGGGCAAGGGGAGGGATCACGAGTGTCAAAGTTCAGGAACGAGTTCTCTCCTGGCGCAGATAAAAATTGCAACGATTTGACGAGCCGGTCGATGACACACCAATCTAATTATAATCATTCCGCGTGTTAGCGCCACGTGTATTTGCATAGCGTATTCATATCGCATTATTAGATAATAAGTTGATTATCGATCGCCTTTCGATTATTTAGCGACCCAATTCGAAATGCGTAAAGCGAACACGCGCAACGGCCGGAAATGTCAATGGCAGACAATACAGTTGATTGCCGCGTATGCCATTTTGCGTCTATCACGAATAATCTGTTCACTCAATCAGCGCAATCTATTTTATTTACCTTGAGATTTATTATCATTTTCACGTACGATGATCGAAACGTTCACGCATTTTCTTTCGCTCCATTGTAGACGATGTATATCGAGTTAAGATATTTTTGTTTTCAGCGACGGCCGATTGGTAGAAGGTGATCAAATATTGGCGATCGATGGGCAGCCTTTAGACTCGAACATCTCTCATGAGCAGGCGATCTCGATCCTTCAGAAGGCCCGTGGTCTGGTTGAGCTAGTCGTAGCAAGAAGCACCCAAGGTAATTACCACAATCTTGCCAATTCGTTTATGTTGGAAATTGAAATCTTCCTCGTAGGTTTTTACGATTCGCAAAAACCTGAAATGCAGATTTGCAAAGAAGATGATTTCGTATTCAAATAATAACATAATGGTTGTTGCACACAAATTTGAGTGCAATGGTTCAGTATTTATCGCAGAATATTCAAATTATTCATAGGTCAAATATCATTATGTATAGATTTTTTAAATTAATTTGTTTTCGTCCAGATATATTTTCTCCTTGCAATTATGTAATCTTTATAAAAACAATGTCGTGCATGTGATAAGAAAAAAAGATATTGTTAAAAATCATTATATGGTAATTTCTCGATGAACGGTATTCGTGTCAGTATAAATTTTGATTTTCGTTGAATTTCTCACGTCGCGGAGAGCTAAATTAGTTTGGCTAACTTTTTTTTTTCTGGCATGGTCATTGCATATGGAACAGAGCAAACTCGTCCTAGATTGTCCATGCGTGTACGCGATGCGAATAACGCTATGCGAATAGTCGCTTTGCGAGAATGTCGCTTTACCGCAATGTTAACTTTTATTATTTTATACCACGGAATTTCATAAATGTGTTAACAATTTCGCAAAGTTAATTCAACATTCGAACAACTCAACCATTCGAACAACTTTTATGGGCCCTTTTTTAAGCGTTAGCCTTGCATATCTTTCTGTATTAATTTATTTTTGAGAATTTATCGAAAACAATTGTTTCATGTCACAAACAAGATTTTATTAGATAATTATTGAAAGATTACATAATAATTGAAAGGTTACATAATAATTGAAAGATTACATAATAAGAAGTGATTGTGATTGCTCAATAGACGTTTGAGAACTCTTTGCAAATGAATAAATTGTTTGGCATCGATAGAGAAATTATATATTGATGATATTAATAAAACATGCATTGTAATTATTATCATTTTCCAATATTATCTTATGAATAATATATTAGAGAAAAACATTCCAACTCTAATTTATGTAATTTTACATTTTTAATATTTCATTTGTATTATAAAATTGATACAAAAAAATAACCTTATGAAAATTTTTTTGAAACGTTTCAACAATCTTTTTCTATACGATATATGCCACAATATATGTAAACAAATAAATTATGCCGGGATCTAGTTTAACATTGATAGAAATCATATGTTGACAAACAATATTGCAAATACATTTCTTAATATTTCCAATCATTTGCAATTATTTTTCAATGTTATCTCTTATGAATAGTACGCTCGAATTAAGAATCACAAGTTTAATCTATAGGATTTTATATCTTTTGTCGCTATTGTGTACAATTGATGATAAACAAAAGAAAATTCTATAGTACAAGTAATATTTTTCTGAAAAATTATAGTATCGCGTTCTCATTAGTTATATGATATATAATACCGAGATGGCAATATTATGCTCAATATAATATGTCAAACGTATCATTGAAATATGGTAATCATGAAAATATGATTTACCTAGAGGAGATGAATAATAATAATGTTTTCGTATATATAAAATTATCGCGGGATTAAAGAGAAAGAGATAATTAAAAGCATTATTTTGCACTTATTGCATATTCATTAACGTCTTGATGAAATTACGTCTTGATGGAGTTAAATAATTGACGAAACCGTGTACTGCTGTTGACAGACGTTGGGAGCTCTTTGCCAACGGATGAATTGTCCGGTGGTTCGAGTTCGACAGCGGCCGCAGGAGCAGCGTCGTCCATCGTCGGCGGCGGCGGCGGTGCCGCTGCTGGGAACAACCAGACAAGTTCCGACAAGGATCAATCGGTGTCAGTGTCATCCACCATCGTTACACCGGGACCGACCCCGAAGTCAAGCCAACCGGCCAGCACCACTTCGGCGGCGACCCCGACGCCCACACATACGCCAACACCCACGCCGACCTCGACACCGATACCTGGAGGCCTCGTTATCGAAAGGAGCCCCTCCGCCGTCAGCGACGCCTCCAAGAGTGGCTCTGACATGGTGGTAAGTTTTTTCCCTCTTCCTCCTTGATTCAAGACCGATTCCTTGATTCGTTCTTTAGACTGACCTTTTAATTTGATTGAAAAAAAAAAATCAAGTCGGGAATTTTTCGGGCATTTTAGAAGACAATTAAAATTAAGTATTCTAAAATTTTATTAAAATTCTTTATACAATCTATTCTTATATATCTTATAAAATTCTTTATATAATCTATTTAAAATTGTTTTTCTCATTTATAATCAACACATTGTTCTATAGAGATGATTAGATTATAGATACTGATTTCTTTTCACGAGGTCATAGCATTTTACTTCCGATTTAACAATTCAGGTCTCTCCCTCCCTCGCTTTTTCTTTTGTTTTTTTCTCTTTCGCTGAAATGAAAGATCCGGGATCTTTCCTCTTTACAGAGACCATTGTGCTGAATACTTTTCCATGTAAAGGGATGTTCTTCATTGCCTCTTAATAAGCACGCTGCTCTCTCGACAGCCTTCTTATTTTATCCTGTAGCTCATAGTCGAGTATTCACGAGATCGTCTTATACAGCAAATTTTGCAAAGCCTTCCTCAGACTCGAGGGTACTACGGGCCGAAAGAAATATTTACACTGGAGCCGCTCGAGTGATGACACGCCGATAAAATCCCGATCAATAGCCCTGGCATAATTGGCCTCATTTAGGAACCTTTCCATGCGACACACCTCCTTTTTTTATTCCCCTTCAGTCGCGATAATAGAAATAATGGAGTGGCTACAACGGAAATAGAATTATTGGTACGGCTTTGCCGACATCTCGAGGCGATACATTTCTCTCGCCAATAATATTTATCTTATATCTGTTGTTATCTTATATCGACTGGACATCTCTCATGTATGGATACGTTGGGAGTATAACCTTTTATATATGAGATATTATTACATTTTTTCAAGTTGAATTTTTAAGAAAATATTCAGGATCTTTTTTAATCTTAGTTTCTCGTTCGATCTACTTTTAAAAATTTCATCAAGACGTTAATGAATATGCAATAAGTGCAAAATAATGCTTTTAATTATCTCTTTCTCTTTAATCCCGGCGATAATTTTATATATACGAAAACGTTATTATTATTCATCTCCTCTAGGTAAACCATATTTTCATGATTACCATATTTCAATGATACGTTTGACATATTATTGATACATTATTAAATTAACATAAAATAATATATTAACATGTTACACGAGCGCGCTTATCGAATTATATCGAATTATATATCGAATATTTTGAAGAGCAATCCTAAACAGTTAATTGCAGTAGTTTATTCGAAACCTATCGATTACCAGGAGAGTTTTCGATCAGCCGAACGAAACGCAGCGATTTCTCCCAATTTCTCGACATTCTTCGATATATCTAGATCGAGTGGTTTTTTTCAATCGTAGATAAATTGGGCGCCCATTCGCTTTCCCCCTCCCTCATCCGCCTCTTCCTCTCCTCCTGTCTTCGGGCGCGATAACAGCAGCGGTGGGGTGGGTGGCTGCGATGGAAATAGAATTATCGGTAAAGAGTTTCGCTGCCGTTCTCTGGGCAATACCGGTTCTCTGCAGGCAAGGTTTGCGTGATCTTTAAAATTTATCGTCCATTATCGGTGAGAAACTGTGGAATCGTTTATCCTCGTGACGATGCCATTTCGATGGAACATTTAATCGTAACAAATTGACACTTTCCTCCTTTGAATTAGATCTATGGCTTTCTGTATGTTTGCGTCGGTGTGTCTGGTTTTCGATATTCCGTCGCAATTAATTTTATCCGACGAAAATGGAACGATGTACAGATTAACACACTTCCGCTGTTGTTCAAAGTTTGCACAAAAGTCTGTTGTATTATCGGCGATATCGGTTAACGGTGGAACCGCTCATAAATAACGCGAATTGAAACGGAATTGATTACGAAGCAAGTTTCAGCAGGCGTTTAAATCTAACACGTGACTTAAAATATTGACTTTTTTTATCTCGTATTTTCTTCCCTCGTGAAACAAAATCGCGATTATTATAGAAAATAAAGTTTACGCGATGTTACGATTTTTAATATTTATCTGCGTTTATGAAAAATATATTGAGATATTTATACAAATTCATATCTATCGCATTGTATCTCATACGTTATTTATCGTATAATATTTATATTATTCGTGAGTATAAAGAGAATTTTAGCGAATTCTCAAGATATTCGATCGTACACATCTGTCAGTGTGTTTATTTTTCTATTAGCATTATGCAAATGTCATACCTACGTATTCGATTGACCGGCGAAGGTCAGCGACTTTCTCCGAGATAATAATAAGTTTATAGACGAGAACTTCTTGTGCTGTCAATAAAAGCCGATCGATGGGACTTTGCTCAATTATACGTATTATTACCTCTGCATTATTTAAATAAAATATATTTGTTTAGTTTTTTTAAATGTATTGACTTAATAGATATTAAATCAATATTTTCCTACGAAATCAATAATTTTGATTTACAGTACGTTCAACACGCTTTATTATTTCAACATTATCGTTTCAATAAAATGTCTCTTATCTCGTATGTTATTGTATGAAGTTTCTTCGAAATTCACTGAATATAATCTAATAACTATTGAATAATGAATATGTATAATTTAAATTATATTAAATAATGAATATATATATATATATATAATTTAAGATGTAAAATAGTTTGTTAGTTGACTCATTCTATATTTTTGCTAAAAGAATATTATCATTTTACTGTAAAAAATAAATCTAAGAGTATAATTAGTTTTTTTAAATTACGTGGACTATAAAAAGAGAGTTAAAGTATAATAATTAAAACCAATTGAAGTATAAAATATGGGATATCACTGGGATTTACATTATTCCTTTCGCTTTTGAAGATAAGAATAGAAAGCACCGTAATATATATATATATTCGGCTTTAACGGATTGATTATCGGTTTCTTCTTCCGCTTTTGTGACTGGGAAAAGTAGCCCCGACGTCGTCGCGCGCTGCGTCAGAGACGGAGCTTTATTACTTATTCCAAAACTAATTTTGAGCTGTGCGAGAAACGATTATCGGATTAAACCAAGTTCGGTCGAAGAACACTCTGTATCTTTAATGACGTCAACGTGACCGGAGTCGTGAGTCCGCCGTGTCGTGTGTCTCTTTCAAACGAATTTCCTGCTTCGCTAAGCTTGTACGGCTGCGTGTTTAATCTTTCATTAGTGAAAGTACGCATATACACGCCGCGGGCGCACGCGCGCGTTTGTACGACACCCGCAATGTAAATTACCCTCGGCCATGTCCCTCTCTCCCTTTCTCTCCATCCCTCTCTCTCCTCTCTCTCTCTCTCTCTCTCTCTCTCTCTCTCTCTCTCTCTCTCTATCTCAATTTCTCCGTTTCTCAGTGCAGTTTTCGGTGTCAAACTGCAAGAGAGAGAGAGAGAGAGAGAGAGAGAGAGGGAGAGAGAGAGAAAGGGTGGGAAGGAGAGAGAAGGAAGGGAGGGAAACATGAATTTTCAAAATAATGTATGTGTACCCGGCCCGTTCTATATACATATGTATATAATCCTTGTTTGCACGGACCAATTACCGGATCATAAAAAATTTATCGGATCGACGTTATAACGAGCCAATAACTCCGCGTCCCTTTAATCCTCGGAAGAAATGCGACCGCCGGTAAAAACGCTTTAATTAAATTTGACCAACTGTCCGGTGTGTCACTCGTAATAAATTGGAACGCGGGGAAACGCGCCAGCTTTACGAAATTTCGCCTCGATAATGAACAGCTTCGTCTCTTGCCACTTGCGATTCTTCCCGTCTCTTCGCGTATTTTTCAAGCGTTTTCGATTTTGAAAGGATTATTAATACGCGAAATAAATAATATCGCGTTTTTTCTTCTGTGGCCGCTTAAAATTGACGGGAGCCGAAATCCTAGCATAATTAAATCTCATTAATTTTTCGACAATACCACAATATCGGGATAACCGGGGAGGTGAACGATGAAAAATTGATTGGAAATCTTGGCCACGATTCATCCCCCGGAAGATATGAGCTATTGTACTCTCTGTAAGAGCTCTATCGGAAATCGGAACATCAATATTAAATAGCTCGTTAATTGTGGCCGTGGACGATAACGAAGCAAACTCTGGAGAACCAATCAAATTTAATGGCCTAATATATATTGCCAGCAGAGATTATTGCATCGCTTCTATTTGTTATTGTATTGATTTTAAATAGAAATTATACATTATTGATTATAAAAATTAAAAAAGCATTATACAGATTCCCACATAAAAAAATAAAATCCATATAAAAGCACAAACCTGTATTGTAAAATTATTGATTACAGTTCAAGTGATTAAATATAAGAGGATTTATAATTTAAATATAATATACATATTATATATGTATTATATTTAAATTATAAATACTCTTATATTCAACAACTTTGTAATCAATAATTTTACAATAAGAAATAATGGAAAATAAATAAAAATACTCCAGAAAAGCTTCAGGATATTTTAATATTTAAAATAATAATAGGGAAAACCCCTTTAAATTAAACCAGCTTTTATGCGAAATATGTTGACATGACAAACAAAATATCTCATTGTTAGTGAAAAGTCTCAAATAATCTTGTTCGTTTCGTTAAGTTCGTTAAAATATGTCACAGTAGGGTAGATACTGTGTGCCATCATTATTCTTATTTTCCACCCACTATATCCTCATTATCCTTCTTTTATCCTTCTCTCTCTCGCTCTCGTTCTCCCTCTCTCTTTTTGTGGTATAAGTTACAGTTATTAGAATTATGGATGCGTACAAAGTGCGAAATTTTTGCGAAAAATACATCCGCAGAGGCATTTGTTCTGAAATTTTTGCAAATGAATGATATTATGGAATACATTTGTGCTTCGCATTCGCTATCAAAAATAATCTTTTATAAAATATAATCTCTCTTGCCGTAATAAAATTTTAAACCTTAAAAAGATAATTAATCTAAAATATATTGAAATTAAAAGGGAAGAGAGAGAAAAGAATTACTTTTGTTCTTTCATTTTTTTTTTATTTTTTATTTTTTATTAATGGATGTTCGCTGATTGCAATAAAAATTCAATGTAAATGTGAGATCTTTGCTGTCAGTTTAGATTTCATTTCATATCGTTCAATCATTCGAGAGAATAAAGAATATATGAATATTATTAAAGAATATTATTAAAATATTATTAAAATTATTTTAAGTACGGGTCTATAAACGTCTTTGCGACCTTTTCTTTCGCAGTTGAATACGGAATGGGCTCAAGTTGAAGTGATAAATCTCATCAATGATGGCAGCGGTCTTGGATTCGGCATCATCGGCGGACGTAGCACCGGCGTCGTCGTCAAAACCATTCTTCCAGGAGGTGTTGCCGATCGCGTAAGCAAATAAAAAATTAATATCTCTTTGCTCGTAGCGTTGAAATTCTCGCGAAATCTCTAAATAATCTCTTTTCTTTCCATGACATTGTATGATAAAGTAATTTTTTGCGCATCTCCAAGATAACCAGTATTAATTAGAATATGTTATAGTCGTGGCATATAATTCTTATCATGGATTTAGCTCTTAATAAGTAAATTTCCTCATTAATCACGGGCTTAACTTTTGATAAGTTGCTCACTTAATCATACGGTGGCGTCGCGTGCATCTTGTATCCCTCCCACGCCTTCTTTCACTCTAGATTTCTCACGCTACATTTATTCAAATTCATGATGCATGCACAACGCGAATATGACTCTGTGAATTTAATTTTTGTGTTAGACGCGCGCGTATACCCCGACTCGGAAATGGGCCAGGAAATGAGAAGCGCGGGGCGAGCATAAGATCCGGGACATCAATGTTTGCCCTCTGGATAACAGGTCGCGGAAATTAAATCGCTTCTTCTCGCATTGTATGTTCGCAGGATAATCGGCTCCAGAGCGGGGATCACATATTGCAGATCGGCGATGTCAATCTCCGCGGGATGGGAAGCGAACAAGTTGCCGCGGTTTTACGGCAATCGGGCACCCACGTGCGCCTTGTTGTCGCGCGACCTGTGGAACCAACTTCTCCGGATTATCAGGTATTTTTACTTACGCAATCTCTCTTTTTTTCTCTTTCTCCCTTTCTCTTTTCCGTGTTCGGAATTACGACTAATAAACGGCGTATTTTCTGGCGTATTTTATTTGCTTCAAACGCCCACAGCGTAGACTATAAGCAGCTACAATTATCAATCAACTATATTATTGTCAACAGACTCTCTTACTTGCTTTTATTAAGTACTCAGAAGCTTGGAATAATCAGATAAAATATAAAATCTGAGATACTATGTTTAAATATTATGATTTATAATTATTATATTATGATTTATAAATACATTGTTTTAAATAAAGCTCTGTGGCTTATATACAAGGTTTTTTCAAATTTTGACATTGTATAAAAAATATTGCAGACAAAATTGATGGGTAAAATTGATTGATCTCGAGAACTGACCTTAGTTAAAATTCACATTATCTTGAGAAATGATCTTAGTTAAAATTTAAATTATCAATGTTTTCCTCCTCAAAATCTTCTCAATTTTATTTGAAACATTTTTTGTATAATATCAAATTTTGAAGAAAATACTTTGTAACATTTTATATAAAGCATTTTGTATCTATCATATTTATTTTATATTCAATAATTACACATTCTAACTTGATTCGAAAGAATAAGAAATGATACAATATAATATATAATATTCAAAATAATACAAATGGAATTGATATTTAACTTTACTACGTGTAATTGTATTATTTATTTATTTGCAATTATAATATTTAAAATTTAACTAATAATTTTTACGTTGCACTAAGTCCATGTATTTATTATTCATTCGATAATTTGCAATGCATTCTTAACAGCTTGCATTCTTTCTCCATGAAAATCGTGTAATCCTGCTCGCGCTGCAGAAACGAGGATTTAAAACTTTCAGCTCGCACACAGAACATTTTCGCAACGTTACGTATTTAAAGTAGTTAGAAGTGCACAATGCAACCATTAAATTCCGATACGGGTGTTCAAGATGTCCGTCGTGCCCAGAGATTGATGGTACGGAGTGATTTGCGTACGTCATTGTCAGATTTCCGTTATATGCGTACTATCCCGAATTAGGGGTCGGAGTTCACGCACGAAATTGTGTTAAATTGCAAACCATCACGACGATATATTGCTGATTTGATGGCGACCGAACGCGATCGATATCGCGACATTCGTGTCCAAGGATCTCGCGCATCTTGCGGAAAAGTGGTCGCAAGTTGAAATTTTTTTTTCATCTCAATTTTCAACTTAACATCTACCTTGATACTTTATGATACTTTAAATAGTTAGATCTCTTTGGAAACTATTTATTTACTTGCAGCTTCTAGCTTCTTTTTTAAACCTTTAATATGGGAAACTGTTCGCTTACTGATTGCTTGATATACAAACTATATAGAAGAGCTCGAGTCTTGTATAAAGTAATCCATCGAATTCCTTGAGAATTCATAAACGTGGAGAAATTGTAAAGTTAAAAATAGAAGCAAAATTTTTCGATCCGGGAAGAGCCGCGAGGGAAAAAATGTATCGGGATTCTCGGAGCGGTTGCATATTTAAGCAACGGCGACTGGGAGAGACAGAATGAGCTGTAATTCAGGGATTATAAATAATACACCTAGGTACTTCGAATCGTGATGGTTCTATTATTCCAAAGCGTAACCACGACCATCCCGAGATGGACAAACTCTTGGAATTTATCATGTGCGCGGAGCATCGCGAGAAATGGAAATTACGCCGCATATTAAAATTGAAAATCTAACTAGGGCAGAGAATTGAGTTTGTCTCTCTTATAACAAATGAATTGTTTACCGCATTTAGCAAACAAAAGATAAGAGCGACACGTTGCGTTAGGGGGAATGCTAACGCTTGGTCCAATAAATCAACTCTTACACACTGTTTACTTCCAATTACAATAATCGAATCGTGTGCATTAAATGCATGGGCATATTCGTGGAAACAAGATACTTCATTATGCCTCCGACGAAAGCAAATAAGGATGGAAAATGTCGAAGTATACTCGACTTCTTTCATTTCCAAAGTTAAACAAAAAATGAAAAAAAAAAATAGACCAGAGTTGCCACGGTCTTTCAATTTTTTATCGCACCTCTGATCGATATTTATATCCCGCTCCGCGTATAATTCCGCCAGCCATTCTTTGCGCGAATATTAAACAGCCAGCGACCTGTCTGCTCCGTCAGCTACGGAATACACAAGCGCTCTCCCGATGAATTTTTTTTAAAGGGTTGTAACAAACCGTCCCCTGATGCTTGTCGACTTGTAAATATCACTTGTTGAGGTCCGATAAAGTTCCCCCGTGGCCTGTCACGCTGGTGCGAAACGAAGTGCGATAAAATTCGTATCCGCGAGATAATCCCCGACGTCTGTGAAAATAATAAAAAAGCAAACATTGACAATAAGATACTTATGATGCCCTTTGGTTGCGATTCTTTACTTCAGGATCGTACAAATAGCCAGAGAAATTTTTCTACATGTACATAACAAATATGTAACAAATTAATTTATTTATTTTCCAAGTGAGAGAGGAAGATTCATCCTACTTAACTACGAAAATGTGAAAATGCACAGCTTTGCAATTGTAAACAGACTTAAAATTCATAACGTTACTATTATTCCATGATGCACAAACTCGATGCTGTAATCTCTGCAAGAAATTCAAACAAGATTTACAGAAAAGCTGGCTGTCGGTTGATGTTTTATTTATTGGAATGGATCGAAAATTTTCACACGGTTGGGAATTCAAAAGCCTGGAAAATACTCTTGTCGCGCGCGATATAGGGATCGCATTTTAGAAGCTGCATTTATTTTTATATAAATCCGTTCGAAGGGAAAAATAGAAAAAGAAAGAGAGAATTCAGGGCAGCATTGGGACGCATAAAATTTCTCGTTCCTGATATCTTTCCAGGCTCTCGGTAGTCACGCCCCGATCGTCCCTACGAAAATCCTGGGGGACCCAGACGAGCTGGACAGACATCTGGTGCACAGCGTACCGGAGAGCTACAATATGCGACATGTGCAGGGGGGTGACACGAGCTACGACAACGGTTACATGTACTCGCAGGAATCCGACATTGAAATGCACGTGAGTGTGTCGCCAGAGAAACTGCGATCGTAATTTCGCGTTACGATTCCGCTTTCCTCTCCTCTCCCTTTTTATATCTTTTTTTCCTCGAAAAATCGTACCCTCGTCATTGGAAAAGAACCGCGAGACATAGAAGAATTCTCTGCCTCAGGCAAGACCCGGTCTCATCATGGACGTGGTACGCAACCCAATGCCAATTGGAGCGATGCCAGTTATACCGGCGGTGCCACTTCCGGTGCAGCTCCAGGATTTACCGGTGCTCACCATGGAGCCCCTCGATATTAATTCACTGCCAGAAATGGAGCGCTTCACGGTCAATCTTACGAAGGATATTTACGGCCTTGGCATCACTATCGCTGGATATGTTTGCGAGAAAGGTAATGAATGTCCGACGCACGGAGAATATTTTTACCCTGAGTGTTTTCGGCATTTTAAGAAAAATCCACAGTGTATAGAATATACGAATAACGAATAGGAAAAAAATAAAATGCATTTGAAATATCCGAAAGAGATAATGACATTAATTAGATCGAGTGATCGGATTCTTGAGATTCTGTGAATGAAAGCTTTTCGTTTTTGCAGAGGAGCTCTCTGGCATTTTCGTTAAGAGCATTAGCGAGGGTAGCGCGGCCGATTTGAGCAAAATGATCCAAATAAACGATCGTATAGTAGAGGTGGACGGACATTCCCTGCAGGGTTACACTAATCACGAAGCTGTTGAAGTGTTAAGACGTACAGGGCAAACGGTGAACCTTTGCTTGGAGCGATACCTACGTGGACCAAAGTTCGAACAGCTTCAGCAAGCGATCGCCGCGAGCGAGTTGAGACTACCTCAGCCGAGTTCCCCGTCGATTACGAGCCTACCCAGTTTTCCCATGAGCGCGGTATGTTTTCTTTTTTTACCTAACAGTAGTCTCGGATGTATTTCAAGAAAAAGTTAAAAATAACTTTATATTAATTAAATGTTTGATCGATTCTGTACATTCATTAAAAGCTCTATATTTTATCTTTTGTTCTATTGTTTCGAATAAATTTGGTAATTATAAAATTTAGAATTTTATGATACATCGTATTCATTCGTATTGTGAAAGTTATCAAATTTATATTTGTATTTTATTCAGGATGGAGAAACTACCACCGAAATAGAACCCGAAGGCGAATCTCATACCACCGTGGACAGCGCGGTTCTTCAAGAAGGAGAACGTTTAAGAACATCGGACGAGCAGGACGAGGCAACCAACGTCGAAGCCTTGTTGAGCGATCCATCGAGCGAGCTTACACCTCAAATTCGTGCGGCTATCAAAGCGAAATGGCAAAAGATTGTCGGACCCGATACCGAGATAGTGGTAAATATCTTTCGCAATTTTATCATGAGAGAAATCGAAGAGAATGAAGGAAAAATATCTTTTTCGTTTCTTTTTTCCTTTTTTTTATTCAAATAGGTCGCTCAGTTGAAGAAATTCGCCGAAGGTAGCGGTCTTGGGATAAGTTTAGAGGGAACGGTCGACGTGGAAAATGGCCAGGAAGTAAGGCCTCATCACTATATACGTTCGATTTTGCCGGAGGGCCCCGTTGGGCAGAACGGCACACTGCGCTCCGGCGACGAGCTATTAGAGGTTATCGAATTTCCGTATCTTTTCTTAACCAAGCTAGCTTTATAGAGCATTTTCCTTTCAAAGCGCTTGGACAGAGCGCTCTCTTTCTTGTTCTTGAGCTATACATCTGAAACCGATATCGTGTTCTTTTGAAGGTAAACGGCTACCGCTTATTGGGCATCAATCACATGGAAGTGGTTAGCGTGCTGAAAGAGTTGCCTATAAACGTTCGTATGGTTTGTGGAAGAAACATCGCCTCGCAGGATCCGCTTTGTCCCATCGATACTGCTCAACACCAGGCTGCTTTTCAGACTAGAGTGAGTATATACAGAGAGATAACGACATCGTGCGTTGTCAGTAGAGTTCTGCAAATTTAATTTACTATCTGATTTGTATGCGCCCTAACTTGTATGGCAATTACCCGATTCGTCCAAAACCTTACCCATTCAAATCTCATCAAGTTATCCAACATTGTTTATAACAACAATTGAGTCCTCCCGATTCCATGTAATACAAATATTCTAATTGTAATAATATATTTTATTTTTTATCTTTATTTTATTTAAATTTTTTTGCCTATTCGATCTGAAAAGATGAGCTTGCTATTTGTTATCCCGCTCGCTGTCCAAAAGTTTTTATAAGCACTTTATTATTGATTATTCACTGACTGGGTCGGCGGATTTAGCAGTGATATTCTCGAATACTCGTGCAGAACTCTAGTTGTCAGTCGCCTTAAGAACCGCCGCGAAAACTTGTGTTGTCTCGTAGAGCATCCTTGGCGGGTCTCTGCAGAACTTGTTACCCACAATGGATCGTCTTGTGAAAGCGAAGTCGGACGGTTCCTTAGCTTCGACAACGACTACAGCCACAGTGACCGACGCGAGTCTAAACAAAATGAAATCGCGCTCGTTGGAACCGCTGACCGGTCTGGCGATGTGGAGTTCCGAACCACAAATTATCGAATTGGTTAAAGGAGAGAGGGGCCTTGGGTTCTCCATTTTGGATTATCAGGTGCGAATTTTTTTTTTCCGGAATTTTTCGCACAATTTCGATAGAGAAGAAATGACGAATTGTAATAATCATCGAATTTGTTTTCCTTTTCCGCTCCGTCCCGGTTCTAGGATCCAATGAACCCCAACGAAACTGTGATAGTAATACGATCGCTCGTGCCCGGCGGCGTGGCACAGGTCGATGGGCAGTTAATACCGGGCGATCGACTTCTGTTTGTGAACGACATCGGATTAGAGAACGCAACATTGGACCAGGCCGTGCAGGCCCTCAAAGGCGCCCCGAAGGGGACCGTTCGCATCGGCGTGGCCAAGCCGCTGCCAATACCAGACAGTATTGTCCAGGTGAGCGATCAGGACGATCGAATCGAGGCTACGAGAGATAGAGACGCCGTGGCGACCGTTTCCTCGATCGTAGATAGCCACAAACAGAGGCGGGAATATTTTCGCGAGCGTAAGATTAACGTGACCGAGCCGCCGCACATGGATTTGATCGAGGGCTTAAAGCATCAGCACAACCTTGTCAAGTCTGAGAGTTTTTAATTAGGATAGTAGGCTCAAGGCTCTTGCCTCCGCTAAATTTCACCGCGGTTTGCGTGTCTTCGAGACGGCCGACATACGCACAATCAAAATCATGCACGCAATCAAATTACCTTCGGTTTAGTTAACCGTAGTCAATGTGCTCCCATTTTTTAACATTCTCTCACAGATCAAATAAACGTGCGCACGAATCTGCGAATGCATATTTCCCGACGAGATTCCGTCCATAAAAGTGAAATAATAACGTTGCTACGTTTCATATACATATATACTAAATATGACGTTATATTACATATGTTTGAGCATCGTCGAGTAATGAGCATGAAACATTATGTCTTATGTGTTGGAAATCACTAAAATTTATAAAATCATCATTTCTAGTATGTCATATTTTCATTTTTTTTATTGCGCGTACACATATAAGTTAATCGTTTGATCGGCAAAGTGAACTGCGGAGGAAATAATTGGCATTAGCATTAGTTAAAAGATATTTTAATATTCGCCATCTTTGTGCGATTGCTTCATAAGACACCAAAGCACAAATTTACACACTTATACGGAATAATAAAATGTTGGATTGTATTGGAATTATTTAGCATTATCGTGATTCGCAGAAAATTTATTTTATATATAAATATCGCAGAAAATTTATTTTATAAATCTGCATGATGTAGTTTGTTTAAGTTAAGTCAATTGTCCTATATTTATAGCATAATTATACTTTATAATAATTATTCTTGCGTTAATTTTTTAGATACTATTGTAAATGATATTTTTATATACGCAATGACTGAGGTTTTTTATTAAATTAGGTACATACTATTTTTTATAATTTCTCGCGAACTGCGGATTTCGATATGGATTATGTATATTATAGTTTATTTTTGCTGATATTTTTCGTGGAGATAATTTTATCCCGCCACATTTTTGAAAGCGACGCGTACATCAATATTCATGCACCTATCGCAGTGCACCAGGACGCGTTTAATGTGCTTTGCATCCCAAACTGTGTTAATCTGTGTGTTTTTAAGTTAATTACCTTTTATTGTGTTTCCTGTCACTATCATTAAGTTTTTATTTCGCAATCACGCGAAAGGCACATTGTTTTGACAATCGTAAGACTGCAATTTGTTTATCACTATGCGATAACTGCGATAATATCTCGCTTTAAGCACTTTCGCAAGTATCTTGTTCATATGTATTAACGTGGGGGATAACGTATCTATTTGTGAAAGAAGCGAGGTATAGATGAAATAGAAATTGACTAGAAATTGATACTTCTTGTGATCGATGGATAAGCTAAATGCAATTTATACGTCGAATAAAATTTTACGATACGATGCATGTACATCAATAGATTACCGTACATGTTGTTTTATTTCGTTTATCATTATCCATTTGTCCGTCATTCACTCCATATCCTTTACATGTATTCGTCAATTTCCCTGTATTCGTCATCTATGCTTGTTTCGTCATTGATTTAATCGTTTGCTTTTCATTTCAGCTCGTTTACGCGTGGCACACACTTCATTTTTAATGTATATACCTTAACATTAATATATCTACGTACACGTATATACTTATATAGTACCTGTATAGTTTTTTTATGCCGCGTTTCGTACCGTTGCAAGCGGAACATCCATAAAACGACCGAATAAAAACGGCGAAGTCTGATATTTTATGAGCGTTCGAGCGGACCGCCCTCGGCGATATTCCGAGGCACGGTCAAACGTTTGAATGATTTATGCGATACCTTCGGATGAGATATACCAGCGTTACTTTGACGGCGTATCTTTGACGAGCAAACCTTTTTCTCGTTTGGTTTCGTTCGACTCCTGGCGTAGGGGATCACGCGCATCTCCCTCGGGATGCGCTCCAGTTTAAGCAGGGAGAGAGAAAGCCCGTCTCTCGTGCGGAGAAAGTAAAGTCGAGGGAGAGATCCAATTTTGGAAATCCCTTCGCGCGCGATTCGTTCATTCCGAATTGCGGAGCAGGACATTTGAATTGTGTTGAAGTGTGCTGAAGTGACAACAGTTGCGATAACGCAATACGCGTTTCGTATTTTATATATTTGAAATAGAACAGTTGATGTTTGATAAAAATCTTAAAAAAAAAAAAAGATACATTTTATTCGAGATTTGTAATTATTTTTACACACATTTGTAAGATTTTGCATCAACTTGATAGTTTTTAGAATTTAAATTATACATACGTATATCTTGAAACGTAATTGTCTAGAATCTCAATGTAAGAAACCAGTCGAGAGATCTGAAAAGCTCGACATTAATATTCCTTTTAAACCATGTAGACAGTTATAAATGATTCTGTCAGTATAATTGATAATTCCATAGTCTGCTCTCGTGCAAAGTAATTCATTCATGATAGCCGACGAGTTTTCGATAGGTATCGCATTTTTATGCGGTGAAAGATTTGGGAGGAAAGAGAGCAGGGAAAAAAGAGAAAGATCAGACATTTGGTAAACGTGAGAAGTGTACGAATGTATCTTCGGTTCGGTGTTGCATCGTCAGCGTCAGAAAAGGAATGGAGAACGATAAAGATACGGTGAACGAAACAGGGAGAGAGAAAGAGATGAGAGGAACGGTGCGAAAGAGAGATTTTTCGGTAATAGCGCTCGGTGTTTACCCCCGCGGATGGGTTTATATTGCCGATCATCAAACTAAGTAAGTACAGAACAAAACGATTGTAATAGTGAATGAAAGTTGCCTGGTAGAGAGTAGCTGAACAAAAATAACTTTATTGCATACGACTGACTTCTCTCACATACTTTCAAGTTCTTCCGAACTCACGAACACACACAATCGTATTAGTGATCTTTGTTTAGCAAGCTGCAAATTCATTTTCGAAGGAATTCTGTTTCTTTGCGTACATATTATATTTGCCATTTGTCTCTTTGCAATCGGGCGAGAATGAGAGAATGAGAGAAAAAAAGAATGAGAGCGATACACGTGTATTTATTAGAGAAAATAGATTTCTCTCGAAAATAAGATATATAAATGTGGTAAGAAAGATGATGTCAGAGATAAAAAAAAATAGAAAATGCGAACGTGAAAAATGTGAATGCGAGTGCGAAAGGGCGAGAAAAGAGTGTTGAAATTTAAAAAAAGAAAGAGTGGCAGAGAGTGAACGAGAGAAATTGAGATGGGAAGAATCCGAGTGTGAAAGAGAAAGAGCGTGCGAGAGAGAGAGAAAGAGAGAATGACTCAAGCCGGCGGCAAAGTAGCCCGGAAGTGAGAGAATACAAAAAAAAAAACAAAAAAAAAAAAGAAAAAAGAGTGAAAAACAGATAAAAGAAATCGAGAGAACGTATAACGAGGCAAGTAAAAAGATCAAGTTGAATAAGTCTCTTATTATTTTTTTTTATTCTTTCTTCCGATTGTGTCGCCTTTTCCTTTTGGTGTCTTCACAAGCAATCTCTTTACAACAATTTTTAATCGAACTCTCCAAGCAAGCTCGTATTGTCAAACTTTTCGCCTTTTTGTAGAGCTCTACTACCATTCCACTACTGTCTACTCACTGGCACCTTTCTTCACTATTATCAAGAGGCTCGTGTGGGGATCGATACGTACGTTTACTACTTACTCGCAACCTGTTTATACCTGAACTCTTCCGACCGCCTTCCCGATACTCGAACAGGGCGAACGGATGGTACATAATCCTCGATGTGGTAGCCGCTGGGATATCCGAGCCGCAAGTTACGTAATAAATCGATTCTCCTCCAGGCTTTCTTTTTTCTTCACCGCTTAGAACGTGAAGCTCTTGTTATTGTATCTTTGAAAAACCGCGTCTCGAAGGCACGCGAAAGTCACGATTATTATTCTTATTGCGTTATTATTATTTTTATACGATTACGTCTCACCACTTTTATTTATCTTTATCATTTTCATTTATTATTATTACTATTACTTTATAATTATTATTATTATTGTTTCGATGTGCCGCTGTTGTTATCGTTGTTGTTATTCTACTTCCTTTCCTCACTATGTGCGTAGTGTCTGTTGCGAGCTTTATTTACGCAGCTGCATAAAATGTTAATTGCGAGATGTTCGCATATACGCATAATACAACAATAATCCGTAAAAGTTGTCTCGCTGGCGGGAATGCTAAATGCAATCTTAGATCTTTCGGGATGCACGATCCAAATTTCTCCTCCGGTCCTTCCGTCCATTCTCGTTTGGATTTGATAGTCAAGTTTGATAGCTGCTACTATTGCGAAATAAGACAGATAACTTTCTAGAGCTACCTAATGTGTTACAGCATGCTCGCAATTTCTTGTGCTTCAGCAGGCTAAATATTCAAATATTAAATGTTTTTATTTATTTATTTATTTTTCTCTGATGAATTCACACATACACACAAGTCCATATGTTGAAATAAATGTCAAGTGATTAGTTATAGTTTAAAATTGATTACTTGAGACATTCACTGAGAATATATTCTACGAAGCTTTCTGTCAAATTGGCTATTACGTCTCTCGAGAACAGTGAAATTATACATCCCCGTTTTTCATCATGCGACGTAAAATACAACGTAATCTCGTTGTAAATATAGTGTGAAGAGCGTGAAAATTTTTCATTGTAAACTTTTTGTGGCCCAATACCTTGACATAAAAAATAAAGAATAAATATGAACGAATATGAAAAGTAATATGAAAAATAGATTAAAAAATAGTGTGAAAAGTTTAATCCGAGACAAAAACGAAACGCACGCTCGTAGAATTGTATAAATTACAAAAAATTATTGACTCATATTAATAGCATTACAGCAAAAGAACGCTCATGTACTTATATATATAAGTTATAACGAACAAAGTTTTCCGAGATCGTACGTGAATCCTTTTCAAAGTTCGTTGGTGTATTCTTAAAGAAAAATTGAGAGGAGAAAAGTTCGCGTAAGTTTTCACACGGCTTCCTGCCACGAATGATGACGAAAGTTCACAATTTATGAATATACAATTCTCTACACGTTTATCGTAGCATATGGCAGTACGATTATTACGTAAGTCACGCTTGTTCTTATCGAAGCACCTGCGCCAGGTGTATCTGTCATAACTGCGCTCGTGCAACTTCTTTGCCCGCGTATCTCTCTTTCGCGCTATCATTCTTATTGCTTCAAAATATAAGTTTTGCCTCTCTATTATTCGGTGCTACCATCCGACTTGTGTTGCCTGTGATAGATACACATTTTACGAACTCGACTCGTTCGCTGGGAAAACGAGGTTCGGCTTAACTTGAAGATTTATTATAGAATCTCTTTCTCACAAAAACGTGAACTTTACGTTACTTTTACAAAAGTTAGAAAAATTGGTCCATTAGTCTGTTAGTGATAGATGTTTTACGATATTTTCTGAAAAAAAAAAAAAAAAAAAAAAGAAATGTGATAGTTTTTATCGCGTAACATTATTGAGACGAATAGATATGACATCATTTATAATTTTTAATTTTATATTTATATATGTGATATATAAAAATATGTGAAACGAAAGATTATTGTATTTTTTGACATAGTAATTGAATGCATTGGAATTAATTTTTCTTTCCACGTGTAATTTCTATGTAATTTTTATGTAAGACTCTTTTTATGTAAGATATCAAGAAATACACAATGGCATAAACTTTGCATTTCAACACTTATACATCGTGTATTACATAAATGTAAACTCGTCCTCTCTATTCCCATCGTGCGTTTCGTGTGACACATTAAGAGCGCACGTAAAATTAAATTTCTGTTCTTTTTAGTAGACGCTCTCTCCATGACAGCATTCTTTATTCAATCATTCCAAAAGATATGAGCATTCTTTTCGTTTTACATAGAATGTTATATAGAGTTGCATAAGAAGAAGATGCGACTGAAAAGAACAGAATCGTAGTCACACGTTAGCGCGCTTCGTAGAATCTAGCAAGAATGCCGCGTGATAAAAATTTATTGTCGAAAGTATCGTAAGTCACATGTCAATGTCCACACATACACCCGCGTCTCTCTAATCACGATATTTCTGTTTTTATTTTTCAGAGCGAGGCATAAGCGCCGAGGCGGATGCACATTTCCGATGCGAGTTATACGTTTACCGCAGTTACCGACCAAAAAACCAAAACAGAAATAGAAAATAAACGCTACCATGATGAAGCACTATGTCCTCGTTTATGCCCATTTAATAATAATATTGATATTCAGCAAAAAGACAGGGAGAATAAGGAGCGACACTCGATGTAATTTCACGCGGATGGTTGAAAGAAAAAGAAACGAAATCGATTTGTCCCGTCCTCTCGTTCCTTTATTCGAGATTTCTCCCATTTTTGTCATCCCTTAATGAGTAATATATCGATTAATATAATCGACATTCAATCGACATGTTTTTTTGATTTTTATGTCGATGAAATATTCACTTGTTAGATAAGGAATTCTTATATACATTTCACTCAATCTCAAACACATGATTTTAAACGATTTTGACGATTTTGTAATTTTTTTCGCGGCCTTGTGTGCCATTCTCGATGTACTTAAAATTCACCGATCGTTATCAAAAAATTGTATCATTAACTTTGTTACATTTTATCAGAAATATAGAAATGTATACTGAAAGAAAGCGTGATATATACATATATATATATACAAAATGTCAATGAGAAATCATCACAAATTATTTAAATAATTTTTACAGTATTTTATATCTCATCCTCAAAAGATATCGTTTTATGAAATTATTATTTTATGATAACGTCATTAATGTCATTTATTATAGAAGCTTAATTAATTTTATTTTTACGCAACACATGACATCCAGAATAAATCTACGCGTATAAATATTTGATATAAATAATTCCATTGTTTGAAGTCAATAGTTAGAATCAGTTCATTTACTTGTTGGACTATTTGTTGCACATTAGCAACACTTTATCATTTTCATAAGAATCATAAAGCTTGTATTAGAATAATATGGATGTTCCGTAATGCAACTGGTACTCAGCACGAATCCGTCATTGTTAGCGAACACTATCGCAAACTGCATGAGAGAGTTGGATGAAAATCTCACGAGATAGAATGTATCAAGTTCTGTATGACATAGGTAAGTCTGCAATAATTGTCTCCAGTAGGTTGCTTGCATAAAAAAACGCATAATATTTCTATCGTAATATTACTTACTACATCTAATAAATTAACGATTGACAGGATAGTAAAAACTCTTATCGTTATGCGTGTCGAGGAAATCGATCGTTTTCCAACAAGATTTATGCGAACGTAACAAATTGTATGGCAGGTTCTGCCTCTCGATTTATAAATGCTTGTGCGAAACGATTCTTATCTCAAAGCCTTATTCGCGCGATTGAATAATAATTCCTTCATCACTCGAGCGAATTAATCGTCACTTGCTGATCGAATTACTTGATTGCCTTGAATAGAAACGAATCGAGCAGCAAAGATGTTACGTAGCGAGTAAATTTATTGAGAGATTGAAATTTGCTCTCTTTACGAACGATATGGAAGTCTTCAAGCATACAAAAGTCAGCACATATTTAAAGACACACAATTTCTTATCTTGCTTTATATAATTTTATTTAATTATGTAATTTTTGTTCCGTAAGAATCATCTACTGTAGAATAATATTTTCTATGAATAATTTTCATTTAATATCTGATCAATAAATAAGACTCGAGACAAGACATATATCTTAAGAAAAGATAGAACTAGCATTTTAAAGCTTATCACAATTTTCGATTCTTCAATTTATATGATTATTAGATTTATATGATTATTAGATTTTATATGAAATGTGATGTTATGACATATATTATTTGATTACCAAGCGTTTGTTTATTTTTTTAAAAAACCTTTTTGCTTCACACATTTGCACCCGGAGAAAAGTAATTAACGAACAATCTTGCAACATGTAGAATTAGCTTCCTCTGAATACAATCGAATTATCTAACTGCACCTGACGATGCTTATTTTCGATTTAATTTAGTTAATAGCACAATAGAAGTGCACACCTTCAGTAAACAGTGTCTTGTAGTTCCGATTAAGCCTTTTCCTAATGTCGTTTATAGTTGTATAATCGATACTTTGTTTTCGATATTAGCAACAAATTTATTTTGATATCTACATTATCTCGATATTGCCTCGATATTGGCTCGATATATAGATATTAGATACGTTGAAGAAGCATCTTTTTATATATATATTTAATAAATTATTTTTTCTTATTATATTGTAGAGCGAGATTAGCAGTCGGTTGCACGATAAAGAGTTGCATCGTCGACATTCGCGGACTTCTAGACAATCCTATTTGTATGAAACTATTTCCTTAACTGAATTATCGGTAACGAAAGGATTACGAGGCAACCGTATTACAAAGTAACGCTTATATAGATATATATGAGCGACGACTTGTGTCATTTTTCCTCCAAACAACTGAGTTCGGATAACGCGATGAGCAAAAGTCACACGATTATTGATTGTCGCGATGACTTGTCGTGTTATTTGCATTTATATTTGCTTACAATACTTCTTTGATATTTTGCAAATTAATTGCATATAGATCAAAATTTGCAGATGCACATATATAAACAAGAGAGGAAAAGAGGGAGAGAGAGAAAGAGAGATATTTGATTAATACAGTTATATTAATACAGTTTGAATGCGTAGAAACAAAATTGTACTGTTTCAACATCAATTATGGTTATATCAATTAAAGTTCCATATCATATTATTACAACCAAATATATATTTACATAAATTCTAACCAGAGATATATGTATTTGCATAAAAAAAATATTGGAGTTACGTAATTTTATCAAACTATGAATAAATACATCAACTCTCGTTATTTCAATTATAATCGCATTTGGTTCGTCCTGAGAAAATAATAAATTCTTTTTTAAGTATTTGTGTAAGCTAATTCTCCTATCAGAGAATAGAATATTTATTTATAATCCGAAATTATAGAATCGATGTCGATATTTATAACAATTGTTTAATTCTAGTCTCTTTTGCTCATTTTCTGCGCTGCTCATTTCTATAGAAAGTGACACCGAAGATGAAGCGGAGCAAAAGTTTTCCCAATGAGAGCGAAACGACCGATCGCGCCACCGAGCTTGAGGACCTGCTTTCCTCGAGATCAGGTATTTTAATGAATTTTACCGAAACGCTTCGTGCAAAGCGAAAATTTAAATCAAATAAAGCTCGTGAAGACTTAAGATATTTGTACGGTAATTATTAGTACTTTCTTGTGTCAAGTTTTTGCGAAATCGACAAAAGGCAATCCGTTTAATGAGCGATGCAATTTTATTAATTGACGTTATTCTGACAATCAATCCCTCTATTTTATAATTCTACAGTGGACTCGTATATTTATTATCGATCGCGTCAATGTTGTATTGTTTCGAAAGAGTCGTATAAATCACGCTTTATTCAATAACGAATGCATTCCCGAGTACGTGGACGGTTTCGGATATTGCTATTGTTTGAGGAGATACGTCGCGCCTCGTTTCGCGAGACACTATGATGTGATTTCTATACGACTCACCCTTCCTTTCTCTGACAGTAACGAGATATCCACGTTGCACGTGAAGATACATCGTACCGTGGCAATTTGCCATTACCATTCAAGTCTGACATACGAACACATTAATTTTGATCTTGCAATTAGATGGACTTCCTTTATGGATCCCATACAAAAGCGCTTTAATACATCGCGCGGCAACACGCAATATCTTTTCGCGCGGAAACTATCTCCCAATCTAAACAGTAAAGTAAATTTATGCGAACCGACTTATCCTCGTCGACGATGGAGATCGAGAAATTGCTCAGAGACGATTAATGGGAAGATTCGCGTTAACTTAGATTATCAACACAAGTGCATCGATAAGAATTCTATAAGTGTCTTAAAAAATATCGATGCGATATTTACGAAGATTATCCGCTGTTTACAGGCTTGACCGAAACGTCAACAAACAAACCGGAGATCGACGAGGACGAGGAAGAGGAGGAGGACCACTGGAAGGATGCCTCCCCGGTGACCCCGATCTGTAGCCCACGACGACCTCCTAGCTTAGGAAAGCTTCGTCAACGGGATAAACAATCACCGACCAGATACGTCGACATCGATAACGACGTCGAAATCATTCACGAGTTCTATCCCACCACTTCGAAAACGATGCACGAGGAGACGAGCATCGTGTCGTACGGCGGCACGATAATCGTGGAAACGACGAGGATTCCTAGGCATACCAAGGACGTGGCAGGGAGGATAGAGAAGGTAGCGCCGAAGGTGAAGTTAAAGAAGCAATCGTCTCTGGAGTTAGAATCTTCCCGCATACCTACCGTTCAAGAGGAACCGCTCTCGAGCGCAGAGGAAGCATCCAGGATCACCACGACTACAAGATCTCAAGCAGAGGAATGCAAGAAGAGCTTGAAGCATCATAGCAGCGTAGATTCTGAAGAACGTACGTCCACGTCGAAGGAGACTTTGGAGAAGTCCGACACGTCGTCGGAAAAGGGTGCCCGGAAGAAAGTGTTCATAGAAAAAGAGGAAAGTAGGAGACGATCAAAGAAATCGGGAAGAAGGTCCGCCAAACTCGAACAAAAATTGGAAGAAGATTCGTCGGAGCGGAAATTGGAGTCGCTGGATAACGAGGAGCTGAAGAGAAAGGACGGGGAAACTTATCGACGATCGAGGGAAGAGAGAAAGAGCCTGAAGGAACAAGAGTGTATTGAGAGAGTGACCGAATTCTTAACAAGGCACAGTATACCGACTTATTCTAATATGAGCGTGGGTTTTGAAACGACAGAACCCTCGGAAAACGTAGACGAGCAACGAGTCAAACGTCCATCAGTTATTAGCAAAGACGGGGAGACTGCGAGCTCAACGACAATCGAACCATCCATCATATCTACAAAAAGAAAAGGGAGCCTGAAGAGTATATCTGAGATGACGAAAGAAACGAAAGATTTTCCGGAGGATTCAAGAACGAAGAACATTGAGGGGTCTTTGGAAAGCAAGAAGCAACGACCGGCCTTGGAACGTGCTTCGGCAGCCGTTTTAGACCCTCAGCAACCCGATCCGATCGTTCAACCGCCTGCAAAACGACCTAGCTCCTTGAGAAAAAGGAGGGACTCTTTTTCCAGAGAGTCCTCGAGAGAATCGTTGTTGGAAGAGAAGAAGGGTGTTAGAATCCAAGAAGACGTTCAGGAAATCTTCTTCGAGGATACGAGCGAGCAAGTGAGTGAATTTTATGCTTCCTAAAAAAAAATTTAGCTTTCATTTTAGCTATTGTGATCTTGACAAGCTCATCATTTTCGTCGTATTTCGTTTTATGTGCCAGGTCGATTTGCTGCCGGAAGTCCAGCTGGTGACCGCCAGAATTATCACTGCTGAAGAGGCATCCGCGCTTCGGTTCGAAGAGGCAGTTACAAGAATCGAGATCCATTCGCCACCGGAACTAGCTGTCATTGCCGAAACGGTTAAAACGAGACTGGCGCGGGCGCCATCGCCGGAAATTGTCGACGTGTCTTCGTTGCAGCTACCCGCATTGGCGAAATCGACTTCGGAGAGCACTTTGACGGAGAGCAAATCTGACGCCGACGAGGATCACAAGGTCTCCGTCAGAAACCTGAAGCCGGAGATTCTTTTGGACTTATCTAAAGTTTCCGATACCGGCGAAGAGATCGAGGAGATGATCGAGGGCGATAAGGATATCAAGGAGAGACGGCTCAGCAGAACTAGAAGCGAAGGCTCCAAGAGATTGATCAAGAACCAGAAGCAGGAACAGTTCCCTTTCAAAATTGGCAGCCTCGCGCAACCGGACAGACCGGAACTCACGATACTGCACGAAGGTCCGATAGATAGAACGGCAAGTATCGGAGATATTACGGGAAAGGTTGCAACGGAAGACGCGAAAAAAGAAGACAGTATTACGAGGTAAGAGTTTCTGGCCTTTAAAATAATTCCACAGAATCGACATACTTATTTGATATTATATGCGTCCATAAATAATTAAATTTTTCATATATTTATTTTTTTAACATATAAATATATGTCAACTCTGATATTTTTCTTTCAATATAGAATTTGCTTAATATTGATCATAAAAGAATTATCATAGATAATTCTTAGATAATTCATAGATAATTCTTAGATAAATCATAGATAATTCTTTTATGATCAATATTAAGCAAATTCTATATTGCTACAAAAAAAAATAAACATTAAAACATTAAAAATTAAAAATGGATAAAAAACGCTGGTGGAGATACTGTGAACAGAATGTGGCTGATGATGTGGAAAATTAGTTGGGATCTCATCACGCGTTACTGCTTGTATAATTGTTTAGTTTCGTAGAGAAGAATATTTTGCATATTATACGAAAAATAAAAAAAAAAATCTTTCATTTTATTAAATGTTCCATTATATATCAAAAGTTTTGACAATTGTTTTTGACGTGTACGAAATGATGATCGATCGACGCTGCCATGAGGCACAAAAAGAAGCACAAACAATTTTATTTGCAATACCGCAAATGTGCACAAGTCTGCCGATCGAATTATAAGTCTGAGCGACCCCGAGTCGTCGCCGAGGGCTTCGAACGTCGATTTGCAAACAATATTGTTTACCTCCGCAGTTTGTCGCTCTCAATTAGGGTTGGATTACACGCATGGCCATAGAAACCCCGATGTGCTCGTACAATTTACTGAAAATCTAGGTCGTCGGGGAATACTTGGCATACCAAAAATTCAGTCTCGTTGAAAAATTTATCATAATATGTCAGCACATGATTTTACATCTACATCGAATATCCGAAGCGCGAGAAAAGGATATCTGAAAAACGATGTGTTAAAGTTTCACGATGAAAAACTGTGCTATCCATTTTTCATTTATAATCTCTACAAGATATATATTAACACGAACAGAAATAGCAGAATCTCTCGATTACATATTGTAACACAAATCTTAGATTTGTCATAAAATCATTCAAAGTATAACTTGAAAAAAGAACAAATTATTTCAGATTTATACAAGGATAACTCACATTTATATTAATAATCAAATCTCACTAAAGAATGTATTAAATAAATCTGCACTTCAATCTATTTGAAAAACTCTGTTTTTCAATTAACTTAATAATATTTTTTCTCTACGTTATTTCAAGAGAATTGAACATTTGTTTAATTAATCGAGAGATAAAACGTAACTGAAAGACAAAAATGTTTTCCTTTAATTCTTCGGGTCTCTACTTTCCCTCCACATTGTTCTTTCTCTAGCATTTTCGCCACCATTTATATTAACGGTGCTACAAGCTTCTTACAAGATTGTGGGAGGTCCGCCCACGTAGAAAAGCACTTACTGCGAAGTATTTTTTTATAGGGCGCTTGGATTCACATTGGAATTTCACGCAGCGCATGGCGACGTTATAGTTCAAAGTACACTGCAGTATTTATTTTTCTGTTTCGCATGCTTGAAATAGTACAACAGTTTTCGTTAATCAAGTAAATTCACTCATTTTGTTGCGTAGCAGATTTTTACATTTTACAGCTACACTGTAATTCTTAATGATAATATAATTAATATCTATAATAATATCTATTAATAATATAATTAAATCTAATTAGAGTTATTAAAAGAAAACTACATTTATCCTCATACTATAAACATTATGCGATTTTATTGGCATAACACATAAAAAATTCATTGATTTCTACGTCTATTATTGCACTTTCCTGTTTGAGAAATAAACATAGCTTTATATAATTGATGATGGATTTTGAAATAGCAAAAACAAATGATAAGAAATCAATAGAACCCTTCGCGACAGACTCTTGATTTCGGGATGTAAAAGTAGACAGGCAAGTAGAAGAAGGGAAAGCTTAATATAGACTGACAGCGATGTTGGTGGGCGGCGAGAAAAGTGGAATAAGCGAAATATTAGTTTAAACAGTAGAAAAGGACATGAAAAGATCGATAGCAGAGCAAAGTGAAAACGGACAGTCGGAGTCAACCAATGTCAAGCACGAAGTGATAGAACGCGCGGCAGGAAGGCCAGAAGCGCAGTAGACACGGAGATTGACGCAGTTATAAAACGGACGAAGATTGTGACGTAACAAGCGGAGAGTAGCGAAAAAAATGAATATGTGTACGTGTGTTTGTGTCGCGAGACGAAGAAGAAACGACCTCGGCACGCGAGATGAAGAAAAACGAAGAGACGCAGCTCGTTTGAATAGAAAGCGACGGATATAATGAAGCTGTAGAATAGAAAAAGATAGCGCATAGCCTCTCCGAGACACACAGGACTAGTGCTTTGTAAGAAACGTAGGAAGAGATAAAGGTGTTCGTTAAAAAAAAAGCAGAATTATGGAACGAATGAACGTGCGAGTGAAATAAAGACGCGCGAAATTGCCAGTGGTCACGGAAAGATAAAATTAAAGATGTAAAAAAGTCAAAGTATAATAAGGAAGAAGAGAAGAAGGATGGAAATCTCGACTATTAAGAGGGAGACTTGATGGAATGACCGGTTGTGCACACGGAAAGATAGACGCATAAGAAAAATTGACAGATAGTTTAAGTCGAGGCTCGTAAAATATGCGGAAAATAGCGAAAATGTATGTAAGAACGTGCGTACGAATAGAATCGTGTATTTAGAATAATGGAAATCAAATTACTTTGTTTTTCTTTTTTAATAATTAGCGAAAAACACTTTTCGGTTTTTCGAAAGGTATTTTTCAATTTTTTTTAATAATTAGTGAAAAGTACTTTTTTTAATTTCCACGTAAACCTTTATAAAATTTTAACTCTGAGATTAATTATATATTAAAGACTTGTGAAAGTTAAAATTGCAAAAGTTTCTACTGCGAAAAAATGTGCGGTGAACTTTGACCTAAAAGTATCATTCAATTTTCGATGAAAAACATCGCAAATATTGACCTAGCGTAAAATCAGCGTGAATATATGAATGTATATGTGATATAAATATTTTTGATTATACAATATATATACACGAACATGTGTTATTTTCCATCAGTTGACGAACAACTAGTGCCAATTGCATGACATCATTTTCGCTGGTCAATTAAGCTCTCCATCGTAAGACACTTTAATTACACTTCTGGCAATAGCAATTGCTCCAGCTCTCGTCCGTGCCAATATTTTGATTCTAACGTTAATCAATGTCATTTCCTACGTACGTAATAAAGACGCTGATATTTGTTACGCAAGTAAGTTTCTTGGCAATTATCCGTTAGTTTAAACCTTTACCATTAAATATTTTCTCGACGTTAAAGAAAATATCTGACGCAAAAGCTGATCCTGTAAAGCAGCAATATTTGACGCGGAGAAGACATAATTATGAAGAAAGGGGGAAAGAGAACAAGGTTTTTATCACGCTTATATACAAAGAATTTGTACGTACATGTGTACGCAAAACGAGATCACGTGCAAAGTGACAATACACTTGTATATAAAAATTTCTTCATAGACAATGCATCTATTATGTTGAAGAGCCGCATGCGCGCGTGTGTGTATATATATATATATATATATATATATATATATATATATATATATATTGCAACATCTGCGCGAAACTTGTACAAAGACCTTCTAATTAAGCGGTGAGACAGTCTTAATCTTTGTAATATTGTTACCTTTACCGTTTGTGAATATTATACATAGTTACGTAATCACTTTTCACTAAATAATTAGCCATTACAAACAAGAGACTTGTGATAAAATAATTACGTTTATGTAATTATGATAAAAATATTGTTCAAACTAACAACAAGAACATTACATCACTTGCATTCGTTCGCATTCGCGTTGATTTACTCAAAAGTCAGATAATTTTTATATAAATACGTAAGAGAAAAATCATTTCTTTTTATCGTGTAATAATTTAGATTATAGACGCTTTAGATTATAGACTTTAGATTTATTTAGATTTATTTATTTAGCTGAGAATATTTTCGATTTCTCAAGAAGTCTAAGAAGAGTCTAGTTATCAATCTCGAGAAAATTTGTACGACTGTAGAACCGTCGTACCGTCTCTTATCGAAAATTGGCTCGACCGATACGAGTTGTTCAGATTACGTCTCCAACTACGTACGCTCACACATACATACACACGCATGTATGTGCATGTAATACACGCTCTCACACGTGAATTCCCAAGCACGTATGTTACATATACCGACATTGTACGTTTCGGAGTACATGCGTGATCATCAAGATAGACGTTCATATCTGTGCATATGAGTCCACATACATATATAGTGTGTCCCGAATTTAAATGTCTTAAGAAGGAATCGATAAACTAAGAAAAGAAAGAGATTTGCTCCGTTTTTGCTTCGCTTTGGAGAAAATCGTAAGAAAAGCAAAAAAGTTTTTATCAAAAAACGTAAAACAAAATTATTAGCTTTATTGAAAATTTATTATTAATCGACTCGAGAGGTCAAGTTGAGAGGCCGAATCGTAGCTGCAATGCACCAGATATTATCAGAATAGTGTCTGCGAGCTGTCAATAGCTAGATACAACGCTTGCATTGTCGCAAAGATCGACATTTTGAACAATACCTTCATTAAGAAAATGACAACCGGAATAAATAAGGAGTAAGGAAATAAATGAGTAAATAAATAAGTGAAAAAATAAAAAAACATTTTTATTTTTAACAATTTTTTACAAAACAGAGATATAAGAACAAGCAAATCTCTAAAGGACTTTTTTTCTTAGTATCGATTCCTTACACGCTCTTAAAATTTTAATATTTAAATTCGGAACACTCTGTGTAGATAAATATAGTGTATACGTGTGTACAAATACACACACACGTCTTTTGATTTTGCCCAACTTCTCCGCAGTACAAATCTTCAATCGTGCCAGCCATGTACATGTGTACATTCAACATACATTCGCATTTCTCGCTTCCTCTATGTACTAGGTATATACGCAGACATGTGCACACATTCTCACCTTTGTGTCCGCTGTGCACGTCCACTCCTTCCATACAATTGAGTACAAACTGTCCGCACACATGACTTCTCTACTTATAAGCTATGCATACGGTGTCTCGAAAAGATTCGTAATAATAATAAGATGATGGTGTTATATATTGAAATGTCAAGAAGACATTTTTTTTTCTTTGACGGAACTCAATCTTTAATCGGAGTTATTTAACGTTGAAAATTAAAAAGAACTTTAACGAGCTAAACTGCAAACGAATAAGTAGAAACTTTTCTTCAGATTCTTTGTAGTAGATTGTTAGATACCGGCAGAGTCTTGTAAATTGAAGACTTTGGATTATTTTGTAAAATTACAAGTATGAAAGAAAAAAGTTTCCTTTTCTTAACTCTTTAATTCTTAACACAAAGATACGCGATTTAAAATTATACTAATCTTCCGTTTCGCAAATTACACGCTTTTGAGATTTTTCTTTTCTTTCCATGTGCACTGTAAACTTTGCCACATTACACATGCATTCATGTTTCAATATATTTTTAAATATTTAATTTCTGCCGTATGATTTTCAATGTTAAATAAGTATTCAGTGAAATTATAAATCTGAGGAAAAAATTCTCCTTTAATTCTTAGCATACATAAATACGCGATTTAAAATTACACTAATCTTCCGTTTCGCAAATTACACAATTTTGAGATTTTCTTTTCTTTGCATGTGCACTGTAAACTTTGCCACATTACACATGCATTCATATTTTAATATATTCTTAAATATTTAATTTCTGCCGTATGATTTTCAATGTTAAATAAGTATTCAGTGAAATCTAAGGAAAAAATTCTCCTTTAATTCTTAGCATACATAAATACGCGATTTAAAATTATACCAATCTTCCATTTCGCAAATTACACGATTTTGAGATTTTTCTTTTCTTTCCATGTGCACTATAAACTTTGTCACTTTACACATGCATTCATATTTGAATATATTCTTAAATATTTAATTTCTACCGCATGATTTTTAATGTTAAATAAGTATTCAGTGAAATTATAAATCTGAGGAAAAAATTTTCCTTTAATTCTTAGCATACATAAATACGCGATTTAAAATTACACTAATCTTCCGTTTCACAAATTACACGATTTTGAGATTTTTCTTTTCTTTCCATGTGCACTATAAACTTTGCCACTTTACACATGTATTCATATTTGAATATATTCTTAAATATTTAATTTCTACCGCATGATTTTTAATGTTAAATAAGTATTCAGTGAAATTATAAATCTGAGGAAAAAATTTTCCTTTAATTCTTAGCATACATAAATACGCGATTTAAAATTACACTAATCTTCCGTTTCACAAATTACACGATTTTGAGATTTTTCTTTTCTTTCCATGTGCACTATAAACTTTGCCACTTTATACATGCATTCATATTTCAATATATTCTTAAATATTTAATTTCTACCGCACGATTTTTAATGTTAAATAAGTATTTAATGAAATTATAAATCTGAGGAAAAAATTCTCCTTTAATTCTTAGCATACATAAATACGCGATTTAAAATTATACCAATCTTCCGTTTCGCAAATTACACGATTTTGAGATTTTTTTTTCTTTCCATGTGCATGTATAAACTTTGGCAATTTACGTATGTATTTCAATATATTCTTAAATATTTAATTTCTGCCGTACGATTTTCAATGTTAAATAAATATTCAGTGAAATTATAAATCTGAGGAAAAAATTCTCCTTTAATACTTAACATACATAAATATGCGATTGAAAATTACGCTGATCTTTCGTATCGTATTCGTATTCGTATTCTATAAGCATAGACTTTGCTATCTTATACATTCATTTCTCAACATATACTTAAACATTCAATTTCTGTATAATTTTAAACATTAAATATATACGAACAAATTCAAAATCTCTCCCACAGAGAGATGTCTCTCATATAAGAGTCAAATTCGGTTACACAAATTCCTTTACTATATCGTTATATAAATTGTTCAGAGAGGATACCTTGTATGTAAAATATACATGCGACTCAAGCTTACACGTATGAATGACCAGCACGCATACCTCGTGTACATGTTTCGTACACACACACACACACACAAACAGAGTCACGTCGCAGAGAGCGCGCGCACGCACAGAACAGTCCTCTCGCGTAGAATACTCTCGCGAGTCACCCGCGCCTCTCTGGCAGTCTGCGTGCGTCCACGCTCGGTACGTTATCGTTGCGTTTGCGCGCTCTTGCGCACACACGAGTACGCGTGTGTGGGCGTGTGTGTGTGTGTCTTGTTTATTAGATCAGAGGAAGCCAGTTTGCAGTAACGCGAGTGCCGGGGACACGGCAGTGAACATCTTGGCTTTCCTTCGCTGAGGTTCTCTCGACGAGCGTCTGTAGTTTCTCTCGCTCGGGTGCTCTCCCTTTTTCGTTTTCACCCTCCCAGAGCAGAGGTCTTAACCATGTCTCGTCGAACGAGCGAACGGTCTGTCTGCGAGACCAGACGCTCAGACCGGAAGTGAGCGTTCGTTCGCGACATCGTCTCGCTTGGATAACGGAAATCGGAGTACGTCGCGTAAGCATCGATTCTCATTCGCCGCTGAATCTGCGAATTTAACGAGTTGACTTTCCGATGTAAAACGAAAATGCGCAAAGGAAAATAATCGGCCTTGGCGGACTTCAAGAGCCACCGAGATTGATAAGTGCACGTCGCGAGGCGCAGACTTCCCCTCGAGTATTCAACGAGTTTCGCAACTCGAAATTATTTCATAGTTTATTTAAATGAGCGAATGTTGACACATGCTTGTGTCAGTTATGCGCGCGCGTGGGAATTCTCTGTTTATTCCGTAGAAAACTCGCGGTGTACGTATAATAAAAACATTCGCGACTTTAATCTAATATAAATCAGATACGCGCGATATTAAAATTGATTGGAGGAAAAAGGCGATTGACGCGGAGGAATCGTTAAATTCACGGCGGTTATTTTTTTTTTACGACGAGAAAAATATCAGTCAATTCGACGCAATGGTTCAGGTTTTAAAAATTGCTCATCGTTATTTAAATATGTAGTGACCAGATGGGTTTACAGCAGAAGAGAAGCTCGGATGTTGAGCACGATATCAATAACAGATACAAAAATGATAAAAATCCAAGCGGTTCTTGAGACCAGAGAGAATATTGGAGTATTTTTTTTTTAGCCGGGAGGTATCATAACCGTTCGAGTAAGAGGAATTTTCTGCTAAAAGCAAACACAGTGGTAGATTCGTCACGTTTCCGCGCGAAGATTTATACATATCGTTCACGTATACATATCGAAAATGTGCACACGTTCCGCATCGGGAATATCGTTCCTACACACGCGACCAATAAACCTATACCATCTATATTATCTTCCGTTACATGTTTCCGTTACATGTTATATTAATTCTCATTCCAATTGCGCGCTACGAGAACGATATCGCATTAAAAAGATTATGCCGTGTGACATAAAATTGTCAATTATTAATCTTGCAGAGATGAAAAAAGATTAATGGAAACGCAGAAAGATTTTAAATCCTCCGTTTAATATTCCTCGTGTTTCATCATTTGTATTCATTGCATTAATTACAACAATCATGTTAATTCTGCAAGTTTGTGCAAATGTATTCAAGTCGATTAAAGATATTCGTGTTTGGAATTACTTACTTTTTCTACGTTACCTGATTTTAGGGTGAATTTACATATTTATTTTCGATTCAACTATTATATATTTTTATCGGCGAATTACAAAGTATTTTAATGAAATTAAATTAAATTATCTTAATTTGATTTATATATTAGAAAAAATATCATAAGATCGAATACTTGCTATTTTTATCTATCGTGGCAAGTGTTCGACGATACTAATCTCAGTAATGCTAGTTCTTTTATATTAGTAGCCAATAACACATAGTCAGCGAATCAGTTGTAATTAAAGAAAGTAAGTAATTGCATGCGAATTGAACCTGATCAGATCCCCTAACAATGTGCGAAAGATTCATTTACTGCTGCGATGGCTTCGTGTCAGCAGTTTCTGCCGCGTCGTTGAACGCTAGACACGAAGCCGTTGGCTGATCGCAACCGCATGCTTCCGTTCTGATCTCGTTTTCCTCGTTTCTCAAGCCTCCAAGTTCGACGTGACTCCAAGGGATCAGTTCCGAAAGATCTCGCAATTCCCCCGAGCGAAGTTGCGACTCCAGCGCAGGATCCTCAAAGAGGGGAGGAACAAGAGGAACCATCGTCGCAAGAAGTCAAAGAGGACACGAGGGAAGCTCGCGATTCTGGACAAACATCTTTGCAGAAACGATCACCGTTGTTGGAGGAACTAGTCTGTAGACACGAGGAGGACAATCTGATCTGCAAAGAACATTCTTTGGAATATCAGAGCCAGACGCTCGAGAGTCAATCGGATCACCTGTTCCACGAAGTGATCACTTCCTCGTTGGAGGACCTCTTGAAGACAGTTCCCGAGAGTTGGACGCGCGAGGTTTACGAGGAGAGCCTCGACGAGGTCGGCCATAGTTTCAAGGAGACACAGTACTCGCCTAAGGAGAAGCGTGACGTGCAGACGCAGACTGTGCAGGAGTCGAAGGGCACGCAGTGCAGCCCCGAGCAGAGCGTGAGTCCCTGCGACGAGGAGCCGCCCAGCATCAGCCCATTCCACGTCAGTCGCAAATACTTTCAAAGCCCGAGACGGGAAGTGCAAACGCAGACCCAGGGCGAGAACAAAAGCGTCCAGTGCTCGTTGGACGACTTGGGTGATCTTGCGAAGAGTATCGCGGGCAGCCCCACCAGATCGGAACAAACACAGGAGTCAAAAAGCATCCAGTGCATCCCGGAGGATCTCTCCGCGAGATCGTCCGACAGATCGAGATCCTCCTCTCGGGAGGACGTCCTGCGCAGTCCGCGACGCGAAGTCGAGGTACAGACCTATCAAGAGTCGAAGGCGATCCAATGCAGCGACGACGAGCTGCTCGAGGCTGATCAGACGAGCACCGATCGTCCAGAGCGTCCGCATCAAGGCAGACCGGCCAGCTCGACGTCCAGGAAGACCGAGAGCTCGCCCTCGTCCAGTTCGAGTTCGCCGCGCAAGTTCCCGACAGTCGTCTTCGTGGAGGGCAAGGGGGACATGACCGTCACGCACAGGGAGCACGATGGCGACGTCACCTGGTCGAAACACTGGGGCCCCGAAAGACTGGTGGAGATATACAGAGAACCGAAGACCAGCTTAGGACTCAGCATCGTTGGCGGGAAGGTAGGATGTAATTTAATAATGGCGCGAACAATTTGATTATTTCATTTTTCCCACGGTAAAAAACTCGGTAGAGGAAAAATAAATTCATTTCCTTACGAAAAATATTTCTACAATAATATTTTAATAATATTTAATATTTAATATTTAATAATATTTAATATTTTAATATTTAATATTTAATATTTAATATTTAATATTTAATATTTAATATTTAATATTTAATAATATTTAATATTTTAATAATATTTTCTATATTAATTACAATTCAGTATTTTTGAACTTTTATCTCTAGCTCGATCTAGCTAAATCAATTTATTATTTCGAATTGTATTCGCGCTATTATGAGGATTTACAATGGATGAATATTACACACACACACACACACACATGTAGTTATGGAATTTATTTTTACAAATTCCAGCGGTTCAATCGATATCGTTAATTCTGAATTATTAGCCAATTCTCACGCGTGGTCGTGTCGAATCGCAATTTTTCATATCTCTTTTATTAGCATGTACGAATATAACTGAGAACATGAACAAGAGTTGGCCAATATTACCGCGTGTATTTTATAGCTCGCCTTTAAAATTGGGAATGTTACGACGGCCATCGAGACATTTGGACAGAGTTACCGAAGTAGGTCGAACCTAGTAGATGGCTAGGTGAAATAGATGGCTTGATGGATCTCCATTTCGCGACTTGTGTGTGACCTAATAACTCAGTCTAATAATTAATGTCAGGTCTTATTAAAAATCCGATATATATATATATATATGTATTCATATTCGGGATGTCAGGTGGTTTTATAGATTTTATACGATTTTACGCGAGTAAATTTACTATGGGAGGTTAAAAGCTTTTATTAATCGAAATATCGAGAGTGTGTTGGTCAATAAATTTAATCAATGGACTCTTTAACGATATACATCGAGTCGCTAATGTCGCCCCCGCGATGCACATCGCATCTGTTGGAGAGCGCTAACGCGCCAGGCACACTTTCCCGACATTAAGCCGACAAGACGACATAATAGGATCATCGGCTTTGATTTTGGCGACCTCCCCCCTCCCTTCCCCTTCCCCTCCCGTTACCTTGAAAGCCCTTCGGAATTACATTTCAAGCAAGCCGTTCGGAATATCGCGCATTACTTGGATAATGCATCCAATTAAATCGCGTAATTATTTTCTACCTCCGGATAATTGATATTATGCGCGCGCGCGCGCGCGCGATTACTAACTCGCCGATAGATAATGCAACAATCGCAGGACTCGTTGCTAATTAAATACCGATATGTTTGTTTCTCCACTCGGCGAATCCAATCGATTATCCGACGTGGCCGCTGAATTGTGGTGTCGAATAATTGCTTTAATTCGATTAACGCTTGTTGACGATGCGGCGATAAAGCAGCGAGAGATTAATGAGAATAAATGACCGGGGGAAATTGGAACGGGAAGGATATCGGATCGGGAATCACGGAGGGGGGTGTTCTGTCTCAAATAATCCCGGTGCCCGCCGAGTTCCTGGAGTTAACGAAGTCGGAGAGACCAGCGTGACGCTGGCAGAGCGGGCTCTGATTAAATTTAACTGCGCTTAATCTATGTGAATCGACCAATCACGCCTCTGTTGATTGCACTTGGTTTAACGAAACATTAAACGATCGATTTCTCGTTTCAGGTCGATTTGCACAACGGCAGCTCGAGCAAGTCCCAGAATATCTCTGGGATATTCATAAAGAATGTGCTGCCAAACAGTCCGGCTGGTAGAACCGGCGGTCTCAAGGTAACGCGGTTTTTCTCCGCAACGCACTTTGCCGTCAATAACGAAAATCGAATATTCCTCCAGCCTTTATCCGACTCGTTTCTCCATCCGGGCTAAAAAAAATCCGGAAAAATATAATAAAGCGAAAGAAAGCGAAAATTGCGACGTTTCAGTTGAGATTTTATCATGTTGACAATACAGGACAATACTTTTATATACAAAATAATGAGAGGAATCAATTGGTGTAAAGAAAACACAAAGTTATATTTAAGAAAAAATATGTAATTTGCAATTAACAATTTCTTAAAAATAATTATGTGTTTTTTTTACACCAATTGATTCCTCTCATTATTTTGTACATAAAAGTATTAAGGTAAAATAATCGAAAAATGAATATTTTACAAGATATTTTACGGTTTATGTAAAATTAAAAAATGATTTCAAGCCTCATAACTTGGAAAGTATTTAATGAAAACTAACTTAATTATAGTGTTTTGGAAAGCTCTTGAGATGAGCTACAAGAATATGCGAAAGCATATAGGGTGTCCCATTTAAAAAGTTGGAGCTGATCTTCACGTGACCTTCAGGTGACTCTTCAAGATCAAACTAATGACACCATCTTATGTCCCCCTTGAAACCATACAACTTTTGTCTGAAACATTTTTTCGTATCTTTTAGACTTTACGAGATATTTCGATGTGTCAAGTTAAATGGGACACCCTGTATATACTTGCACATACGCGTTTTAATTAACAAAGGCCAAAAGAGATTATACCTTCGATTTATATTTTAATTAATAATCTTTTTTGCATAATTATTAATAATATACGTTATAAATAAATATAGTGCGTTCCTTCTATTGCATATTAAGATCCAACAACGTACGATTGTGTGCCATGAGATCGTCATGCTCGGGTTTAATTTGCTCTTTTACATACGTGCTTTCAGATCGGAGATAGAATAATAGAGGTGGACGGCGTGGATCTACGACACAGTACGCACGAGCGTGCGGTGGAAGTTATACAAGCCGCCGGAAATCCTGTCTGCCTCCTCGTCCAGTCCTTGGTGCATCTGGTGAGATTTTGGTCACGACCAGGAATATGAAATATGTTTTCCGTCGCGTTCGTGCTCCAAAAATCCATCAGCCAAAACTAACTCGCGAAGAGAAAACGTTGCTCCTTCGAATCGCACTCATTACATGCACAAATATTCCCTATTGTCTCGTGCCTATCCGTCTCTTCCTCCAGTTGCACTTGACCGTCGTAACGATGAGAAATCTGATAATCTATATAAAGATGTCGGAGGCGGCATAAATCGTTCGCTTCGCGTGACGGCAATGATACTTGGGAGAAAATCGACTAACGGAAATTTTCTTTTTTTAGAATTCTGCCTGTCACGATTCCGCATGGTTTGCGTTATGTACCTATTAGAACTATTTGTGAGCCTTATCCTGGCTCGTGAAAAAGTATTCCTGAGGGAAATAAATTCACAATGTGCAACGTAAATTCTTTACGACCGCTGAAATTTATGACATTGCTTTATTCCAGCAACTCTTGTACATTTACACGTCGTTTTATAGTTCGCAACTTTTCATCTAATCTTTTCCTTTTTTTACATTTAGTAATTTGCAAGAGTAATTTGAAAGACGGTCGATACGTCGATGTGTGTGTGTATATTTCGTCGGAGGAAGTAAAACTAATATTTTCAATCGATCAAAAAATTTGTCAAGATTTAATATCAATAAGGTGCGATAGAAATAATGAACTTGGCGAATTAACTTAGACGCGATTGTGAAATCTTTCTCTAAAGTTCTCTAAAGTTCCTGTAACAAATGTTTGAGGTGTCGAAAGTTGGAACATGCAAATTTAAACAAACTTTAATTTAACGATTTATGATTACTTTATGCACACACATTAAATCTACATGTTAATTATTATATAACATTCCGCTCGTACATTTAACGACAATGTATAGGCGAATGAAAAGCCATTTGTACGCTTCAATGAGGTCACCATTGGAAATCTCTCTCCGCGCACCTTCGAGTTAACTCGATTCGCAAGGTGCAAAAGTTTTACCTTCGCAATTAACCTCGTATAAACGATCGATTCCGGTACGTTATCGCCGTTCGTCGTAGTCCTGTGTAGGACGAAAGTGAACTCCGTAATGTCATCAAATTGCGACGGCTGTCCCGCTTCCAAAGCGCCGCCGGTGGACGCATTAGACGAAATTGCTGGATGCAGGCGATATACTTGCGATGCAAGTGTGCAAAACGATACGATAGAGACGCGGAAAACTTGAGCACGCGGAATATAACGCAAATAATTCTCCCGATCGACGACTCTTCTTATCCTTCTTATCCTTCTGCGCGAGTTTTATCCGGTGGATCGCGAATCTTTACGACGTCGAACTCGTATCGCGCGCACGCCTCGAGAACAAAGTTCTCGATATCTGTTACATCGAATCCGAAACTCGAAGTAACGTGGCATTCGATATTAAAATTTAATATCCGCATCGTGTTCCGATTGCGTTACGTTGAGTGCGGAGATGCGTGAATGTGTAGATTTTGCTCTCTCGGCGAACGATAAATTCGTATCGTACTTGAAAAGTCTCTTTGACTCGAGCTCGTAATCTCATGATGGTAAAATTTATTTACCCTGTCTCTATCTTGACTCTTAACGATTTTTGTGCATCTAGCATCGAGTTTCCCGGAACGAAAAATCCGCAATTCGATACACATGCTCGATGATGCGAGCTGATGAGTCTTATAATTTCCTGCTCGTGGATAATCTCGATCAACAGCCACGCTATTTTTGGCTCTACCGAAGAGCATGACCTATTTTTTGACGCTTCAAAATTAGCTTGAAATGAAACGAAACCGAATACATTTCTTCGCGATTCGTACCATTCAATGCTTCGACATGGGTGTCAAATGTAACGACACTTGTTTGTCGTAATCGCAGAGGTTGGCCTGGCTACAATTGTTGACCGTTCTTTGAAAGCGGTATCAACTTCTTCCAATTTCAATCGAGCGCATTCTCTCGAAACCGTCGATACAGAGAGAATGACGGTGTCGAGATACATACACGCTCGTGAACGATAGAGTTGGAGAACAAAAAAAGAGAGAAGAAGCGCAAGGTGAAAGTGCAAAAGAATGAGATGGAATGAGAGGACAAAAGAAAGAGCGAGGGAGATAAATAAAGAGAGAGAGAGAGAGAGAAAGAGAGAGAAAGAGAATATGGAAAGAGCCATTATCGGTAACAGCTCTTGTACGCGTATGATGCACCGGGGTCGAACTTTCCAATAAATCTCCATGATGAGGAATAGCGAGGGGCAGAGTGTCACGAGAGAGAAAGAGAAAGAGAGAGAGAGAGAGAGAGAGAAAGAGAGAGAGAGATGCGACAATGGAGAGATGTAAAGTTAGGAGAGATGAGAGGTGGGAAGATGAGAGTGTAAAGACGCGTTCAGAGAATGTCGGTGAACCATCAATTACATCACAAGGCGCAAGTGTTCTCTTTGTAACGTCAGCAATTAATTTGAATAATCGAGTAATGATGTAATTTCATATATATATACGTAAAAATTTCATATTGGAAAGAATGGCGTAAACATTTTTTAAACGCCACAATTCGTCACCGTATATATATATTTTTTAAACGCCATAATTTATCACCGTATATATATATATATATATATATATATATATATATATATATATATACACGGTGACGAATTGTGGCGTTTAAAAAATGTTTACGCCATTCTTTCCAATATGAAATTTTTCCCTACAAAATTTCGTTGCCAAAAAAATGGCCGTTGTCAAATTAATCCTACATCGAGATGACAATTGGATGATTCGCGCGAACCGTTCGACTTCATCACGCTCGTGTGTTCGGTCGATGTATTTGGGGATTTAATTTAATCCAAATGTGTGCACAAACTATTTCCAATTGTCGCTTTTTCTCAACTGAACGCACCTTTATTGGAACAGGAGGGTGGATATAAGCGGGGGAGGGGCGGCGCGCTCTGACAGAGAGTCAGAGAGCCAGGGGGGTTGAAGCGGTTCGCCAGAAAAGCGTGGTTCACGTTTCGTTGCGATCGAGCGCGCTCATCATCGACACCATGGACCATCGATGTGCTCACCTTGCTCCTCTCCTCCCCCCTCCCCCTGTCCTCCCCCTCCCCCTCGGATACACCGATGCGCCCCCGTACCGCCGTATGAACAACGCCATTCTCCGTCCCCGTCGCTCGCATGCAAAAACTTCAGTTTGGTGCACGAAATCGCCCGGTCGACGGTGGTGTGTTCGTCCGATGTCACTCGGCACGGATTGTCACGAGGCGACGCGATGCACCGGTTCTTCGGACGCAAATGCGTCACCTTCGTCGTACGTTATCACGCGGAAAAGCGCGCCGGGTTCTCGCCTCTTCTTTTTTTTTTCGTTTTTTTATTTTTATTTTTTTTTAATTTTTTTTTACGATCACACTTAACTCTCGTCGGCGCACCTTTGCGTGGGATCGCGCAACTGCATCGTATCGACATTTGTGCGTTCGCGCGAGTATACTCGTGTGCTCTTCCCCGAACTGTAAACCGTATCGTAAATCGGAGTTATTTTGGTTTACGATATAGAAATACGGGGCGTGCTGTTGGAAGATCCTCGGGATTAAATGTTAAGTAATACTAGGAAGTTACCGACGCGAAACGGATGTATCTTGCACGCTATCTTTGATTGATTAAACCACGCGGAACAATAGGAGAATTTCGAAATTAATCATATTTCTCTCTCGCGTTGTGCGCATCGGACGAGAGTTAGGGCTGATTTCGGTTTTGATCCAGTGATTCATCGCATTGTGCTTTAATTTAATTTCAACTATCCCCACATGATCGTATAAAACCTTCTTCGATAGCACATGTTTCATGTCAAACGACACACGGAGGGAATTAATCAGGAAACATTAGTTGTGACTGAATTATTTACGTTGTTGTGAAGAAACGAATATGTGTCACGTCATTTAACAGCTGGATATGCACATATTTTTACATACCTGACAAGAATTCGCAATATTGTTTAATTTAATTTAATTTCCATCGAGAATTTCTCGAAAACAGAAGCAATTTTTCCCTCTGTCCCGTGGAATGTGCGACAAGCCTCGTTCGCGTATTTTAATCGATTATTTCGAAAGGTGCACATATGTATAAAAGAATTTATTTATAAGAGACATATAAATAATTTTTATAGCCAATATCTCGCAGATGTTTACATCTCGTAATCATCTTGTAACGATAGTCGTACAGTGTTTCAGTATTATCTATAATTTTGTTTATATTGCTTAAAACGTGATATGTTATATTATTTTACATTGTTTTTATTGTTCGAATCATAGTCTTTTCGAAATGGTCGATTTCCTACCTCGATTATATACTGTCAAGAGAAACGGAGAGAAGAATATAAAAGAAGAAATCGAGAGAATGAATCTGAAATACATGTCGCTGTCCATTTTACGCGTTACGGAATTAAACTCGTTCAATTGCAGTTACTTTGGCAACAATTCAAGATATTCAGCAAATATTTCTGTTGTACTAATTCATTCTGACCGGTTTATCCAGACGCTCTGCGCAGTTTACGTTGCTGCTAAAATAAGTATAGATCTTCGAAACAATTCTATGCGTGGAATACCACCCGCATCATATATTTTCTCTTTACTTCTTCAATTTCCTCTCTCTTTTTGCGTTAAAAAGATTCATTGTCGTCGTATAAATACCTCCACATTGAACTGTCGGTCCTAGAATATATAATAGCTCGTAAACTGCTTAATGTCGCCCAGCCTTTGTCGTCATACGGATGTGTCCTATTTTACGATTGAAATTTTTCACAAAAATGATATATAAATTTAATATAAATTTTGTTTGTCTCGCGTTTTATCATTATTTCATTATTATTTTATTTGTTCGAATAAAATTAATAATATTTAACAGTTCGAAAGACATATTTTTAATTTGTGCTTTAGTTCTATACATATTGCTTAAATTTAATTTTCGTTTGCCTCGCGTTTTATCATTATTTTATTATTTTACTTATTAAGTAAAATTAATAACATTTAACAATTCGGAAGATATGTTTTAATTTGTATATGTCGTTCTCTATATACGTAATATTATATTAATATAACTTTATATAGTATATAATATCAATATCGGAAGTGGAATGTAATAAATGGAGTTTAAGCGTTACCGAAGGTAACGTTAAATTGGAACGAATTTAAGCTTGCGTACATACATACGTTCAAGGATTTCCGTGCGGAAGAGAGAATCTTGAAATTGTTGCAGAGCCCGGAGCACGGCAGCGCCGTCCAAGAGGAAAGAGACACCAAAGCCCGGAGGCAGACTGTCAAGAGTCATACGTCGCCGTCTTCCGGCGTCAGCTCAGGAACGCCGACGGCCTCCTTTCGCCGTAAGCCACCGCCGGTTTCGCCAGCGAGATCCATCACACCAGAAGTGATACAGGTCGGGTTTTCTCATTATATAATATTTTCTTCAAATCAAACTTTTCACCTTCGAATTTGCTCGCGTAAACATTAATGATATTCGTTACAATTAAATTATACGTCAATATAATGAGATGTTATTCAATAATTAATTTAATTTATATAAGATATTGTTACAGTAGGAAATAATTAAAATTTTCAAAGATGAGATCACTGCCTCTGTTATTATGCATTTCGCATAAACGCTAAAGAATCGATTATCACAATTTATATCTGTATCGGTCAATAAAAGAATGCAGTCTGCGTCGCACGATTTCTTTCTTCAATCTTTTCCCGCGAATGTGTCAAGCATGAGGAATAAATACAATTGTTACACTAATTGGTAAATGGGAAAACTGGAGTGAAGAAGGGAGTTTCACGCGCCGGGAGACTTGTAATGTTCCGCGCTAATTAATTTTTTTAATTGAATCAGCGGACTACAGTTTTTTTCTCCGCACGACAACAAAATATTTTTATTATAATTTAATGAATGGAGATTGCGTGATTACGACATATAATTGCATATTTGTTACACTTGTGTCAGCTTTATAAATATATTTAGCTCAGTAATTAATTCACGCAGTTTACCGATGTTTATTTCAGATATAGATAATATATGTTCTTTGATATTCGCATTTAATTTCTTGAAAAGATTGCGTTATTTATATCATCTTGGCATGAATATTATATTTAATTATATTATATATTTAATATTTAATTATAATATTTAATTATATATTTTAATAATATATAATATAGGAAATTTCTTTCATTTTTTAAAATGTCTATTTGTTGCGTAGCCAGGACTTGAGGACGGCGACGCTCAAAGCAGTTCGCACGTAGATTCTCAAAAACCAAGTTCGAAAAGTTCAGATGGCTCAGCTTCTAGTTCACGAAGGTACGATTGTAGGAAGACTTTCCTCTCGTTTTTATCCGAGATCTTTAGAAGACTAACATTATAAATATATACTCGTATCTACGGAGCGACAGAAAAACTTTTTCAATTGAAAATTTAAAATTACTCAATCTTGATGTTTGTTCGAAAAAGTCGCAGGAATGGAGTCATTGTCTTTTCCATTTCTCGCATCTACTAAAAGTCAATTTTAAATTTTCCTCCGACATTTCCGAATCGCAAAAACGTATCTTTTATCGTGTTCCAGATCCTCCATGAAGAAGTCAATTCGAAAAACGGCCCCTTCGCCCCCGGTGAATCCGGGTATCCTACGCGAAGTCAGCGAGGAACGAGAGGACCATATCGCGGAGCCTGTCGCGAAGCCCAAGTACTCCTCGGACGAAAGCTCGGACGAGGACGAGGAGGATACTCGCATGCTGGAGGGCAACGTCTACACGAAGAGCGGCATCGAGGTAACCGAACGTACCGATAGGCTCTCTCAATAGCCTCTCGATTCGCAAGGACGATGATGTAACGCGATATAAAACTGGCTTGACTTAGATCTCGAGAAAAAGCGCCGGAAACGTGAAGCTCACGAAGGCGGAAATCGAGGCGGATCCTGAAGAAGAGGACGAGTATGGTTATACGATCAGTGAGTGCGATTTGTGTGCTAAATGTAGAATTGTGGAAACCGCGATTGGGGAAACAATTGAGAGAATCGTGGTATTTTTATATACTATTTGCGTCACGTAAACGAAATCAATATTCATTCCATACGATCGCACTGTTGGTTGCATCGCTAACAATGGTAGCAAAATTTAATTGTTCACGTCATCTCCGATTATCCATCTACACATTTTCAGAAGAGTAAATTTAATCGCAAGCCCCACAAAATCCGACAAGCGTACACGAGACGGATTTACATTGATCGATTGATGTGCATCGTATAAAAATGCTCTTTCGAATCTTGCAGAGAAGATACAGAAGAAGTATCAGAATCTCGGACATAAAGTGCTAATGATCGTTCTCGAGAAGGACAGGCGGGGATTGGGTATCTCTCTGGCTGGACATAAGGATAGAAATCGAATGGCGGTGTTTATCTGCGGCCTCAATCCGAAGGGTGCAGCTCATAAAAACGGCGGGCTCCTCATCGGCGACGAGATATTGGAGGTAGGTATCTCTTACCTCTTTCCTTCCCATTTTTACGACTTGCCATTTACTACTTGCGGTTCTCCACACGACGAGTTCCCGGCGGTTACTTCGCCAGTTGTTTAACTTTCGTTTCACAAGTTGTTTAATTTGTCCGTGTAACCGTGTAAAACCACGATACTAAAGCTTGTGTTCGAGACATTCATGTTGAGTTTAAAGTAAATAAGTGAGTAAAATAAACTTGAAATAATGTGGATATTGCACTTTAAATAAAATAATTAAGATAAAGGAAAACTAGTGTTAGATATTTTGACAATTCATTAAAACATATGTATTTATTAGAATTTCCGCTAAATATATATTTAGCTGGAAATTATTAACATTTCGTCATTTTACGTTAAATAAATTCATTTCAAATAAGAATCTAATTAATTAAAAAAAAATATGAAAAAAAAAACAAAACAACCGAACCGAAAGCTTTTTATTGACCAAATATAAAATACAAAATGATCAAAAAAAAACTTTACATGTCAACTCAAATTCCGCAAGTGACATATTTTTGCAACAAGCTTCATCTGGCCTCGCGTGTCGATACAAATGACGGAAACAAAAAAAAAAGCTTGATTCTTCATTTCATTTAGGTGAACGGTTGCGTGTTGCAAGGACGGTGTCATTTGAACGCGTCCGCTATCATCAAAGGCATACCCAGCACTCGTTTCAAGATCATCGTTTATCGGTGAGACATAAGAGCTTTTTTTTGTGATGTATAACGCGTGACGTAGAAGACATGTATAACAAAATTCATTAAAACGATAAACGGATTTCGCCTGTCCCGGTTGCAGAAGATCGAAGGCTGTCGATGACATCGCCGTAAAGCCGATAGTTCAATTTCCACCAACCTTGGATGACGTAAGTCAGTTTACGTGGTTTATCTTTTATCTTATCATCTTCCTCGAGATAATGCAAGACCGGTTGCAATTTTTGCAGAATAACGAATCATCGAGAAGCAATTAATGTCTACGTTTATTATCGAGGAATGTTTATTAAGCAATGTTTACGAATATTACATAATAAACGTGAATCACCAGACATAACATCTATCAATAACATCTTAAATTACGATGTTGTTATTATAAATATTCAAATCAACTTAATATCAATGTATTTATATATGTTTATTTATATAACACGAGGTGAATCACGAATTAATTCAAGTAGATTTCTTGCAAGAACTCAGGAAAATCAGACCTTAAAAAAATTTTTCTACATATAATGATTTATTCTTTATACGTAAAAAATGATTATCACCTACAGACACTTTGATTGACGTCGAAGAAACCATGGAATCTTTTTTAAAAATCTCGAAATTCTTGTATCGAGATATTTGACTTTCGCGTCGAGATATGTTTATATGACACTACATACTTATTATGATGGATGCTAACATCGTGGTTGGCTTTCACCGATTTCTCAAAATAGCAAGATCGTGAAAATATGTCGATATGCCTCGATTACTTCGATCTAACATGATCATAATTTCACTTCTAATGCAGTTAATTATCATAAATAACACTGTTCGGTTCGCATAATTTTTATATATACAAGGTATCAGGGCAATCTCTTTCCAAAAAAAGCTCTTGTAGCTTACCTCGAGAGCTTTTCAAAACACTATAATAAAATATTTTTTCATCGAGTACTTTCCGAATTATGAGGCTTGAAATAATTTCTTAATTTTTACATAAATCATAAAATATCTAGTAAAATACTCATTTTTCGATTATCTTATCTTAATACTTTTATGTATAAAATAATGAAAGGAATTGGTGTAAAGAAAACACATGATTGTTTTGAAAAAGAATATGTAATTGTTAATTGCAAATTATATATTTTTTCTCCGAAACAATTATGTGTTTTCTTTACATCAATTGATTTCTCTCATTATTTTGTACATAAAGGTATCTAGGATAATCGAAAAATATTTTACTAGATATTTTATGGCTTATGTAAAATTAAGAGATTATTTCAAGCCTCATAACTCGAAAAATGCTCAATGAAAAAAATACTTTATTATAGTGTTTTGAAAAGGTCTCGAGGTAAGCTACAAGAGTTTTTTTTTTAGAAGAGATTGCCCTGACACCCCGTATATATACAAGATATATCGCAAACGATGTCATTACGATACATACAACGTAAGTGCATATCATATTGCTATGAAGTGACGATGTATTGTATTTCAGAACTTTACAAGCTTCAGTAAGTACAAGGGAGTCCGTGAAGTACAAATAAAGAAGGCGAGTATTTTAATTACGCAAAGTGAATTCAATATTTCCTTCCATGTATCAATAATTTTTAATCGTCGATGTCATTCGTAGAGTTCGCATGGTCTAGGCATAATGATCATCGAAGGGAAACATCTGGCCGTGGGACAGGGTATCTTCGTGTCTGATATTCAAGACGGCAGTGCCGCAGAACAGGTAATTTGTCACTCGTACGAGTCTCGAGAGTCCCATTTTAATGCTTTATAATATTGCAGGCTGGATTGAAAATGGGCGATATGATCCTGGCCGTTAATCTGGATAGTTTATTAGGGCGCACGTACGATGAGGTTCATATTCTTTCTCTTCATTAAGCAAAGAATTGTTTGATTTAATCGTTGAACAAGCTATAATGCTTATTTCTTTCATCGATTTTCTTTTTGTTTTTAGGCTACAGAGTTATTGAAGAGAGCACAAGGTATCGTTGTGCTGACGGTATGTAATCCTAACGAGAATAAAGTAGAACTACAAAAAGAGAAAGGGAAGGATAAAGCTAAACTTGGAGGTGAAACTAGTGATATTGCGCAGAAGACGCCACAAAAAAGTGCACCGGGTGAGTTTAATGACGCACTATATTAAATTTTTATGTTTGATTTATGGAAACTCTTCTAATTACGCACGCACATGTATACATTTCGTTTATTAAAGTTATGATCTGTCTTTATATTCTTATTATATGCTATTATTATTAGTAGTATCAGCAACTGCCAAAGAAACAGAGAAACCGGCGAAATCTGAGAAAGTCCAGCTGGATCCGAAAACCTGTCAAATACCGGTCGATCAAGAAGTGACGATAGAATTTCAGAAGGAAAAGGATCAGGTCGTAGGTGTCTTCATCGCCGGTGGTTCTGATACCCTCTGGGTGATTATACTTGATAATTTTTAAAATATTTTGCCCCTCAACATGATATATAACTTTATAATTAATCTAATATACAATTTTTAAAATTGTGAAAACATTTAAACATACATCGTGAACGTACAATGTCGGAAGAAATCGATGGCACATGCAAATAGATGTGCGTGAAAAATAATATTTCGTAAATATCTTAAATGTCATTATGGAAATATCAATATATTGATTTTATACAGGAATAAATATTGATACTAATTAGTGTAATAACTTGATATCGATGTTAATGTATGCTTTTATAATACATAATGCTTTTTTCTAGAACGGAGTGTTTGTTCTGGATGTATTCCCCGAAGGCGCGGCCGGGAAGGACGGTCGACTGCAACGCGGCGATCAGATTCTCAGCTTAGGCAACGAGAGCTTCAAGCAGATAGAGTCCCCGAAAGCTCGCGAAGCGATGTTGAAGCTTACCTCCGGGACTGTACGTGACATTTGTATTCCTAAGCTCAATCCTCCTCTTCTCTTAATGGAGAATGTGAAAGAGAAAATTAGCGCATCAGCTATTTCGCGCTCTAATTTTCTCAGCGAGTTGAATTGACCGAGCGAACGTCACGCTCGCCGTTTACGCTCGATTCGCTTGTTTGCAGATCACGATGACGGTGTTGCGCCACGAGAAGCCAACCGAGGAATACGAGGTCGAGATACAGAAGAAGAGCGGTAGAGGTGCGGGTATCTGTTTCGCCGCCTTCAGGAGCGGAAAGGGAGCTTATGTGACGGAGCTGGTGAGTGATCACGTTTTCCTATCATACAGGCGACATTATCGCGACCCGACGCGATAAAATGAAACGTCAACTTGTGTCCCAACTTGTCAGATGCCAGGCGGTCAAGCCATCGAAACCGGCAAGATCTGCAAGGGCGATCATCTTATAACGATCAGCGGGTTGGACGTGCGCGACGTTTCCTTCGACGACATAGCTTTCCACCTGAAAATATCCAATCCACTGCAGCTGAAGCTAGCTAGGTATAAATCCGCCAAACAATGACAGGTAAGATTGACGCGATTCCTGATTTTTTGCAATTCTCCGATTCGAAGAATTGAAGATTTATTCCAAAAAAAAACGTGTGATTGTTTACATTAATAAAGCCGAGTGAAATTATCTTTCAGGGTTCTGCGGGCGGAACTCTCAACGCGTGTCCCGACGTAAGAAGCACCTACAGACACCGTGGATTCTAGTGTGATATATATAGGTAAAAAAATGTCTTAATAACAATAAGTATCTTTTGTTACGAGAGCCGCGTGCAAAATCGCGCGACTCGCTCTATTAATTACACGCCAGCGTCGCCAATCGATCTTGCCGTTCGAACTCGCGTGCAACACGAGATGTGAAAAATAGAACGAGAGCTGAGATAAAGCACGACGATGAAGCACGGCGATTCGTAACGCGTGCGCATCGATTCGATAGAGTCGACGGAGAACTCTGCCAACTCAAAGGGAATCAATCGTTGTCAGGCACGATTGTCAGATTCTAGCCGATGAAAATTTCGTCGAGGGAGTTGCTCGAGTTTGCGTAAAACTATTCCGTCTGCCGATGCTCGTGCTCGTGCAAGTATAGCTCCGATAATACACCTTATCGTCTTACATACATATATATATATATACACACACACACACACACACTATAATTATATGTTATAATTATATAGTGCGAAGTAAACACGTTATCACCGATAATAACGAGGAGAATATGGCGTTGAACAGGCGTAAATCGATAATAATCTCGGCGAGTCTGTATATCAAGGGAAATATCGCTCAGATTTATTCTCTTCACTTGGGAGAGACACGACGCCGCTCCCCCTGTATCTTGATACAAAACCGAACTCGCTTGTATGTTTCGTACTACAACTTATATATTTAAGGCAGGCAAGTAGTAGATAATGCGTTTATAGGGCGCGTTTTATCGAATATATTCGTGAAATGTTTTTTTTTTTTAAAGATAAGAACTCTAGTCTCGCCCGCGAAGATTGGCGTTTCTCGCCTTAATTATATCGCTTTTGCTCGCGTTACGGCTGCTCCCCCTAATGTCATGGCTGACGTAACATATTGTCTCATACCGTATTTTTTTCAATAACAAGACAAACACGAGGGAGAAAGAGAGAGAGAGAGAGAGAGAGAGAGAGAGAGAGAGAGAGAGAGAGAGAGAGAGAGAGAGAGAGAGAGAGAGAGAGAGAGAGAACGATGTACGAGCTACGTCAAAAAATATACGCGCGTGCTAAGGAAACTTCGAGTAATATATCCTTGTTAAAGATATTTTCCCATTTAGCCAAGAATTTCGCGTAGAATAAGATGCACCATCGGCCACGTCCGTTTATAATAAAATCGGTAGATAGATGACGATTTTGTAACATGTAGCTTAATTTATAGACTAATAGAGCCGGAATGGGATACGATACGTAGCGACATAAAATATACTAGGATAACTCTATCCGCGATTTTTCTCGAGAGTCTTAACACGCGATAGGACGTTCGCGTGTAACTTTGACGTAACTCGCGCGCAGATATCGCATTGACGACCCGTACATCGTGTATATTTATCGCCAATAAGAGTAGAATACCGCCTAAAACATTTATAGAGGTAATAAAAAGAATAACGAGAGGGCTTTCCTCTCCGGAGGACTGACAAACGCGGGGAGCGGTCGCGTCGAACGTCGAGCGAGATCACTTAGCGGTAAGTGTTTCGATGGCGCGTGCGAGATCATCCCCGCATCGAGATCACTCCTCGATCGCTCCTCGATCTCGCTATAGAGTATATATAATATATCGCGAGACGTTTGCCGAGACACCGACGGATGGCGAATCATTCCGAGTGTTCAAGCGTGTTTCTTTATGCTCTGACGTTCGTCAAGTCACGAGAGAGGTGACTCGAAGCGTCGCAAAGCTAGACTGGCTTGTTGAAGTACACATAGTTAAATTAAACCTACCGTATTTAACTAGTCCTTACAAATATTATATATTAATACGAAGATTTTCAGAGCGCGCGAGAGGCAAGAACAAATGCGGAGAGAGAAAAAAAAGAGAGAAATTATATGTATAAATTATATAAATAAATAAGTAATAATATACGCGAACACATAGAGATATATATATATATAAAATATATAAATAATATAGAATCTATAATAGGAATCGCGGAACACGTGTTTATTTACCGAATTGTTCGTATCTCTTATCGCATGAGTGATTGCACGTTCTCGTGGAACGTTTTGCATTTGAATTTCGCATAGTTTATCGTAGCGAGATGTTAATAAAAGACGTCGATCCTGTCTCGGGCGATGTGCCGATGTCTCTGAAGATGAATATCTTCATCAGTAAAATTGTTACTTTACAATTATTATTATTATTATTATTATTATTATATAACATATAGTATATTGTAATGAGTTATATATAGAAGAATATGTTAATTATTCTACATTATGAGACGTATTATTGTACACTGAAATTTGTATTTTCAGACAGCAGAGAAACGTGAGCAAACTTAAATGTTAGTATGACATTCGAAAATCAAAGCGAACAGTGTTTACTGATGTAAAAGAGCGATCATTATTGAAATGATCATGGAAAAGATAGATTAGGAAAAAAATGCGCGTAGCAGACTTTTATTATCTATCTCTTCAAATTTATTTTACATTAATTTACGCAAATGTTGCAAAATTACTTCTCTGTCTTGATATATTTTATATTTATTCTCTTCTCTTTTATAAAAGAAATTATTAATTTTTTATATTTATTTTCTTCTCTTTTATAAAAGAAATTATTAATTTTTTATATTTATTTTCTTCTCTTTTATCAAAGAAACTATTAATTTACTCTTTTCAAATTACACTGCTTTCTAATTTATTACATATATTCGTTATCACAAGCTTATCTACGCTTTCATTTATTATATGAGTTATCTTTACTTTTTATTGCATTTTCGAGTTTTCGTAACATAGAAAGGATTCGTTGGAGTTTGTAATTTATTCGCACATTCTTATATTTCAAAATTTTATTAAATTCACTAGAATATAGCCTGCAAAAATTATCAATAATTATATATTAATTATATTGCAGTAATTATCGCGTTTCTGTATTTAATGCTACAAAAATGTTGGCACTCGAGAATCGCTCGGATTATCGTCGCTCGTGCCTCTATCGACGATTAGGATCATACGCGAGCAACAGGGGATAATGCATCTAGCGTTAAATGTGCGAGGGAACGCGAAGCCCTATTCATCGGAGGGAATCCCCTTGATCGTACATTTCCTGTCATTAAGTTCAAAGTTGCGTCTGTCGATCGTTATTTCGAAAACGTTCAGTATCATGTTGCTGACAACGCGAAATCCAATATCTATACCCTGGGATTCATGGGTTACGTTACAAAGGAAACTAACGGGAAGCTTTGTCGGATACGTGATTGTTGAGAGAGCATCGATTATACGATGTTGCGTGTGAGTTTTCAGTTAATGGAAAATAATAATTGGAACAATTTCAGCCGCGATTCTACTTTAACTGTTCTTCGTGAGAAAACGTTCAAAGTGTTCTTTCGCGATATCGTGTAATTTAATTTGCCCTCGAACTACACACTTTCGCGATCAATGTATCCATGTATCACGTCGAGACGCAACTTTCAACTCGAAGACGGACTTCAACGCGGACTACAATCTCGGTCCTTCACATAGTTTACAGTTCTGTTCGCATATACATTATATAATTGTACGATTATTGATAACGTTACATATACGAGCGTGCGATTGTAAAATGGCTGGCGAAGGAAACAAATCGTAGATCGCCCGTCGCGATCTAAATGGGACCTAAATGCGTTTCGCAATAAGAAAGTGAATACATAAAAGATATTCTCGTTATTGTCTCTCTTTTACCGTGGATTTCTAAACAAAATTCAACAAGTCGACGCCACTTTACAATCAACAGCTCATTATTATTATCCTGATTACTGTTATTATGATTATTGCAGTCGACGTCATGATCATCGTAGCGCGGCACTACTGAGAGTAAAAAAGAAACTGATTATTATAGAACAAGAATAAAGTGTCACCGAGATCTATTAAAAGCATTAATTGCAACGTTGTAGTAAATAATGTTTGTTATTATTGCATATATAATCTCTTTGCACCACTTTCACTCATTAGCGAGCGTATAAATGATATTAAGGTAAGTAATGTCTCTGTTACAATTTCCATAAGACAGATATTTGTCGTAATTTAACATTTTTTTATAATTCTTATAAATCTTTTATTATAAATCTTTAAAAAAAATTTTTTTTAACATACATATATTTACTACCACAACACATACAACAAAAAATTAAATAAATTGAAAGGAATTAGGCTCTATATGTATTAAACAACACGGCAAGAAAACTAGCGATTAAGAGCCACAGCGGATGGTAATGTCTAAAAATTCTTTAATTCTACGCGAAAATTTAAATGAGAACGATATGCATATATTTTACTTGCATTTACCAAGATATAGATTCTCATTTTTGAGAATTCTATAAAGCCTCTTTACCCCCCTGAAGAGAGACGAGTAAAATATCGGGGCGAAAAGTCGAATCGGGAAGAATTTTTAGGCATTTTTCTTGTCGTATTGTTTAACAAAAAATTATCTTTGGTTGTTTAAATTTTCAGACTCCATGATTAACGATTGGAAGCATGCGTGAGAATGTAATTTCCGAACTCAACATAACTTAAAGCAGATTTACAATTTTGCGTGACGTTTTTATTTTATTCGCCAAAATTTTATTCCGCAGAGCCACAACAGAGAACAATCGAGGTGAGAAAGAATTCGCTTTGAATTGTTTTGGAATAAATTCACGTGCATCGCGTCGTTTGGAATCCAACCTGTCAACACGGATGGAATATTGAATAATGATTTGTGAACGATACGAAATTTCGCGCGTGCCATTACGCGCTTTTTTTCGATTAATTAATCGCGCATCTTGCTAAGCCGTGCGCTCGTAACCCACTTCCGTCGCCGATAAACGATTTCTTTGGTCCACTTAGAAGGCGTTCGCGAAATAAAAAAGAAGAGCGACAATGAAATAAACTCTGTGTCCGCACGCATAATAATTATCTCGATCAGATGCGTCATGTGCGTAATTAATTAACATGGCGGCTACACGCGCGGGACACGCGTGTAGTAAATCGCGTGCTTGTTAAATATCTTCGTTGTTTTCGCGGGAGACCAATTTCGCTTATAGATCGCGAAAGTAAGCCAGTGAAACAAGCGACGATTTTACATCCTCTCGCGGATATGTATATCAGTTAATCCGAAAGTTGTGTGTGCGTGTTGATGGCATGTCTGAAAATTTCACGATAAAAACTGGGAGACTGAAAGTTTTGTAACTTTTGCTTAAATCGCCAGAGAAATTAATCGAGCGATAGTAATCGAGAGATAGTAATCTCACGCACGGAGGATGAATGGAAATGGCAAGAAAAATCGTGCGGTCGCGCATCTTTCCCGCGAGCGAAATGGAGCGACACGGACTCGTACGATTCTTTCACGAAGAGGAACGCGCGAGCAAGAAGAACGCGATCGAACTTGACCCTGAGAGTTTCACCGATCGATTTGACAATCGGATATCGGGAGAGAAAGGCGGAAAACCTGCGCGAGTAGGTGTCGATTTGTCTGTCGATCGACGCTGGACGTTTAGCTTTTACCTCATTCAAAGTGACACGCTTCTCTCGGAAGCAAGTTAACTCGAGATCTGATCTATTCCATGTAATATATGCATTTCTGCTTTTCACTGCTTGCAACTGTGTTGTCCCATTTATAGTGAAAATGTGTCCTTTTAAATTTTAATAATTTATGCAAATAATAGTCGGCTCTCTTTTTCTCTCTGTCTCTCTCTCTCTCTCTCTCTCTCTCTCTCTTTCTCCAGTGAATTAATGCAATTATTTTTTGTCTCGTGTGTTGTATATTTAGATGAACGTAAATATTTGAGATGAACGTAAATATTTATTCTAAACTATTTCTCCAGCGAATTAATGTAATTATTTTTTGTCTCGTGTGTTGTAGATTTCGTTGCATATTTTTGTTGTAACATCAAGTATGTTTCTCTCTTAATCACATCTAGTTAGAATATCAGATTAATTAGAATATTTGATCGAGTAAATACAATTTTCAAAATTTTTTTCTTTAAATTCTTTTTAATGGGTAAAAAATTTATTTTCCTCGATCGACTAGTCAATTTACGTCGGGGAAATGAGACGGCTTCTAGAATGAATAATTGAAGCAGTTCCGTTAGATGAACGTAAATATTAATTCTAAACTATTTCTCCAGCGAATTAATGCAATTATTTTTTGTCTCGTGTGTTGTAGATTTCGTTGCATATTTTTGTTGTATAACATTCAAGTACATGTTTCTCTTAATCACATCTAGTTAGAATATCAGATTAGTTAGAATATTTGATCGAGTAAATACAATTTTCAAAATTTTTTTTTAAATTCTTTTTAATTGTGTAAAGAATTTATTATTTTCCTCGATCGATTAGTCAATTTACGTCGGAAATTACGTCGGTGAAAGAGACGGCTTCTAGAATGAATAATTGAAGCAGTTCCGTTAGATGAACGTAAATATTTATTCTAAATTATTTCGACGCCGGTTCAGAAATTATTTTTAAATTATTTATTTTTATCAGAATCAAATTATTTATTTTTAAATCCCGCGACGCGATTGCATATATATATATATATATATATATATATATATATATATATATATTTTTTTTTTTTTTTTTTTTTTTTCGACCGACAATCGTAATCCGCAATTGAGCCCACTACGATAAATTTGTAACATTTTTAAAAATAGTGACAGGCGATGACCTCGCGAATTTGCACCGAAACAGGATGACACATCGCAACTCTGCGAATCGAGGTTTAATTATTTTTTGCATTTTGCCGCACGAAACAACGAAGTCCGTTTATGAGGAGCAACGGTCCGTGGAATATAGCTCGTGGCCGGTTTTACCTTTTTCCCAGTAAACCCCGTTTCGCGGGCCACGATCGTGTCGCTGAATCGGTCGTTCCGAAACCGGAAACGAAAATGAACGCGTTTTACCGGATAATCGTGCGTATTCATTCCATATTGCCCAATGAAAGACATTAGATACCGGATGAAACTAGATGAAAGTTGTGAGAAAGGCTGCTATACCATTAATTTTGTTGTCAATTAACATGAGCCAAAATAAAAATGTTCTCGCGTTATGTATCAGTTTGACGCGGACGATTTCTTCGCAGAGAAATAATCCGTATAACTTCTGCGATATCTATCTCCATAAAACTGTATAAGTATCAAGTTAAAAAAAAACAAAAAAAAAAAAGAAAAGATGCTAATAATAACCAAGAGGAGAAAAAAAGGAAAGTTGTACAAAAATTGTATGATATCGAGCAGAGTCTTCGAGCGTTGTTGTAACGCGATGAAAAGTTGACGTAAAAATTATTGCACAAATACCGGAAATTAAAAAAAAAACTTCGAGGGGAAAGCTAATTTCTAAATAATATTTATTCATTAAAATATATATAAAAGAGATATATATTTTTTTTCCTTTTTTATACATTTCTTCGTCGTTGATGATTGTCGTAAACCGAAGTCATTATAAGTTGATGATTAAAGAATTTTTTTACGAGAGAAAAAAATCTTCAACGACACGTGCGATTTTTGCTCCTCATTATACGCCGAGTCTTTGATTCATTAATAAAATTTCGCCTCTGAAAAGCGTAGCGGAAAGGTTAAGAACCGTTCGACTGCGCCCGAGAAGTAGGGGAAGGTCACTGGCAGCGCAAAAATGCAGAGGACGAAATGCCAACGTTCCTGTGCGTGGGGCACGATACAATTATATCTGCTCCAGCAAAAGGGAGCAAGAAAAAGCAGATGGCGATTATAGCAGGACGCGTAAGGGGGGAGGGGGGTAAGTTTTACGAAACGTACGTAACGGCATGGGCTACTTCTGCCTCGAGCATGTGTGAATATGTGTGTATGTGTGCGTACACATTCGCATTCCGAACTTTCTTAAGCAATTATGTCATAACACAGAGCCGTGCCCCCCTTTTCGCATCTCCAGCTCGCGCCATGCAATCTGTCTCTCCCATCCCTGCCGCATCCGTCCTCCGGACCGCAAGATGAGATCGTGGATGCTCCCCGGCTATCACGTCATTATTCAAGAATTGAATTTTCTCGCTAATGATTATAAAGTGGCCGTCATTTGTGGCTACATCTCGACGATTACATTGTTACTTTTACGTTATTACTCCCTTTCATAGATGAAACGCGCGCAAATTATTAAGCGTTCGGAGCAAGAATGGACTAATAATTTGTCAGATCCGTTTTTTTTCTGATATGAAAGCGCATAAAACGCAAAGAAATCGTCAATTTGAAAGACTTTCATAAGGCACATACTTGTTTACATTCTACTCTCTAAAAAGTCTTATTTTATGTACATTGCCCAGTTCTTATTTTAGAATTTCTATTTTGGATGCGTATATTTTGATGTTTATCGCGAATAATACACCAACAGCACGGGATATTAACATGTCTTTGAGTTCCAGACTCGCACATAATATATTCATCTTATTGCTTCATAGTTTCACACACGAATAACAATGAATCTACTTATTATACTTCGCGAGGGAATTTCGCGAGGGCCACGCCAATTATTCGCCATTGCTCAAAAGTCGTGGCTGAGGCCAATAACAAAGCTAACAATACGAAATCCCGGAAGGCAGAAATGGTACGATGATTTTACGGTTAGTTTCTCGAGTATCGGCCTCCTCTTCTACCGGCTATCATTCTTATCATTATCTTTGCAGCCTTCGCAATTAAGCGGCTTACGATGGAGCAGTTTTTCCTAAGACTCTTCGCGGTATCTGCATCTACCAGAATCTCGCGCTTCGATGTATTAATTATCTAGTGACATTCGAAGAATCGCCATTCTCGAAAGAAAATGAGACTCTTCGAAAAAAACGTTTCTTTTTCCTTTTAAAAGGATGCTCGCACTGAGAAAAAAATCTGGTTGCATTAATTAGGAATCTAATATATTCAATTAGTATGTCTGTTGAAAAACGACGAATCAGAATTCCTTTAGGAATTATCAAGTGAGTATAATTAATTTCTTTCTGTTAAATTTATCAAATTTTCTGAGTAATAACTAAATTTGCAAAAAAATGGCATCACTGTATCCATATTATTAACTAATTAATATAACAAGAACTTTTATAGATCCAACTAAAAAATACTAACCAAATCCTTGTAGTAAATTCTATTAAACGTTCTAGTTCTAAAAAAAATCGAGTCTTGATAACTAGAAATTTTATTTGATTTTTAATCAAAATGCCTTCTATCGGATACATCTTATTGGTATCAATCAAATAATTTTTCTGAATGCACGTTGTTGCAATCTTTCATCCGTATTATAGCTAAATCTAGGAAAGAGAGATTGAAAAATTCTCGATTAAGAAGCAATGATGCAGCAATCTTCTCGAAAATCTCATGTGCTTTCTCTCAATAGTCAATTAAACTGACAGTTCGCCGCTGGAAACTGAATGTGAAAAATCGAGATCGCAACGTATGGTATTTCGCAGTCTGTTGCAAAAAATAATATATCAGGATTCATTAGCCTTAATGCGTTAGTCTCGATTTTTTGTCTAATGAGAAATTTTCGGCGTGCGTTTCGTTATCGGAAAAATTCACAAATAGAATACAGCTGGCACAGAAGAGGAGACGCGTGCCGCGCATTAAAATTTAGGTGGTTCCGCGTCCGTGGATCGCGCGAGATCGCATTTCCCGGCGCGAGTTTAACATCGCTCATAACTTTCCACGATGTGGAAAGCACCGGTCGCGATCGGTCCGGCACTTTTTCGTGTTGCGAGTAATAGCGAAGTCGATTCACGGAATAAGAAGGGTCAGGCGAAGCCTACTTTCTTCCGCTGAATTGTCGCGGATTCGTGGGGGGGAAACGCGAGTTTGGTGGAAACCTTGAGAGAGAGAAGGCTTACCTGGCAGACCGACGGTCAGCCAGTATGTGCTAGTCCCGCGGTGTAGTAAATGTGAGGCGGTAAAACCGGGGCTCTGCGATCTTCTCACGATCGATTCGGATCGGCGCGCGATCCGAAAACACTTCGAAACACAGCTTGCGCAGCAAGCCGCAGGCGGTTTATCGATTGGGGAACCTCATCTGGACCGATTCATTGATCGTGGTGATCCCCGTGGATATTCACCGCAGGAGCATAACTGCTGGAGACACGCGTAGGTGAGTACGCACTTGTTCATGAATACCGATAGTAACTCATGGTGCGTTTAAATTGTAAATTAATGGACACGGGAAATATATGTAATGAAGTCTGTCATTTCTCGCGCGAGAAATTTCCCATAATCGCGTAAAGTGACGGACGAGAGGTAAATGACGGGATAAATTATTCGTCGAGACGCACGGATGGTACAACCGATCTACATTTTTATCTGACAGATCGATTGATAATTTCGAATTAACGTCCTTCAACGCATCCATTGTTGATTATCATTGAGTGTTAACACCTGTGCTGAATAAATGGCGCGCGAGAGTTCGCATTGAGATTCGAATTGGTTGTGCACTCGTGCATTAACATAATCGTATAACGCAAATATTGGTCTAGAGTAATGTGGTTATCGGGATAGTCTCGAAATATATTCACGTTAAACCCTGATGAATAATATAATATTTTGACAATGCCTGTTATCTATAATTAACGTATCTTTAATTTAATTTAATAATTCATCTCTCTATTGTACGAGATGTTAAATTACATTTAACGAGACAACAAAATAATGTCCTCCGCAAGTTGTGTAATGTTTCCATTTTAATCGCATTTAATATGAAAATTTAACAGCCCCGGCTAATTTTCCCTGTCTTTCTCCCTTTCTTTTTTTTCTCTTTCACACACACACAACACACATAAAGAAGATACGCATATAAAAAGAATATATTTAGAAAAGCGCGGATAATATAACATGTTCTCTCATTGATACATATATTTCTTCTTATTTCTATTGTATCACGCGAACGTTTGAAGCAAGTATTGTAATACTCGATATACGTATCTTAGGTATCAGAGAAAATTATAGATATCGTGAGTATTTCGCCAGGTTAATGTACCGATTATTCGGTTCGTGAATCGCACGATTTATCGTATCTGGAAAATTATCTCTCGAGTATCGGCATGCAAATTACACTATGCGATATCCGCAACAAGAAGTGTGTAACCATAACCCAGTTTATTGATTCGTGACGATTCCACGAGTGCATCCTCAAATCAATCGTTACTCTCAGAATTAGAATATCACGAATCGATAAATTTTAGTATTGTTTATATATGTATGCTACGTGAAATATTTTTCACAAATATTTTACACAAAAAAATGTACATAAAATATTGTATCATTATTTTATATATTTTATATATAAAATCAATATTATTTTAATATTACATAATATATTAAAATTATTATAATGAAATAAAGGTCCGATAAAAGGTAGGATAAAATCAATAAAATTTCATAAAAGGCTTAAAGGACTAGCGCAATGGTGAAAAGATGCGAAAATAAAAACGGTTATATTAATATAATAAACCTAATAAAACGTTTATTTGATTTAAGTGACAGCTGCATTTCAATCCAATTCGGATCCTTTTCAATGTCAAATCACGAAATACAGTATTCCGAATTGGATCGAAATGCAGCGTCTGTCACTTAAATCAAATAAACGTTTTATTAGGTTTATTATATTAATATAACCGTTTTTATTTTCGCATCTTTTCACCATTGCGCTGGTCCTTTAAGCCTTTTATGAAATTTTATTGATATTATATTAATAGTACATAAAATATTATATATTTAATATTACATATTATATTAATATTATATATTAATATTATATATTATATTAATATTATATAAAACATGATTTTATGTATTTTATATATAAAATATTTCATTTAAAAAATATAAACCAAATATTTCATTGCGTGTATTAATATCATATATGTATATTCATGGAGGAAAACGAGATATTCGCGTTAATATACCGATAATTTTGCCAATATTTCATGTGCTTGAAAATTCTGAGATATTTAAATAAGTTCTTTTGTATAATTACGTAATAATTTTATACTGATTAACATTTAATATCTACGCTCTCTCTCTCATATATAATATACGCTGATGTCGCATTAATAATATTATTCATCTTCAGAGTGCGGTAGTTCTTTAGAAAGAACTTGGCATATCTAATAAAAACAAATAAACGAGCAAATTTCTCTTTACCTTGTGCAAAGTTGTCATTCATGTTGGATTATCAGAATACAGATCCAAGACAGGAAGAGAAAGAGAAAGAAAGAGAAAGAGAGAGAGAGAGAGAGAGAGAGAGAGAGAGAGAGAGAGAGAGAGAGAGAGAGAGAGAAAGAGAAAGAGAGGGAGAGAGCGAATGCGCAAAAGTTCTAGTCAAAAATTTATAGTTGGAATAAAAGATACTGCATATAAACCTTCGAACTCAAAAAATGAAAATTGCCTCCTGAAAATTTCAGCTGGATTCTCAAAAGAACTTAATAAAAACGTAATATAACGTAACGTTATATTACGTTATAGGCATTACCATAAAATTTTGCGTTCTAGTTGGAGAACAGGTATTTCTAAAATTGCGTCGAAATCTGAATTGCTGCGCTTTTGCGCAAGAATATTTTTTTATTTTTTTTTCCCCATCATTTCATTTATAACTTATACAGACGTATCAACGCGCTTTCTATGCACGTCACGTCTTTTTTTTCCTATCATTTTTTTTTTACGCTCGAGCATGAAACATTTACGGTCGGGCATTTATGTATCAAGGATGTATCGATCATAATTCTGGATGTATAGGCGCATCCGCATCGCGCGCGCTATTTACAGAAGCCGGTATATCGCGACCATTTATTCGGGGATTGCGCGAGAAGGGGGACAGGCGGCTCGGCAACTCCGGAAGAAAAATACACGAAAATATATGAGAAAAGCTCAGCGAATGAATTCATGGCCCGCCAGCGGCCGTTCGATAATGTTGCACTTTATATCGCAAATAATGGACGACGTCCGCGTAGCCAGGAGGTTCGTTTTCCGCCTCCTATGGTCATCTAGGTTACGCGTCCAAGTATTACATCTGGTATACGTGGCATTACTACGGGCCTGTTCATATCTTGTAAATGTTTGACGATTTGATGAGATTAGCCGAACGCCCTCCTCACGATAACCCTAGAATCGTAGATGTATTTAAACTTGTATCTCTCACAGATTGAGAATGTCGTTGCATCATTTATGATTTTATTTAGAATTTACGGGTACAATATCGCGTGTTCTCTCTGTTTCTTTCCCTCTGCGTAACGCGGTCATGCCATTTATGCACAAAGATATAAGATTCCGATATATTTGATCAGATTTTGCTCCGATTTAACATAATTCGCGAATATATTCCGCCTGCAATACGTATGTATGTATATTTTATCTTATACATATACACGTATAATCCTGGCAAAATCTTTTTACAATTATCTTTTTACAATTTTTAATAATTATATAATTATTAAAATAATTATTAATTTAATTATTAATATATTATTATTAATATATATTATTTATTTTAATATATAATTATTAAAATAATTATTAATGTAATAATTATATATTATTTTCGAAAAAAATGAAACGCGTTTTAAGAGTCAAAGGGTTTCGAGCCGACTGCGCTTGCAAACCATCGATTTGTACAGGATTGCAATTCTACAATTTTGCCATTAGAGTCATTATTGCCGTTGGCTTGCACAGTCGTACGTACTTTGCCGGAGTCGAGAACACGATACGCAGATAGTAGAATCGAATTTCATCGATCGACCGCGACAAGTGGGTCATACGCACGTTTGAATTTTCGTTCGCTCTTCGTCGGCGCGTAAGCGCGTCGCATATTCGCATTCGGATTCGCCCGGGGAAATATCGGGGGCTGGCTAACGAATAATAAATTTTTTTTGCGCTCGCCCCAAACCGGTAAAAGGTACGCAAGCTTTTCACTACGCTATCACATTCGCTCGCCACGCCGGATAACGTATATCCCGGCGACGTCACGTACAGCCAACGTATGAACTGCCAACCCGAGTAAAAAATGCCGAAGGGAAGAGAGGAGAAAGAAAGAGGGAACAGTTTGAACACGAAGCGTCGGAAAAAACAGATCGGCCCAACGCAGCACATCGTCGTTGTTCCTCTCTCGCATAAAGTGATACGTGAAATTTTTGAATTTCACAGCATTCGCGAAATTTTGCCTTTAAACCTAATTAATTTCCACTGAGAATGAGTAAACATATGTATATTAATTATACGCAGGAAGCATCTGGAGAGAGATATATATTAATTATTATTATTATATATATTAATTTAAATATTAATTTAAATATATTACTTTTTACCTCTACTTTTAGGTAGAAAAAAACACGTGCTCTAATAGCCGTTTCAAATAATTTATTTTAATTATTTTAAAAAGTCGCTAACGTTTTACATGAAAAGTGCAACTTTTTATTATCATGTTATCTGTTTAGAGATTAATGCAAGAAAGTATAAAGTAATATTTATTTACATAAGAGAGATAATCTTATGTAATATATAATAATTAAATAAAGCTCTAATTATTTTGATAAAGTAATATTTATTTACATAAGAGAGATAGTCTTATGTAATATATAATAATTAAATAAAGCTCTAATTATTTTGATAATCAATTAAATGAGACTTCCCCAAGTTCATAATCCGCTTTCGGCTAATCGTATCGGGCTACACGTGCGATTCAAGAAAATTTTTAATTAAAATCTGTTTTCGCCCCGAGGGAAAACGGTATATTATGAGCCATTTCATGGTTCTAATCGTAACATAATTCGCGGATTAGCCCGTGGGAATTTCGCGTCAGCGAGCTTTAGCCTCCCATTCGGGAATGATCCGATTGCGCGTGAAGAAATTTCCGAGACGCGAACAAAAGACGATTATTACGACTTCGATATCGATAAAAATAGACGATGTATTAGCACTCCCGCGTGAATGGAATTGTGTAATTACAAAAACCGGTATATACGATCGCGCCGATCAGTTCCCGATAGACTAGGAATATGCCTCGTTCACTTCATTCCCGTCACTTTCTTGCTCAATGACGAAAAGGGGTCGTTAATCCCTCGTGCTCGAACGTGAACATTTTCATCGTGCCACTTTATGGTACGTGAATGACGCGGTAAACGGTGTCATTAGAGTGCATTTTAGATCGTTAATAAATCGAACGCACTTGTCCAAGTGATTTGTACAACATTTTGAGACGTGCGCATAATGATGATATTGCTCGAAATCTTCCGATTTCCAGTCTAACGACCACGTACAGTTAAAGATAAATTGTATCCGTCATTTATCACGATGCGTTGCTACTTCCGCTAACGAGCGAAAATCTCAATGACACAATTAACTCGGTCAGCTCGAAAGGAGATAGAGAACGAACGGGCGAAATTCCTTGCATTCTACGATTTTATTACGCGAATATCATGAGTGATAAAAAGTATCTCGCATAAAATACTTCTTATGGAGGAAAAATATGGTATCCTCATAATTTTTTCGAGTCCTATTTTTCATTAAAAAGAATCCAACGTGTAATCTATATCTCGGCAAAGAGAAATATATTTATCGCCCGGTATCGTCTTGTTACTGAATTGAAACTTCGATTGCGGATGTAGCTGCGAGCATTCGCGCAATATTTAATCGTTGCGATGTAAAATGTATCGCGAACACACAATACGCAGGCGGCTGAACAAACGATAGATGCGAGAGAACGAAGAAATGGGACACCGCGGTCGTTCCATTCGAACCAGCCGTTCCGAATGAGCTGTCTCCGTTGAAGCACTAATAACGATCGCCGCGAGTAGCGCACCGGGATCGATATTACTCCATCGAATTCAAAATTCATGCGATTTACCTCGAACAAATTTGACACCGCATCGGTATCGCTGGCTAACTGACCCGCTTATCGCTTCTGCGTGCGCGAATTGATTTCCACGAGCACTACTTTCTATTACGCGGGGCCGCGGAATATTATCCCATCTTGACAAATGAATGACAGAGAGAGAAACTCGAGGAGAGAAAGAGAGAGAGAGAGAGAGAGAGAGAGGAGAAGGAGAGTGAAAAGCAACAATTTCATTTCTTGTATTCAGGACGCGTGGCAGCCGCGCGATCGTCGCTTTCATAAGTCAAATCTGCCGCGTTTGAAATCATTATCGCGACTCTCTCTCTCTCTCTCTCTCTCTCTTTTTTCGAGACAAATAGAAAATATAATATCCTTTCCGAATGCGTCCATCATTCCGATCGCACGTTGTATATTAATTATACTTATGTCGCCAAAACAGTCACGTAACAGTGTCATGGTGGACGCTATTATTCGAATTAGTAATGCGACGTGGATAATTTGCATAATCAAACTTTCGAAAGATCAAGTTGTTATTTCGGGTATTATCGACGAAATTTCCATAAGATTGTCAAATCTCAGAATATTCCCTCCGAATTGCTTTCTAAGCGTATGCAAGCGATATGCATATTAATGTCAAGTGTAGAAATGTTATCCCTCCTCATTGACATTTCTCCGGAATTATTTTTAATACGCGAGGAAACGATTATTTTGAATTGCAATTATTTTAATTTCCCAACTTTTGGATACATATATAATACATTTCAACCTTTCTCTCTTTCAAGTTTTATTTTTATTTTAGAAGATATACTGGCAAGGATTCCATCTAGGGTATTTTATATTTCAATTAGTAAAAAAAAATTTATAAAATATTTTATATTTATTATATTATATTATATATATTTTATTTCGTTTTTTCTTTACGTAATCATCCCCTTAACAGTTTCACCTAATGACAAGCTGCATCGACAGCTGTTAAAGCAAGATGACGCTGATTTTGCTGCCCGATCTAACTGTAATACGGATAAAGTGCAAACGTAGCTTCCGGAACGGGCGCAAGATCCTCCGAAGTTTTCAATGTAAGACCTCCATGTAGCGGGAATAAATTTACTACGTGTTCGTTAACAATCTTACGTACGCGCAAGCACGTGTGAAAGAAGCTCCGTTCGTGCCCGACGGATTTTTCTCCGTTTTTCGCGAAAAATTCGCCTTTGCGTGCAAGACTTGGCGTATTCGGTTCGTGCAACAGCGAGACCGCAGGTGGGTCTCCCTGAGAAACGGGTGCTCTTAGAACGGAGAAAGTTTTCTTTTTTCTTTTGCGCAGTTATCGATATAATCGACGGGATGTGAAGACAGGCGAATGTGCCGCGGAAACTTCCGCAAAGTCGATACTTTCCGAGACTCTAAATATATGTATAACGTCATTTTCCTCCAATGATTAGAAAAAAGTACATTTAAAAGAAAAAAATCCATCTTAATTTCTCGAAGCAAGACATCGATTAATAATCAACGGAATGTGAAATTTTTTAATTTTCTATCTATTCTTTTTAAAAGAATCATTGGTCAATATAATTTTAAAAAAATATATATTATTATATACTAATAATTAAAAAAATATATATAATAATAATGAAATAATAAATATGTAATAATAAAAAATATATATTATAATATACTAATAAATATATATTATTATATACTATTCGCAATTAATTATATATACGATTAAAAAAATATGCATATGAAATATTCAAATTAATATAAAGTTTAATATTATTAATAAAGTTATTATTAATATGAAGATAAACAAGTTCAACGACTAATCAATTAGAGCGAGTGCATTTGTATTCCTTGGGAACTCGGAGCAACGTAACAAAGTATTACGTGAGCCCTCGCAAAATTATACAAAAAACGCGCCCGCGATAAATGTAAATGCGTTACGTGTAATTTGGTGAGAAGGAAACGCAATCTCTATTGTTCCCGAGTTTGGCGACGTGAGAAGACGGTTCCCACTTTTTTCTAACAGGTATTATAATATGAGAAAGTATCACGCACACAACTCTTTCCTATACTTTTCGAAAGGCTACATATATTATTTCGGTCCCTTCTAACGCGAATATATTGCGTAATAAGATTGACGTGCAAAAAATGGATCTAGTGAGACTGTTTAATTGTGATCGATTTTTTTATCTTTCTATCTCGACCGGTTCCACTTCACCTTCGTCAAATGATCACTTTCGCGCTCGATTATAATTTTACTGCACAGATATATATATATATATATATATATATATATATATATATATATATCCTTTTTTTTCTCCGATATATTTTACGTAATCAATCTCACGATTTCTTCATACGAGACCCGCCGTCACGTTCAATGACGTGCAATTTCGTCGTCTGCGGCGGCGGAAAAACCAGTTTGGCATTCGCGTGTCGCTTTCGGAATAATCGATTCAATTAACCCCGCGCATCGTGCAATTATCGAGAGTCCCGGAGAGTGACGAGTCGTGATCTTACTTAACCCTCTCGTGCATTATTCATCGACCGTGTGCGTTGAACCGGTCGTACGTACGATCGTTGTTGTATTCATGCGAGCGCTGCACTTGCTCGTGCATCGAGGTCGCTGCCGAGGAGGAAGGAGAAGAACGCACTTGCCGGCAGGCAAGGCGGCTCCCTCGAAATCGTCATAACTTTCCCTTCGCCGGGGGACACTTTTCTTCATTCTAGAGACTACGTGACCTACAGGAATCGGCGGCGTCCAGGTATGCATATTAAGTCGCAGCCGCGTATCTAGGCGCGTCAAGAATTGCGACGACCTAGATCCGGAATCTCCTCGGCAGGAAAGCGCGCATATCCGTCTGTCGTCCGGGGACGATCTAATTCTCCCGACTTGTAATTTTCGAGTTCCTTCGCCAGGTTATCGAGAGGAAGAGACGCCCGCGAATGTGTAATAATTATCCGCCATCATTTCGACATCAAGCGACTTTTATGCATATTTGACCTCGGGGCAATTCCTAAACTGTTGCGGTCGGAGTTTCCGGAACGCGGCGAACTTCCTCTCGCTTTATCCATGCATGCGTTGAAGCGAGACTTATTCTCTCCCATTGCGAGGTCTCGCAAACAAGATCACTTTGTAGCGCGTGTTAATTCCTTGCCTTGGGATATCTCGACATTGCGGATTATACCAGGGTGTACCAGTCTGCTCTATAAGATTTTATAAACTTACATTTACCGCTTTTTATGAGAGACAAAGGATTAAAATTAACACAGAAGAAATGTGCAAAACTTGTTCATTTATAACTGTACGAACAGATTAATTTCGAGATTAATCGATTAAAAAAAAATTACATTGTGTGTGCATGTGACAGCTTCAATCACGTGGAACGATGGAAAAATATTTTCAAATTTCGCCTCAACATTTTTTATTATAATATTATAAAAATTTTATTATAATTTTATTATAATAAATTTTTTATTATTATTTTTTCGATAATATTATAATATTATAATATTATTTTTATTTATATAATATTATAAAAATTTTATTATAATTTTATTATAATAAATTTTTTATTATTATTTTTTTGATATCCAAATAGATTTTATAAAGTTTGAGATTTACGTTTCTCATTTCAATCCTCATTCTGTTCAACTCGAATCATTAGATACGCGTAATTTAGACGGCGCTACGTAGATAAACGTGTCAAACGGTTCAGTTATCGATTATGGAAAGGAGGGATTTGCGATATCTCTCGCGTTAGTTAAGGAAAGTACAAACAGGCGAGAGAGAAGTTGGTTAATCCATCCTTTTTCTTTACCGAACACGAATCTCGCTTCGTTTCACTTCGTCCCGCGACACGCTATGAGAACCCGTTCGATGCAATTAATCGCGTTCGATCATTAAATTTCTACCAAGTGAGTTGAACGTCTCTCTCCAACCCAACGAAATCTTTCACTCGCTTCGCAAGAAAGCTAAGGCAGGCGTCGTTCCTCCTATTTTATTCGTCGACTCTCCTCGCTCTTGACGATTTCGTCATTACACTCGATGCGTCATGACATCGAAAGTATCCTCAGGTATTTCGCCGGCATATCTCGTCATTACTTTTACTCGCGTCATACAACACTTATCGACTTCGTTGTAACACTTTATATATCTCCATTAGCGCCAGAGAGCCAGCTAAAGACGATGTCGTTAATGTCGGAGTCAATTATTCGACCACGAATGCGTTTCGCGAACGAGAAGCTAATAATAAAAATATCAATTTTTTTCTCCAATATTTTTAAAGCAAGCGAGAAACTTGCTATACTTGTTATACTGAATGTTAAAATGAAAGAATAGAATATATTCGTTGCTTTCTCTCTTTCGTAACAGATAATTTAAAATTATAAATTGTTGTTTATAAATAAGAGAGATCAAATTAATTGAGATCAAATTATCAATTGATTATAGTGGCTGGAGATTTTAGTCAAAACTATATTACAAATATTTGTATGATTCGCAAAGCAATTTATACATTTCTACCCCGGAAGGAACCTTTGCGGTTTAAAATATTGGTTTTTAATAATAATTCAATATTTGGGACAAATGTTGAAACGTCATAAATCCATATTAACGTGCATTTCCAAGTGTGATTATATCCACGTTTGTTGAATAATAAAATACAGATAGGCACATGCGGCTTTGATAATGAAAATAATTAATTACTAGTCCAAATGTAATTGCATCGACTATTTGACTTTCCAGTTGGTACAGTCGTATTGTGTACTTTGAATAATTCATACATAAATGTGATGACGTCACATGACGTCACATATAATTCAATAAATTTTAATGTATTTAATACAATATTTACAAAATGCTTTACATGATAATCGACCGATTAAGATTTCAATTAAAAAATTAAAGATTAGAATTATATTTTTATTTGTCACGATATATTGATCGAGTTTTAATTTTAATTCTCGAGTATATTAGGTGTTTGATTTGTCTAGGATTTTTTTGTATATCTATTTTTCGACGCGTATTATTTAAAAACCAAGTGAGATGCAAAAAACACAGTACAAAAAAACAGTAAATGCTAAAATCTAAAGTCCTGGGAGTTTGCAATAACATAAATACATTGCGTTTGTCGAATGATACTCGCTAACAGCAGGCAAGACTCAGGAAGTTGGCGAGAGTCTGAAAGTTAATTAACACGATGCAAATAATTGCAGGTATCCTGTATTCGTTGCTCACTATCAGATTGCGAATAAGACACGAGATCTGACTTCGTAAGATCGAGATTTCTCGCGCGACATCCGCCGCGCATCTTCATCTTTCTTCATCCTGTTATTGCTATTATAAACAGCAGCGTCAAATTTTCGTTAATAAACCCAAATCATTCTTAATTAACGGATTAATCATCTTCTTCGCATTTAATGCAACACAATTTCAACTCCTCATTTATTATCTTTATGGGAATAAATGCAATCGGATACGAGTTAATTATGAAAATTAATAATATCTATTGATCCTGTAACAGTTACACTAAATTAAGATATTTGGTAATCAATGTCATGTAGAAAGGGATGTCTGATGTATATAATAATCTCATCTACATAAATTACCGTAATGCCATTATCGATCTAGCATATATTGCAGAGAGCCAGTCTGTTTGATCAGGAAGTTCTGAATTGCAACATCAACACGTTCTCCAATCGCTTTAACAAGTTAAACAGCATTCGTAAACTGATACAAGCATGTTCCGACTTAAACAGCAAATTAAATCAAAAAATCGAACTGTGTATTAGAGAATTAACGAAATTATCAAAATTATCTTCTTGAGAAAAATGTTATACACGTATATCGTAAGAGATAAAATTAGATCTCGCGTTAAATCGATCCCGTTAAGTGTGTAAAAGCTGTTTTATCTTATTCCACAGAATCGACAGACGAGATACAACTCTCCTTGAGTGTGCAATAGAAGTGTATCTCATCTAGTTACCTAACAGGTGAACTGTCAATGTGCGCAGTCGCGGTTATCGAATTACTCGCGGTGCTTGACATTTTCGTTATTTATTACACAGACGTACGTGCATATATGTGTGCACGCATGAGTTCCCCTTTCACTTTTCTGTAACAAGCTAGTTTCCCGGTAACGTTAACATTAAGACTCGTTTCATGTATCATTTCGCCGCAACGAGACCTGTCGCATTACAGTGAAAGTATTCGAGAGGAAAATGCGAGCTCGTCGTACAAACCGTCCGAGAGATGATCCGGTCATTCATGAGGCCTCGTCGTAGCCTGTTATTCCCTCGTTAACTCATAACTCGATATTGCGAGCGTGCTCCGAGTTCTTGCGAGTCGCATCTCGGGCAATCTCCCTCGTCGTTCCCATGCGTTCTTATATCATCGTTAATGAATCGCGCAATCCTTATATGTGTGCCAAGAATTGGAAGACGAATGCTGGCAGGTCGAGCAGATTAAAATTACATCGTAAAGAGGGTCCCGAATTAAAATTCTCGGAGACTTCAATGCTCCTCCCGAAATTCTCGACTTTCGATCGCAACTTTGAACAACAAGCGGACAAGGATCGTCCTATGACCTACTTTTAATCACGCTTTACCTTGATTAATCTTCTAATTTGCACCGAGAGTACGCAGGATACGTATGTTGGGACGCCGCCAGGCGCGACGAGTAGATCGTAATCTTATCTCGGATAAGACATCGAACGGTGCTCGTCATTGTTATAGTGGGGATCCCTCGGTAGTGATTAGGCCATCGAGAAGTCTTGGGAAACGCTGTTTTCAGACGCACGACGTTGCGACACCCGCGTCGTCGCCGAGTCTTGCTCGAGGCTCGCACGTCGTGCGAGAGGAAGAGGAGAAGAAACGTGACGGTTGTTTGAAGAGTGACCGGTGGTCGCACAATCGCTTTAGGCGGATTTCGCCGTCTTAAAACGCACCGCTACGCCATTACCCGCGTCCAATTTATCTTCTCCCGTGTCATCATACTTAACCACCGGCTGGTTTATCTTTTCCGGCGAGAAGTCCGGAAGCGTGAAGGGATTTTGCAAGAGCCTTCATCTCTGCCAACGTCGCGAGCTCTTCTACAGACGGGATAAAATCATCAGGACACTAGAAAGTATTTAATTTATGATAATTGATCGTATACATTTTTTTTTTAAGACTAGCGTGGAAATAAATATTGATGAAAACAATAAAATATACTCGTAATTAATATCTCACATTAGCATAAATAACTGAATTTTTAGAATCCCATATTCACGCTGTTTATTTCATAAATAACGGGGAATATGCGTGTATTATAAATAAATCATCATAATAGAAATGCTCAGGATTAAAAGGAGATTAGAACGTATAACTTGACCCTCGCGAATTACCGTTACACAACATACTCATTTTCTCAACTGCAAAGTCTGTTACAATTAGAACTCGCGCGTTGGTTTTCCGTTCTCATTACGGTCTCACGATCGTAATATCTTCATTACGCCTTTGAATACAATCCAAATTGGAGCACAGAGGGAACCTCTTTATATCTTTTATGAGAGAAACAAAAAATGTAAAAAAAAAAGCGTATTGTCATCATCGATAATTGCAGACGTGTAACTGTTCGAAATAGGATTAAACCGGGATAACGGGCGGGAAGCGGCCGCAACAATACGATCGGATACGTGCAGATTACGCGATATACGTAACTCTTATTGTGCGACTAAGTGCACGTGACGTCATATCCGCGCTCCCCCCAGAAGAGGGTTTTGTTCCCCGGCCATTCTCTCCGCACGAGTTAAACAGTAACGCGCGCCCAATTTTACGACGAGATAATTGACGATTAATGCGTGGCTCTCCGCTTCTACACACCAAGTGGAAAGCGAAAGGCCAGGCGAACTAGAGCGTAACCCCTTCGTGAGATTGGACTCGTTTAAAAAAACACGGAAAAGAACGGTCTCTGAAATGCTACAACCTTTTCCGACCGGCCGCTTATCTGCCTCCTCCTGTTGCAGCAGAAAACCCGCAAGATTCCGGCCTTTATCATTATCTAACTTGTTTGCGTTCGATCTTTCAAATCTCATGTAGGTTTTTTAAGGTATTAGATTTGCGAGATCTACGTGATGATGCAAAAAATTCTTTATAAGTACAATAATCATAAAAGTAAGATTCTGGCCAATGGATGAGTGCACTGAGGGAAAAATTATCTTGAGATAAAAAAATTTTAGTTAACTCAAGAAAGCTATTTATTCGGTGGGTACTAATCACGTATTTACTTGTATTCAAAACGTCTGCTTGCTTAAATATTTATTTACATATGTGTAAAAAAATATATATATTTAAAAAAATATAATTTTTAATTAAATATTTTTATTTTAATTTTACAAAATATTTATTAAAGTGCATTTTTTATTCCCAAAAATTTAAAATTTTTTAATTTTGAAATATATTTAATTTAATAAATTATAGTATATATTTTACGAAAATAGTATTTAAATATAAAAAATATATAAATGAAAATAATGTACTTAATGTAACATGCATATTTAATTAATGTTAAATGCTTTTGCTTAAATGAAATAAACAATTCTTTCCATTTAAAGCAAAAGTTTCAAGAAAACAAATTTATTTGATTTAAAAAAATTTTTCCCTCAGTGTACAAACATTTTTTTTTACACCCGGAAAATATTTCCGAAACACTTAAATCGAAATTTTTAATTTAGATCATACACAATATTTTACGTCGCATAAAACTAAATTAAATACCATGGAATACACGGAATTTAATAACTTGTGGAAAATGTTGAATTAGAGGTAAAGTTGAGATTCTTTAAGATTTTTCTCCCTCGTAATTTTGAAGAGAAATGAAACACAAAGTCTTACAATATGTGTGTCTTAAGCGTTCTTCAACGACTTACTGTCATTAAATATACTTTCAAACTACGAGTGCGTTTCAAGCTAGCACACTTTGTAAGTCTCTCTATCTGAAAGATAATATTAAACGAGATTTACCTTTACTCTGCGGAACGATACTACGGTAGTCTATTGACGAATAAATATCATCGGCGTCTCTCCCTTTTGTTAAAGCGACGCGCATAAAGCAAATTTCAATTCATTAATGCTAAAAGGCTGCTCTTACGCGTCTGTCAGTCGATATAATGCACTTGCACCGTTTAAGCTACAGTATGGCATTTCCAGTTAGTGCATTCTGAGAGATTCATTGACGTATAGAGAGGCGAGGCGTCTATATTGTAACATGCGCTGTGGATGCGAGATTGAGTAAATCGCGAGAAGAAATTGATGAAAGGCGATAAAAGTCGCCGAAGATTCGCATTGACGTCAACAGTTGTAAGAATCCTTTCGGAAACAGTAACTCAAACGCGCTTTGAATTGCGAAAGATCATAGAAAGCATTCCTGGCGTTTGGAAATCGATTTTAACGCTACGTCAAGGTCGATGAATCTAGGTAAGAAAAATTACCATATAAATGAGAAACTAACTGTTGAGATACAAATGTCTACTTTGAAGGTGAAGAAATGGAAACAAATGTAAAGATCATCATCGCCTCGTTATCGATTTTCTTTTATTTAATTCAATTTTATTTATTTATTTTATTTAATTCAATTTTATTTATTTATAAAATGTGCAATTTTATTTATTTATAAAATGTGCATTCTAAATAAGATGATTAAATTATATTGATTTTAAAATATTTAATAAAAGAATGACTTTAATTAGCCGGAAAGATATATTTTTAGAAAATACACACGCAATTAGCATCAACTTAAATAGATAGCTAAATGGTTTAAATCTTGCCGATTGATTTGAATTTATTAAGTCACTATTATTAAATCACTGTTATATTACACGGCAATCGAGACAAATATATATGCAGTCGTAAAGATTAGAAATAATAGCCGCGAATTTGCTCGTATTTCAATCAATTCTTAATCGAATAATTCAGAATGATGGAAATTTTTGAACAATTCTTTGTTATATAAATAATATTTAACAGGAAAAACATGCAATTGCGATCGCTTTTTACGTTAATGTCTGTATTATTTCACGGTTATTGAATCATAACAATATATTGCTGTCCTTTATACGTTCCCTCACATTTTACTTAAATTGAACGAATAATCTTAGCTTCGTTAGGATTGAAAAATCTTTTCCAAGAACATGGTTTTCTACTTGATGCAATTTAATCCAGAATATTTCCTTGCGCTCTTCATATTCAGTCATAATGGATTGAATTTAAAAAGCGATTGACAAAACAAAAATTGAGAGATTATTCAAACTCTGGCATGCTAGATTTATAACGGATTGAATTCTATTCATCATATACCATGGGAATGTACTAACTCCTTTGGGAATATTGAACAACGACATTTATAATTAATTCATTCGAAAGCCGGCTTAAAATTTAAAAGCAACCGAGCTCTATCGATTTCTTGTACCGCAGCCATTTCTGACCGCAAAGATGGCAGCAGCAAACAATACTATTTGTGCAGCAAGCGCATCGAAGTGTTTTTATTTCATACCTGTGGCACATCCGTCTTCCGGACAGGAAGGAAATATTAAAAAAACACACTTGGGTCGTTTTTAAATACAGATTGTTGAAAAGTCTGAAATACTGATATTTAAAAAAATGTTATCCCCAAAGGTCGAAAAAGATTGGAACGGATTATTCATTACGGAAATGGAATTAAATGTAAATGAAAAATTTTTAGAGCAAAACATGTACATCCACGAATCATTCATCATCGTAAACGATAATTATCAATGTTGAGAAAATACATTACATTTGTGAAAAACAACATTTAGTATATTGTTTACACATGAATATTTAATAGACATTTGCAGTTACGCGTACAAAATTGCAGGACGCAATTACGCATAATTAGCTACATACGCGCAAAATTGAGCATTCATGATTACGTGAGAGATGAAAAAGAAATATCATGCGCGCAATTTTCATATAGCTTGTATCGCTCAACACACGAGTTTATAATTACATCGGGATCGATGAGCGGCGATCGGATTTGCCAATTGAATTGGCGTGGCGATGCTGCGCGAACCAATTTCTAGGGTCTCGCGTTATTAAACGCGCAGCTATCGATTAAATGAAATTTCGATCGTGCAGTTCAGAGTGAGAGCGTTTACGCGAAATGCCTCGCTAAATATCACGCATACTTTTACTTTTTCCCGCCTGAAACTTTCTTCTACATATGACGGTAAGGAAAAAAAAAAGTGCCTATGCAAAGTCGACAATTTGTACACCCCCCGAGTGAGGAGAAAGTGCGTCATTCTTATACATTACAAATTCTTTACGCTCAGGATTTACTATTTTATATAATCGCACATGCGATAACGTTCCTTTCTTTGGAATATTAATTGCGAGAATTTTTTGATCGAATTGCAATATCGCGCTATTATTATACAATTTTCAGTTCATTCACTTTGCTCAGTCGTACATTACCTTGTTACACGTAGACGAGCTTGCGAAATGCATCATAAGTGGTAGTCGTAACTGTATCTAAATTTATGTTGCAATTTCATAATCCGGTAGCTCCGGCCGTTACGTCGAGCATTTGCGGCAATAATGGGATAGTTAGCGATTCACCGTGTTACCCTCATGAATATTAAGATTTACTAACGACTTTATAATATCCTTCGATACCTCGGCGAGCGAAATTTTACATACACGAATACTGCTCTTCTTCTTTTTTACACCCGCGTGATAAGCCCAAACTATTACTATGGCAAATAACACTCTAGAGAAGCTAGAGCTTCAGCCAAGTGACTCGAAATTACAATATCGGGCCTATTAACTCGCATTTCACGTTACTTTGCACAAAAGTGCACATTGTACAAAAGATGTTCGTGTATTATGGCAAATGCCCATATAAAAAGAGAAATTTCTCTCCCCCTTTCGTGGATTTCGTTATTACCGCGATTTAAAAATGAGAAAACAGCACGGAAACGATCCGGGAGATTATGATAGATGCACGACGCTTTCTATCCTTCCTTTCTCTACGTGGTACGTTATACTTTTCTCGTGCTCATGTTTTAACAGTTAATTCACCTTGATGCGGGATGAAGTATGGGACGCCGAGTGTCCTACTTTTATATCTCGGGGATATTGATAAGTACTATTTTTTTCGCATCATTTAATTCGCAGAGAAAGTGTAATATATTTTATATAAATAGAAATTTTTTTTCGATTTAAGATCATTCTTTCGATCATCTGTTTAAATTCCGTCACGTCGCTTTTTTACAAATGCACATTAATAACGTTTTAAATTAGACCGCTAATAATAAGCAATCGTGTCTTTTTTGTGTTACAGAGAATTCAGGTGTAAATGATCTCATGGTCCGCCACGATGTCGTCGACACTATTACTGAGTTGTAAGTATATTTTTTGCGCTAAATTCGCGAGAGTTTCTGTCGTGTTGAAAAATTTTAATTTTAATATTACTCTGAATGATGTAGGTGTTTTGACGACATGGCTGTTCGTCGATGTAGGAGCGATCACCGTATCAATAGATCGCGCCGACATTAAAGCTGTAAGTATGATCGATATAAAAAAATTTCACCTAATCTCTATTGTACATTATTAATTAATAATTGTTAGCATCGCATTACTTTTGTATTCTTTTTAAATTTAATCTTCTATTATCGGTGTAATTAATATTAAATATCAGAAAGTTGAGTGATAGTGAATCTTCTCTTTGAGATAAATTCTTTTTACTAAAAAAACTATCTCTCCAGATTTACAGAACGGATCGTATATAAATTATAAACTTTCCATACAGTTTTCCGAGGGAGAGTTTTTTTCGCGCATTTGATATTTTATTGACACCTTTTTATTATCGTATAAGTAATTTTGAGGTAGTAAAATCTCTCAGGCTCGGTTGCACCAACGTTATTTTAGCTTTAAGCGAGACTTAAATATGTATCTATCTTCATTTTTTTTTTCTAAATAAATAAAGACATACATATATTCAAGTTTCGCTTAAAGCTAAAATAATGTTGGTGCAATCAGGCTTCAGTCCTTTCATTTTAATGACATTTTACGCGACTCGACAGCGGAAATGCGTGACAATTCCTTTACCGCCTCGGAAATAAAATAACTGGGAAAGTTAGATGAACGATAGTTCGCCATCTAAAAGCTATTGATTTTATTTCACGTGTAACACAATATTCACGCGCAAGTCTCTCCACATTCGCCATCGAAAAATTACATTCCGACACTTTAGATTTGTGATTTCATTACGCTATTAAGATACTCGAGAGACTCGTGCGCAAAACGTGCTTAAGAAGGCTATTTGGAAATGGCATGTTCTCTCAAAGCCTCGTACACTTATTTTCTGATTATACCGACCGCAGCTCGCCAATGGCGGGAAATAATGATCTCACTTACGATTTTCTCGAACGTGCGCGTTGCGGTGAAACTGGAACAGGAACCATTCCATTAACCCCTTCAGGAAGTTCGAGTATCGCATTACTGTAGCTGTCCTCGCTTTAAACGCGAACGAAAGTTGTGTTTGATACACCGTATAGGGAAGGTACATAAGAGCTTTATGGCAAAGCTAAATACAACAAGTTTCTCGGCTGCCAATGTACCTCTCTAATGAATTATAGTTCACAACACCGCTTGTTATCGAGTAAATGGAGAAGCGTAAAAGAGAGTTAATTATAAGAAAGAATATTTTTCAGAGAATACGCTGTTGTAAATGTATTATTCTAAAGTTCTCGGGAAAATGTCAAGGATGTATACGAATTTTATCAATTTAATTATTTTTATTATTTTTATTATTATTTAATTATTTTTATTATTTCGTAATTCAGTAAGAAATTTATACACCTGATAAATTTCCGTGTCGAAATGTAAAGCTCGAGTTTGTGATCCGTAGCCACCAACACGCTCGTCAATGATTGCAAACGGATGGCGACCACTGACCAATTCCTACGAGGAAACCATCGGCACCAATGTATCGCCATCCAGCCACCTAGAGAAGAACGTCCAGGTGCATCCGGTCCTGAGTAAATTTCAAGAGCATATGGCGACCTCGGAGAAACTGAAGCCGCTGCGAAAGGACAAGCCACCGGTTCATGAATACAGTCCACCGAGTATACTCGGCAGTTTCTCGGTGTTTGGACATGCGGCGACGAAGGCGCGCGGCGAGACCAAGACCCCGAGCAAGCCCAAGGCTTCAGAGACCCGGGAATACACGTTCCTGATACCACCGCCCAAGGACGCGTATCGTTTCGAGGTGAGCCAGCACCGCAAGCCAATCTTACGCGACACCGGCAACTATATACGACAGCCGCAGTACATCCCGGCGCAGAATACTCATCAGCAACTACCGGATCCCGTGCGCGCCGCGACCTATTTCATCAAGAGTTACGCGTCTACCGATCATCCATCGACGCACGCTGCGAGTCACCCGAGCAATCGTCCTTACGTACCACCCTACGCTATGCCTCAGGCGTTGCAATCCTCCCGTCATCAGGTGAAACCGTTCGAGTCGCTGAAGATCAACAACGCGAAACCGTATTTCCAGCCGCCCGGCGCGGAGATTCCAGGTGACTTCGGCAAACAAAAGATCGGCAACGAACGCGACACCTATGACAGATACCAGGCGCAAACGCACAGCGCGCAGATCTTGAACGCGGCGAGCAGCGGGAACTTCTACAGCCAAGTGAACCACTCTCCGAATGGTCACTTCAAGTCCTCCTACGAAAGGGATCCCGCTTTCCTGGTGCACGAGAGCCACGAGGTCAGCTATGTCACGTCCCCCGGGACATATAACGCGTACAACAACTTCCGGCCCTCGCTGCCTTACGAGACCCTGCTGCCTCCCGCTGTCTACACGTCCTCGTCGACGCCGCCGTCCACCACCGCTGTTACGCGAAATCCCACAAAGTATAGTCAGACAATCGTCGATGTCGTTCGTGAAAACGATTACAAACGTCCGGATCAGAGTAGAATCAAGCCGGAGAAACTCGATGGACAGACCGAATCGCCGAATTCCCGAACGACGAGCACTTATTATGTATCGGAGCAACAGGACTTGACACCGCCTACGTGGGCGAAAAGCAAATACACGTCTGACTTAAATGAAGTTCTTCCAAGGGAGAATCCGCCGAGCAAGTTCAGCCAAGAGATCGTGAACCAGAATCAGATCACGCAGGTGCCAAAGCTCGTCTATCATAGACCGCAAAGCTCCTTCAATCCTTCCCCTCCTGTTGAGGTTTACTCACCGACGCCGATACCGGATTACGAGACACCTGAGAGTATCTCTCTAAAGCACTTTAACGAGCAACAGTATCTGTTGCAACAACAGTTGCTGCAGCGCGATCGGGAAAGACTGGTGGAACAGGAACGCCAGCAGAAACTGGAGATCGAACGGCAGCAGCAGGAGGAATTGAAGAAACGGCAGGAAGAGCTGGATCAGCTTTTACAACAAGAAAAGGAGGAGGAACAGGCAGCCAGACTAGCCATGGAGTCTGCGAAAAATCAGTCGCAGGATATCGTGAAGATCTCGCCCGAAACGATGCCATACACGATTCAATTGGCACAATTCGAACCGCAGGTCACTACGGACGTCAATATCCTTGTATCGGAGCCCGATATTTACAATGTCGAACAATTAAAATTACAGCCTCAGGTAAGATCTCATTTCTTATAGTTTAACGTGTCGCGTTAAATATTCAAGCATTTATTAATAAAAATTTTTAACGATGAATAGTTGGATTATGAATATTAATTGTAAAATATTCTCTCTTAGTAGAATTTAATATAATTTTATTTAATAATTTTATTAAGAATTGCCCTCTATTTTTTAATTATTATAAACTCAAGATAAAAAACAGAAAAGTTATAAAATAACTTAATGTCGCTAGTCAAATAATCAAAGGATCATTGAAAAAAAGTGTAGTCGACCAAACTAGCCAGAAATTTTGTTTATTAATACGACGTTTCGATCATAAGATTGTGGTCCTTATCAAGTATATACTGGAAAAGATTTATAAATAAATTAATTAATTGATTAACGGTTTGAATAATATAACACGCATAACGAATTAAAGTGTGAACAATTTTTACCGATGTAATAATAATCAGGGGACAGGCATAGACGATAATCTTGCAAAATTGCACAAGTCACATTAACAAAAACGTTATTTAACTAGATTCGAATTTGAGAGAAACTGATGCGTCCGTGTGAGACTTCGTCAAGAAACTAAACACAACCAAAGGAAAAACGAAACTACGTGACCTTTATTATTTTGTCGTAAATGTTGTTTAAACTATCCGTGTCTTTCTGTAGGTTGATTAGATTATTAAATCTGTTGATAAAGAACATCTCAGCAATCTTTCTCTTTCGAACATACTTTTCATTATGCAAAATATTGGGTTTCGACCAGTCAAAATCATGTTCGGATTCCAATCTATGTTTGTTAATGACCGAGTGATTAGTTTCATGTAACTTTATATCATTACAATGTTCTTTCACTCGCGTACGTAAATGTCTTTTTGTTTGCTCAATGTATGATAAATTACAATCCTTACAATTTAATTTGTATACAACACTTGTCCTTGTCATTATTATGTAAGCTATCTTTACCGCGTCTAATTAAATTATTTAGTTTTTTTGTTATTTTGTAGACGACGTTAAAACCACTATTTCGTAAAAGACGGTACAGATCATGATTCGTATTCTCTACGTATGGTATTGTAATAAAATGAGTCTAAACGAGTAGGATTTACGTCAACAGTATCATTGTGGTCGCGATTATTTAAAAAATTAATTCTTTTTTGAATATGTCTATGTATGATATGTTCTGGAAAACAATGATTGATTAAGGTGTCGTATACTAGCTTGATATTTTCTTGTTTGAAGCAGTCATTAGATAATAAAATAGCATGGTCAACTAAATTATAGATAGTGTTAATTTTATATCTTAGCGGGTGGTTCGAATAATAATTAATGTATCTCCCAGATCATGTAGGTTTCCTAAACCAATTGGTAATAAGTCTGGTTCCCGACCGAATGATTTTTACATTTAAAAAACTAATCGACGAATCAATCTTCATCTCGTAAGTAAATCTCAAGCGTTCGTGGCAATTATTAAAATTTCCAGTATATACTTGATAAGGACCACAACCATATGGTCGAAGCGTCGTATTAATAAACAAAATTTCTAGTTTGGTCGACTACACTTTTTTTCAATGATCCATAAAAAACAGAATTTTAAAAATACTTATACACATTATAGGTACCGCAAGTCCCGGAGAATCAAGTGAATCAGAATTATCAGTACCAGCAGCATAAGCAGAACGAGTATCAGGAGCAACAGGTTGATTATCGCGAACCTCAAATCGAAACGCGGCCGTACCGTCTGCAGAAGCCCTTCCGCGATCCGCAGCGTCGCAAGAAACCAACCACCGAACCTTCGCCGACGGATCCACCGAGCCAGTCGCCGGAGACTCCCGTTTCCTTAACCCATCACGTAGACGAAGTGCCCATTCAGACAACGCTGGCGCCGGAATCGCAGACTTTGCCGGCGGTAACGACGCAGAAACCGCTCAGAACTCGTCGTCCGAATATCCCGCTTCGACGAAGGAAACCTTCGACGACCACGGAGGAATCCGTCACGACGTCCTACGCGGAAAATGAGGAATTTCTCAAGTACAACAGAGAGGAAGTGCAATACAATCAGTACGATCCGTCGCGCAGAAGACGAATAAAACCCACCCAAGCGACTTACAACGAGGAGCCAGTCGCGGAGAAGAGGGGCAACGTCAGGAAACGACCTACTTACCGACCCAGAGTGAATCACGACGACGCCTTCGACGCCCAGGTCGTCACGGAAAGCGCGCAATTGTCGCTGAATTCCTACGGACAAACGACGGAAGCGCCAAATTACAACGAGAACAACCAGTTCCAGACGAATCAGCCGAGCGTCTCGTACGTAACGAATCAGCCGGTTAATCACTATTATGATCACTCCTCGCAGCAGAGTACGGGACCACGCGAGGAGCATCGCGAGGAGCACCGTGAGGATCATCACGAGAATCATCGCGAGGATCATCGCGAGAATTACCCCGAGAATTATCGCGAGGCGGACGTCACCGTGCCGCCGCAGGAATATTTCACGGAGATCAGCCGCGAAAAAGGCGAGGACAATGTCGACACGCGTACGAAGAGCGCGAACGTTGTCACTAATATACCGCTGGAGGATCTCTACGTGAAGACCGACGGTAATTACTACGATCGTGCGACCACGATTGCATCGACGACTACGACGACTACGACGACGACCACCACTCCGCAACCGACGACGCAGGCTCCGCAGATTGTCTCCTCCACTCTGAGATCTCACAAGATGCGCCCCTTGAGATACGGCAATGCTACGAGGCCACGCTTCAGCATCAAGGACTACAAGAGCCGTTTGGACTACAAGAGCCGATTGTCCCAAGTCACCACGACGGAGGCCGCGCCGACGTCTACCAGCGAAGCCTTCACACGGGGGTCTCATACCAAGCAGAGAATGTCGAGTGCGAAAAACCAACAGCTTCAACAGCCGAGCGATACCACCAGGGAGACCACCGGTAGATACAAGTACGTCTCTAGGGTAAACTATCGAACTACTACTACGCCAAGCTCGGCGGTAGCGAGGGAGTACGAACGATTCTCGGAGGAAACGCCTTCGACGACCGAGAAGAGCAACAAGTTTGTGCCAAAAAGACGGCCGATTAGCAGCAATGTGTATCGAAGCAGGATCGCAACCACCACGAACAATCCCACCCGATCGCAAGTTAATGGTGAGACAAACGTCCGACAGAGCTCGACACGACCCGAGAACGTATACTCGTCGTCGATACGCAAACGGCCAGTCATAAAGAGCAGATTGCATCCGCATAAGGAATCCGCGGCCACGGTGTATCCGGAAAGCAAGCAACAAGATGAACCCACGGAGATGGCCGCCGAGGAGACCAGTTTTTATTCAGTTATGACGACCGCCGCCTCGTCGTCGACCACCCGTCTCGTAGGCAACGAGATTGTCAGCGAGAAGGAGGAGACCACGTCGCTCGAGAGCCATCCAGGGAAACTCGGAGTGCACGAGGACACAAACGAGGATCACCAGGTCGAAAGGATCACCGTCTCCCAGGACGAGGAGGGAAAGGCAGCGTTGATCGACACGACGACGATCAACGATGACGATCGCCAACGAGTCTCCAGCGAGGGGCAGTTCAATCAGAGTCGGGTCGAGAAGGAAGTCTCCCCGTCCGTCGAGAGCAAAGTCGACGCGCCAGTGGCAGAGTCGGAGGCTGCAGAGACCACAACCAAGTTCGACGTGCATTCCGACGAGGAGGAACTATTTGCCAAGGCGTCGCAGAGCGTGGCGGATCTGACGAGCTCCGCGTCCGCTCTCTACGACAAGCCGGGCTTGTTCAAGGCGGTCTCGCCGGAGAGCAGGCTCGTTTCCTCCCACTTCAAGATAACCACGGACGAGCCGACGTTACCTATCGAGGCCTTCTTTCAGGAATTCTCGAAGAAGAATTAATGATTGACGAAAATAGTCCGCGCGAGGGCAGACCGAATCGAGGGTTGCCGAATCATGCGATCGATAATTTCCAGTTTCGAAGGCGGAGAATTGCGAAAGAATTTGCGAGCATTTTTCGGAAGCGAATTACGTCAGATGCGATATTTTCAATAATACAGCCGCTGCGAGAAAATTTATATTTTAAAAGAGAATGTAAAATGTTACGTTAGGGAGGGCTACAATTTTTCTCCAAGTATTATGTTACTTGTGAAGTCTCTCGACGCGAAAAAGCGTTTCGAGAGAAGAACTCACATATATATTACGTCACACATACACCGTAGCCTTATGCGTACTTATTTCCGTTTCTAAAGTATTGTCATTGCATCGTTTCGTGAAAAATTAAAATGCTCGCGTATCGAGCACTTCTACACGCGATCGTTACATTTCGAGTATACTTCCCAGTGGATACTTTCTTAACGATTAAACCAAAAATATTAAGTCCGCGAAGGAGCGCGACTGTACGACGAAACTCCCGGTAGAGCAGTCGCGCTTTTTCTCGTATCCTCGACAGGACATTGCGTGCGCAATACCTGTAAAGAGGCGAAAACATTCGACCTGCTCATGTCCTGCGATAATGTACATCCTTTTTTGTACCTTTTTATTCTAGGTTACTCGTAAAGGAAGCAATACTAAATTAGAATACAATGTAACAATGTAATAATTATGTTAGTGTATAATCGTGAATCATATCTCATTATATTTATTTGAAGCATGCGGGATCATTCTCTAAATCATTTCTCGTTCTGCGACGCCGAGATGAGAAAACTAACAAACATCAAGAGATATTGTAAATACGAATAAATAGCGTAGAAATTTTCAGCACTATTTTCTGGGCGGAAGGTTTTTTTCAAACTTTTATACATGAAAGAGGAAAAATATGTTTCAAGAGCATTTGCAGGGATATTTAAAAATATACAGCAATAGATATATATTTTGCATTTTAAATTTTGCAGGGATATTTAAAAATATACAGCAACAGATATATATTCTGCATTTTAAATTTTGCACGAGAGATATATTTTTTAAAGCTAAGAATAATAATTTTTAGAAAGTTTCATTTTAGATTATTACAGGTAAAAAAAGTGAAATTTTTTTAAATAAAATGATACTGCCCAGTATATTCTATATTTATAAGTATCGTACGTCGGTTGTTTAATATTTTTATATATTATTATATATATATATTATTATTATTATATATATATATATTATTATTATATATATATATATATATTATATATATATATTATATATATATATATATTATATATATATATATATTATATATATATTATATATATATATATATATATATATATATTATTATTATATATATATATATATTATTATTATATATATATATATATATATAATATTTTAATTAGAATTTAAGAAATCCATAATATATTGTTGTATCTATTTGAATGATACGACGTTATCAACCGATTAGTAAAAATCGGTTTATAAAAATATAATGCTCATATAAACAAATCTTTTTTTATAAAAATATAACTGGAAATGTATATTTTATAATAATGCGTTTGAAGAAAATGCGCATTTAATACAATCGATACATTCTTGCATTATTTATGTATTCAATATAATTATGTATTTAACATAATTATTTTATACTGTAAATAAATACATCAGATTCAATAGAATGCATTTGAGGTTAAACAAAAATGGCAAAAAACCCTGAAACATTTGCTTTGTGGCTTGCTAATTGGATAAGGGATGCTTTAAATTACGAAGGACATTAATAAAGCAAAGAAACGTTATTTGAAACATCGTAATCATCATTTGATTTAATAATTCGTTTAATAGCGTTCAACCTTATATTTGAGTTACGGTAAATGGTTACATATACGTATAATTGTGAATGAGTAAAATACTATTTCGCAGCATATTTTTTCATGATGCAAGAATAAAGTCCCGCAAAATACAGCGATCTCTTTGAAAAGATATTAAAGAGACAAGATGTCATAATAGTAAGTATTTCTTAAATTTTTCGTAACGAACATTCTGTTTTTATTTAATCCATAAACCAAAAATTTTATTCTAAAGAAAGCAATCGGATATTAAGATATTTAAGAAAAAATAAATGTATAGTTTTGGATAATCTTTTATGACTTATAAAAATGGCGAAAAGAATTCAAATTAGAATAGATTCCATCATTATATCGACGTACGATCTTGTGTAATTCATGATTAATCAACGAACGAGATAGTATTTTACCCGTCCCGATACTCTTAACGTTAGACGTAATTCTCTTGATATTCTAACTCTTACGTCTCTCCCACAGCCGATTACATACGTATAGACCTACGGATATTACTTCGAACGTACCTAATTTAGAATTATGCACAGGCCATACATTTCACATTTATATGTACTGACTATACGCGTACTCTTACGTTACACGTATATATATATATATATATATATATATATATATATATGTATATATATATGTGTATATCTACTATGTATATATATATATTTTACGTCGCTTGGCTGAAGTTTTGTGTATATCATAAAACTCCATGTATAATTGACAGTTAAAGTGTTTTACAATAAACTCCGAGGTACAGTTCGCGATATATACAACAGTATCAAACTATAAGACAAAGTACAGGCACACGCACACTAAAATATATATGTATATATACATATGTATATGTACACTACCTGCAGCAGCTGCGCCGAGTGAGCAAAAAATATGGACGTCGCGATTAATTTTCGCACGCATATCGGCAATATCGCATGTGCCAAGCCTAAGCGTTCGCATTAATCGATTTTACAAAAGGAAACGATAATCGCCCAATATGAAATGGTGAGATTTAATATATTCGAGGGATATGTATCTCGCGTTCTCCAATAATTTACGTTTGAAAAATTCTTACGTAGATATCTGCCTATCGCGACTTACACAAATATGACAATATTTCGACTTGGAGTTAGTAAGTAAAAGCGGGGAGAAATGTTATTCTCGTTACAGACGCAATACAATGACACATGAAATTAATGATTAGTATAATATTAATATTTTTGGAGAAATTATTCTCTGGCCTCGAATATAACGCGCTATAAAAAATTATTCGTCATAATTATTTCACGTAGTTTGCGATGACTATATAATTTTCGGAGATGCAGAGTACGAATCGCTACGTCATATATACCTTTAACTTGCATTCAGTGACAATTTTAATAGAAATATATAATCAAGAGCAAAAATGTAGACGTACATAAGAACGCATTACTTATTTAAGAATTATAGAATATTAATCGCTTTAAAAGTTCGTCGTATCGTTTCCCTACTGCGTCCCATCGTGAGTCTCCGGGAAGAACCATTAATATTCTAAGAGGCGGAGACAAAAGTGAACCAAGCCAACGTGTAAAACGCGGAACTTAAAGGCACCTTCATGCGCTCAAAAGATTAATTATTACGACCGGATTAATGGGACATTTTTTATAGAGGTGAATAAGTCATTTCGAAAGGATACGAAAATACAATTCTTACATTTAATTATCTTTTTTTTTCCATCGGGAAACCATTTATCACACTGGGGTCGCTGAATGTTGCTCTAAAAACTTTAATATCCCGCTTTCTTCCCGCGGCAGAAAAATGAAATGAAATGAATATTGTTGATTGGAGAATGTAAATTTTATTTTTTTTTCCAATATTTTGTTTCAATAGATCACTGCGAATACACAATTGTCTATGGAATATCGTTATTCGAATTGCCTCGTATGCAATTTTTGATGTAATCATTACATTCTCACATCGAAAATATTATTTAAAATAATTTTATATCATTTAAAATATCATATTTTTCTCTTTAAACTATAAACTACTTAATTTACATATCATATAGTATACATATCAACAATAATAATATTTTGTTTTACATATTTTCATAAAACTAAATTTTTAAAGAATATTATAAAGATAATTATTTTAAAGATAATTTTGACTTAATCAGCTGATTACTATTTATGTAAAAAGCAGCAAGCGTATAAATGACTGCACGATGTGCAGCTTCTACCTCGGCGTTAGAGAAAAAATTCGAAAAAATAAAATTCAATTGAGATATAGAATACAGCTAGCTGTCTTTTAATAGCGCATTTAGTCTATCTAGTATTCTGGATTTCGTCTAATTAGTAAGTCGAAATGTCTACGCGATGCGATTATGCCACTATGTATACACACGCATGGTTCGTCCTTTAGTAAAAATATAAAAAAGGTAGCATCTTATGTATGTGAGTGTGTATGTGAGAGAGAATAAAAATGTTAGTTTAAAATGTACTAGAAAAGGAAGTTGCAGTGCCTCGTGTATATATAAATACGCATATATGTGCATATATGTACATGTATATATATATATATATATATATATATATATGTATATATATATATATGATTTATGGAAATATTTCGTACGATAAATTTTTTAGACAGTGGTACGTGTTATATAGTTCAAGCTGATATCAATATTTCCCTATCTATTTGCCTATTAGCGATTAACCGATCGGCCTGTCCGCAATCAATAAATATCCCATTTAAACGAATGCATTAATCTTTGTTATCGCAAAGAAGATTTGCAAGTCATGACACTTATAACCTGCATGCAGTAATAGCGATACATTTCTCCGATTGAAGCGAAAGACGGCAACATCTTAAACGAGTATAATCGAATAATATTTATTATATATATATTTGTTATATATATTAATCGATAATATATATTATGTTATATAATGAACTTTATATATACAATAACATAGTATAATATGGAGAATATGTATTCAAATCTATATAATACATTAAATTTCAAATGATATAATGCTGAGTTGTTACCTATATTAATATTGAAATAAAGTAAGAGGATGTATAATATATCTCACATAAAAGAAAAACAAAATATTCAATTTTTATAAAATTGTTATCTTTAACGATTATTCATAATAATCTTTATTTTGCAAATTTAGAATATATGATTCATATCTAATTTCTCCAAATTATTCGAAATTTTGGATTCTTAAAGATATAACATTTTTCAAGTTAGCGTTAAAACTTTTTATAATTAATAACTCTTAATTTTTTTCTTATGAATATATAATTAACTAATTTCGATAAATTTTAATAACATTTCTTAGATATCATATATATATATTTAGAACATTGTATTCTTGACACATATATGTATATGTACACTTCCATTTTATTCGAATTTCTCGTCGATTTTCGCAAATGTACCCGATGTAATATGTCGGCCAGCGCTACGTACACGTCGAAGCGAATTTTTCACTTCGATAACCGTCCACTTTTCCACACGTTCGACGCTTCAATCGTGGAAATGGCCTTACGCGAAAGGGAACAACTAGGAAAACGATCGGTCAGCCGATTGGTCAACGCGATGTACTTGTAACACTTTCAAGCGGGTCTTCCCTATGCTACGACCCCTTTTTAGAATTTCCATATGTGGCTTTGAGACGTTGGTCCACTTAGTTTAGTACGTTTATTATCACTTTTTATTAATTTACGATGCGGACGCACACGAGCGGACTGAAGTTTAGAGTAACATCGATCTCTCGCCGCGATCGCAAAAATGGGATGATAGCTGGGAATCGGAAATCAATTAATTCCAAACGGCGGTGTATAATCCTTTAGTTGAATCGTAAAACTTTTAATCATATCAACATAAAATCCGCATAAAACACACGATATTAATAATCCGATATATTAATCGCATTAAGCGCAGATATTTCTCAATTCAAGTGAGGGCATTGTTTAATAACGGATATACTCTCGTTGTTTGAACTAATAGATCACAAACATCCGCGTGCATGCGCATATATTTGAAATTATTTATTTGATTTTGATACATTGCGCACATATTTAATTATTTGAGAATTGCACAAGATTTATCATTAACGAAAAAATCGTGGGTAGCACAATTCATGTTATCCTAACATTAAAAAAAAATAAATCAAGACAACAAAGCATATTTTATTAGACACCCATTCCCTATATGCTTACATGAATAACTTTTGTCAATTGTTAATTAATTAAATAAAGATGAATACAATTTTTTAAATCGCTAATCAATCACAGACCGAGAGACACCGATTTTCGATTCCCATTAATGGATGATACCGTAACGCGAGTCGTATTTCTCAGCGAGTATCGCTATCGATAGCGTTCATTGTTCCCGCTTGAAATGAATTCATCGCTTCTTAACTCATGCCAGAAATGTCGGAAGTTCGTTAATTACGTCGATCTCGAGGAGAAGGTCCTACGGTATATAACCGGTCGACATCATCCTTCTTACGTCGCCGGATCTTAGCCGTCCAAGCGACGCTTTTGTGCCGGAACGTTGCACAGGACGTCATTAACGAACAGCAATTACTTTCCGAGAAATAATGATGCGGCGTCGAGCACAAATGTGACCTGCGCCACGCGAATGCGAATCTCGTTGCCAAAGTGCAAATACGTCGCAAATATTAATCGATTTTTTATCGTTTTGCGTGCGTTGCATCAATTTGTCGCTCATACGAATATAACGAATCATGATTAGCAAATGAAAAATGAAAACGCAATCTTTACACAATAATTTTGCGCAGATTCGAAAATATTCAATAAAATCTTCGTCGCAGAAACTAAAAGATAAATCAATTGTGAAAGATGATATTACAATTTATAATTTAATTTTAATTATTATAAAGAAAAGCTACATACGCATTTAAAAATGGCTTATTCTGCATTAATATTATTAAAAAAAAAATTTAATTGCCTTGTCAGATTCTAAATTTCAATAATAAATTTCAATAAAAAATTTAATTGCCTTGTCAGATTCTAAATTTCAATAATAAATTTTTAACATGACTATAAGAATGATAAGAAATCTTATATTAAATCTAAAGAAAATCTCGTTCTATCAAAATGAGAAATACACTATAAATTAAAGTTACACATGCTGTGTTATTGTTAAAGTCCATGCCAGAGAGATTGATTAGCAGTAATTGTGGAAATTAAAATCCCAATATCATTTATTAAAACGATGAGACAATAAACACACTGATGTGCATAAACACTGACTGTGTATAAATAATTAAAATAGCAATAAAATTCATTAAAATACACAATGATGAATTTAATATTGTCGAGCTTATAGCAAAATTAAATGTACACATAGGAAATTGAATGCATCGAAAGAGAGAAGAAAGAAACGATAATAATATTTATAAAAATAAAAGCAGAACTCATGGTCGCCTTAACGTTGTACGATACGTGCAAGGCAAGATGTTATCCTTTTCCATTTTCTTCGAGGATGCGCAACCTTCTTAAATCTAACTTTGTTTGGAGATAAAGGGAGAGAAAGAGAGAGAGAGAAAGAGAGAGGTCGTGGCTTACCGCGCGATCATAAGATGCGATCGAGAACGCAGCTTTTGGCACTCCCAAAGGAGCGAGAAGTTTGCTACTATCCCTCACTGTCTGACGTGCTCGGTATTCCAGAGCCTCTCACCTGGATTTACCTTCCCTCGCGAGAGTCTGACGTTTCTAAATGTGGTCCAGTATTTACTGAACTTGCTACGAGTGGGCTTGTACAGCAAAAGCATAGACTGATTCTTCGTCTAAAGTACGAGAACCGCCTCTCTGTATGTATGAACAGTGCACGCATGTCTAGATTGCACTCTGTACTGGCATTTAACCCTTTACTGCGTACCTCTTTCATCTCGATGCAAAAGGCCTGCCTCACCTCCGAGAGTATCAATTTATTATTAATTCGAGCAGTCCCGAGTGTATCTTTTTGGGAAATTAAAGAAAATTATAATTATATGTATTATATATATTTAATTTAATTTCTTAATATATTCTTAATATATTTAATTTCTTTCTTTATTTAAAACGAAGTGAGGAATCGACGAAAAATTATATTTATTTAAATTATTTTATATGTATATTTCGAAAATTGTTGGAGAGATTAAAATCGTTCCTTAAAGAGCAAATAACGAATACAGAATTTATTACACCAATCTGTTGTATCTCATAGTCAATATGAATCGGAAGCTATCTATGGAGCTGGTCATCCAGGAAATATTGCGTTCTAATCTAATCTGTTTCCACACATCGTAAATCGCTGCGAAGTTTATTACGATACTGTACGTCACAAGAGCATCCATATAAAGTAGGATGTAAAATCCTCATATGATAAAATAGCAGCAGTAAAGGGTTAAGTTCGCATAGTAATCGCATACAATTCGATCGTAAAATTTATAAATATGCGGAAATTTGCTTCTCTCCCTCGAGCGATAACCTTTTATACGTGAAAAATTCTAGCGTGTGCCGCTCTATAAAAGTCGCGAAGTATTAATTATTATTTTTTTCTCTTAATCTGTCCTCTCTTAGATAAACCTATGCAAAGCAGTTAAAGAACACGTAGACAAATCTCAATTTGCACGGCTGCACGCTCCGGTGCGAGAACAGTTATGTAAATCCCAACAGATATAAATCAAATCTGCGCACACGAACTGCTCTAGTCTACATGAAACACTATAATAATATAAGTGTTCACTGTAAGTAAATTATATTAAATGTGGACTGTGTGATTTTCATTTTTTCGCATTTCATTTCCAATTCTTTACGCATTATTTTTTATAATTTCGAACTTTTTTCGTTCAACAAGAATTTAATTTACGTTTATATTCGGAGAGGCAATTCAATTTTTTAAAACGAAAATTGAGAGAAAAATCTTTTTTCGTTTTGACACCCGACGGAAATGTTTGAAAAGTGGAAACTGCTCTCCGGATATGTGAGTGGCTTACACACAATGTTCATATTAGTACTTCGCCAGGGAAGAAACTTTTAACCGTGCAAACAGAATTTTATCTGCGAAATTTACGCGAATACGCGCGTGTTTCGCACGCGGCGAAACCGACAGCGAGCGAATTTATTCCGACCTTCCGATCGGATACAAGGTTCAAAAGTGTTGATTTCGCGAACACACTTCGCGGATCAGTCTTACCGCGATTTAACCGCTGGCTGACCCATTTGCCGACGAGATCTGTCGGTGTTTCCGACCCGCCGATCGCGAAATCAGGAGCGAGACTTGCGAAAAAGATCCGTTCGTTGAGAACGCGAGAAAAACTTCCGGACCAGGTAACTAACAACGACAAGCCCCCTCCGGACGAGGAATTTCCTTTCCATCCCTCTCAAGGACCCCGCCACCAAGCATGGCAATTTCTCTCGGGACAAGGTTTTTTTGTCGCAATTACTAACGTAACGTAACGTACTAACGATGGCTCGTCGCTCGTTCATTCGCCGTTGCTCGACTTAATCGGGAATTCGCGGCCGACATCTCGGATTCTCTGCTTTCATTATTCTTATCCGACTCGTATTTATTTTCGCCAAGGAGATCGTTTCTGTTTGTCATTGCCGTAATTTAAAAGTGCATTTCTCCCTGTATTTGTAGTATTTGTCTTGTGAAAACTCGTCGCAATTTAACTACTGGCAAATCGTTTTTGTAACAAGGATAACTTTGCGTCAGATCCCTAGTTGAAGCTCCTATGGTTTAAAGAAATGATCAATAAGCAATAAGTTTCCGATGTTAAGATAAAAAAAATTTATTTGTATTTCTTTTATTTGTAAGATATTGCAAAGATTTTCTTACACAACACTTTGTAAAGAACATGTCAAAAAACGCGCGTGTAATCGGATTGCACAAATTTTCATCGCATCTTGCTATAATTGATAATATTACAAAGTTTTCTCTCGACATTGCTCATTTAATCAAACTGCGATTCGAATCGCAGCGTTTCTGCAGTTGTCAGTCTTCGAATGGCTTTTATTTTCTTTTGTGCGAGGGATTTGAAAGCATCGCAACTGTACAAGCGTGCGTCGGAGACAGTCGTTCGCTACTATTGCTCGACAAATCGAAAGATCTCAATCAGGAACTGAGAGAAGCGACCGGTATCTCTAGCAATTTCATTTTACTTATTAAATTTTGTTTCTCTCGCTTCTCCTTCCGTGTTAAATATTTACGAGAAATAAAAGAAGAAAAACTAAATTCAAGCTAATCGCAACAAAAATTTACAAATTAAGAAGAGATTAATAAAATATTCTGAATATGAAATATATAAATTCGAATATCATTAATAAGAAACTCAGACGCAGATGATTGTACGTAAGTTTCACAAAAAATTAATATTACTATGAAACTGATTAGTGTGCACAAGTACGAATTTTTTTTGTTTAAAATTTCTATCAAGTAAATGTATAAATCTCAATTCGAGATTTTTAATTTTAATATCTCTTGCTAAAGATTTTCGATTCAGTGAAATACTGCCCCGATATTTTTTTCTTTTTATGCTTCTTCAAGAAGATAAGAGCGATGTTAAAATTAAAAAGATTGAGATTTATACATTTACTTAGTATAAAATAAAAAACATCGCGCTTTGTGCACTAATCAGTTTCACAGTAAAATTAATATCCTGCAAAATTGAATAACCATTCGCGTCTGACTTTTACTAATCCGCCATATTTGAATTTGTGCATTTAACATAAACTGATATATAATAATTTCTTGCAAATTAAAATCAACATGAATATTGCTCCCTTGTCGATAAATCAACCCAAGATATGTAGATCGAGCCAAGCAATTTGTATTCCCAATTCATCGTATCTTGTGCTTTATACACTCCATCGCACATCTCGAAAGCCTTTGAAGCTTGAAATTCACAACGTGAGTCATGAGATGATTTAACAAAGATATATCTATATCCGATATGAACATATTTGATACATTTATATTATATACAAGACCCTGCTATTGTACATTTTAAGATCGCTCGATTGCTCGACTTAAATCGCAAATTTTTTTACCAAAATTTTATTTCATTAATTTATCATTATTTTTTTTTTTCAAATTGTATCTTGAACAACTTAGTTTCTATAATATAAAGTGCCGACTCTAGCAATTTTCGATATTAATTTCAGAAATGTATTTCAGAGAGTGTTTTCTATCTTGTAAGCAAATAGCGCATTCTATTTCATAATCATCCTTGTAATATATAACTGAAATAGCGCAAGCTAAAATTCGCAAGTGAGATTTAATACTGTTTCCGATTTTAATATACCGTTATCGATAAATTAAGCTTTAAAAGTGCATAGAGAATATTTCTTATTTAATTTTATTTCAAATAAATTTCTCATTTAATTTATTTCCAATAAACTTTGTTTCGTTTGAATTAAAAAAGAATTTAACATATTGAATGCATCTCTTTCTCTCTCTTCTTTAAAATATAAATTTAAAACTAAATTTGCATTCAATATTTTTAACTCGTAAATTACACTTGCGATTGCGGCGCTAATTCATTTATATATACGAATCTGTCGCGTTTTACGAAGCTGTGCTTGATTTTAACGTATCAAAAAATGCTCAGCAAGTAGCTATTCAGAATCTGCGCTTTCCAAGAGGTACGGGGGAATGTGTTTATTCCCTAATGGGAACTAATGGGTTGCCTTTCAAACGATCGGTTACGAATGTCAGATGGAATGAGCGATCGCCCATCACGTTCGGGTAGACGCGACTCGATTCTGGGGGAAGATTCTCGAGGTCGAGGGACATCGGAGACCATGCAATCGGTACGGAACGTGTGCGAATTGTCCGAGCGTATTCAGGGAGCGTACACGCGAGTACACTGGGGACGCGACGCTACAGTCAGACGTGATTTACGAAGCTCGCGAACTTGCGCCAGCAGCCCCTGTTACGTTCTCGCCCCCGGCGCGAATACAACGATCGCGCACCCGAGGATGTCCGGTTCGCATCGTCCGCTATAATTCACATCGCCTGCTGGTAGGGCCGTTATAATCTTCATCAGCAAAGTATGTAGTCGCGGTGACGGATTTCAGTTAACTCTTTTCGGTGATATTTCACGTTACACCCTCGAAAATTTACCGAACACGACTAGAGAGTGTTTCATTCGAGTAAAAAATATATTTGGCATACATGTATTGATTTAATAATGATTTAATAAAAGATCGTAGTATATATAATGTGTATAGAGATTTAAAAGAAGTAGAGATTGCTTGGATAAAAATAATGTTTCTTGAATAAAAAAATGAATGTCAACTCGGAGTGTAGAATTATTAACTCGCGATTATAAATTCAATTGCAAGAATATGAAATTATTGCGTGGATGCTTAAATGACATAGAGAAGAATTTTGAGTGAAATCTGAAAATCGACAAGTAATATATGTAAATAATATTTTTTCGGTGATATTTCACGTTATACTCTCGAAAATTTACCGAACGCGACTAGAGAGTGTTTTATTCGAGTAAAAAATATATTTGGCATACATGTATTGATTTAATAATGATTTAATAAAAGATCGTAGTATATATAATGTGTATAGAGATTTAAAAGAAGTAGAGATTGCTTGGATAAAAATAATGTTTCTTGAATAAAAAAATGAATGTCAACTCGGATGTAGAATAAAAATTATAAATTCGACAAGAATATAAAAATTCGATATGCTAAAGAATAAGAAGAAATTATGAAATTAAATAGACAGATATAATATGAGATAAAAGAATTGATAAATAATGTTTCTTGAATAAAAAAATGAATGTCAACTCGGAGTGTAGAATTATTAACTCACGATTATAAATTCGATTGCAAGAATATGAAATTATTGCGTGGATGCTTAAATGACATAGAGAAGAATTTTGAGTGAAATCTGAAAGTCGACAAGTAATATATGTAAATAATATTTTTTCGGTGATATTTCACGTTACACCCTCGAAAATTTACCGAACGCGACTAGAGAGTGTTTCATTCGAGTAAAAAATATATTTGGCATACATGTATGATTTAATAAAAGATCGTAGTGTATATGCCATATAATGTGTATAGAGATTTAAAAGAAGTAGAAATTGCTTGCATAAAAATAATGTTTCTTGAATAAAAAAATGGATGTCAACTCGGATAGTGTAGAATTATTAACTCACGATTATAAATTCGATTGCAAGAATATGAAATTATTGCGTGGATGCTTAAATGACAGAGAAGAATTTTGAGTGATATCTGAAAGTCGACAAGTAATATATGTAAATGATATTTTTCCCCCCTAAAAACATTAGATCTAAAAATTATTATTTTATATCTTCTCTCCCTCACGATACATTTGCTTATAATTATCTTGATATTAAGAAAATCTACATCTTGTAAATCTCATTTCAGAGATCTACCTTGAAAAAGCTGTCGCCGTAAATTATAATAAAATATCTGCTCGTAATTTTTTGCCCTTTGAGATCATCAAGCGCCTGTCAAAGTTCATCAAAATTCAATTAATCGATCAACCGGGTATGTACGAGTATATGCGCCCGCAGGATTTCGCATGACAGATAAAATAAACACGATGCGCCAGAGCCTGTGGAGTGCTTCCGGGTTAATTAGTCTGTCAATGCGGCCCGCTCGTCCCATACGCGGGTGCAAAATGCGAGAAAAAGAAGAGAGAAAAAGAGAGTGAGGGGAGAGAAGGGAGAAAAACGAGCAAAAAAAGATCGTTGTTTCGACAACAATCGCGCCCATTTTGGACAACGATATATCGTGCTATCACCATCGTACACATGTAAAAATCTGCGTCTTGTTTGTTATTTTTGCATACGTCACGAGCATGCGTTGGCGGGTACCCGAGGGCATCGAATCTATTCGAAGCACCATCCCACAATGGAATTTTTCAATTTTCCAGCTAGAACCGAAAGCGCGATATTAGCATATTGCGATTTGCCTCGGCTTTTTTTTCTTAGGCTTCGCGAATTTAATCACTTCCTGATGCCAGGCATATACAAAGTTCTCGTGTTAATTCAGCACGTCATTTTCCACCCAATGATTTAACAGATTCGCGTACAAAGTTTTATCAATTTGGAATATTATTGTCTTTCTTTAAAAAAATCTACAAGTTTTAAGACATCTCAAATATACTTGTAACGTTTATTATAAATATAATAGATGTGTAGAAGATTTTAATAACTAGTTCTTAATAGTTTAATACTTATAAAAAAGGGATTGAAGATTTACGTATATAATTAATTTACGTATATAATTAATGTAAAAGATGGAATTATTTTATATTGCAGAAACATTGCAGCGATTAGAAACGTATCTTAAAATAAGGAAATATATCCTTAATTATACACATGTAATGTTCTAATCGTGTATGCTTTTTCCTATAGACATAATTAGACATTTATATCGTTAGATTTTGGATTCTTTATTTAAGTGGCTCGTATCTATAAAAACGTGCTCATGGGTTTTAATTTTTTTTCTAACCTCATCGACGTATTTACCTACAATAAAATCATATATCATGTACAAAACTATGATCGTACGATTCAACTTGCAAACAAGATTCATGCTTTTTTGTACGAATGCGACTTTTTTTCTATACATTCGTTCATTTATTACAGTCGTTGCAATAATTCCATGTAAGAGAGCCAATCAAATATTATATAGCTCGTCTATATTCATTAGATGCGTTATTAATTTTTTTATTAAAGCTATTAACGAATCTCTTCAACAGTAATAATAATAAAATTTCAGAAAATTATTCAGTAAATTAAAATCTTGTTAAAAACTAGTTAAAATGTATGTGGAAAAGAAATTATCAATCTGCGCAACGGAATGTTTTACGGTGAAATTGCATTAAAAGTTAAATTAGAAAGTCGAGTAAAATAAACAGACAAATGGAACTTATTATTAAACATATATTGAGTTTCAGAACACAAAGCGAAACGCGCAAGACGTGAATTGTGCTTAATATTATGTATTAAACAGAAACGTGCGCGAGCAGCATGTCAATCACATCTTGTCTATTGAATTTCATTGATTCCGCATAGATCGTGCAAACGATTCTACTGTGTTTGCCATACCATGAAATGTTCTATAAAGTAAAGCCGATACGGACCCGACATTTCAGTTAATCGTATCGAGCCATTCCGACGCTGTTAAGTCAATACATCGATTCTACACGACTCTTGTGCAGTAATGAACTGTTTTATAGTATGATAGATATCTCACACACACATGCCTGAGATATGTTAATCGCTTGGTAAATAAAATAATTGATACATGATATATAAAAAAATTCCATATAATATATAAATAATATGTAATATATAAATAATTACGTAACAGGGGTTAATTGGACTCGATTCTTGATATTGTGCGAAGAAGAGCCGGACAACGCAATTAAAAAATAATTCGTTTATCTGGAAAAAGTCACATTTTTAACGAATAACATCGAAACGTTCACGTTATAAGATTAGCACTAGAAAATGTGTCAATGACTTTTGAGATGCGATCAATTATATCAGTCGTTTATCCAATTAGGAGCAAAACCTCGAAAGAACTCTACGTGTATTGTAAGAACTTATCGGATTTCACTAATGACGATACAAGAGGAGAAAATCAAGCTTGCAAACATTAATAAGTGACAAAGTCCGTGAACCAATGGAAATTAATAATCATTGATGAGAAATCGATAATGAAGTAACACAGAGTGACGAAATTCGAGGGGATACTACGAGAGAGATTCATCGTGAATTAACTCGGATTGGAGCCGGTCCCGAAGGGTTCACAGCCAACATAGTAGTTTATAATCGAGTTCGTATATGCGGAATGCGATGATTAAGACATGTGAGAAACCATTATCCGTGGCTTGCGGAGAATCGAGGGGCGCGAATGGTGCCTCTCCGCTCGTCTCTCGATGCGATACACTTTAATGACGTTACGAGCCATCGGTGAGTGAGGCGAGCGAGGAAGAGAGCCACCGCGGCTATTGACCCATTTCGGGCTTTGCGAGCTACAACTTCGTTGCGACCACCGGCGGGTCTGATGCAGTAACTTCGCACAGTATTACCGCAATATAAGAACTTCGCTGGACCCGCAATCCGTCCGTTCGCGCATACAAACCCGTTAAATCCGATCGGATTTCACGTTCGGACGGACCGTACGTCCGAGCGTCGACGCAGACTCTTTTTGCGGATGGGGATCCTTCAAACTCACTTTAAAATTGGAAAGCGCAATTCTCTGCCCCGGTCGTAAAAAAAAAGTCGATTCGACTTTGCCGAGAACGATGGAAGTCACGAGCGCTTGAAAGAAACTGAAGACCAAGTCTTCAGGAGAGTCATTTGGAAGCTTAAGTAGCCGATCTGAGATGATCTAATCGTAAAAAAAGTATATAGACTGATTGACTGGTGTGTGTGAGAGCGCGCGTTGCTTTTAATCGATGATCGTATTATTATCAAATGACACTTGCGATAACGCATATATATTCAAGATACTTTATTTTAAGATCTCTCCTTCGGTGTTTATCGTACTCCAATCTGGATATAGATATCTGTCTTAATTTTGCATATCGTAATTTGCGCTTTGCGGAAGATCAATTATCCCCGAAGTCTTAGATTCTGACATTTAATTGCGTAATAAGTGAGATAATAATATTGATATCCATCACAAGTACTTCGCACAAGTACAGCGTAACAATACGCTGGACGCTCTATCAATGCCTGCTTATAATTAGGCATCAATTAAATTAAACGGTTAAATGGATGACATGGAACACTCAATATCCTTAATGGAACCGTCCGCGTTCGAATCCAGACACGCTTCAGAGCATATATCTAATTATGTTAATCACGTTTGAGAAACTCTCTTCCTTCGGCTATAACGACGCGAAAGGAGAGCTGACTTACAATTGCAGAGAGTCAGTTTTTAGGGCTGATATCTTTTTTTATGATATAAACAAATTGTATCCGTTATGTATAAAATATCGCGGCATAACTTTCCATATTGATTTAATACGCCAATTTTCGATTGTCCTTTAGAAACGACGTGTGTCAAGCATTTTATGCGAATTTTAAAAATTAATTATACTGTACAGCAAGGAAGATTCTTTTCCTTTTAATCTTGTTTTCCCTTTGATTTTCTTTTCTTTGCATTCAAGAACCCTGCTCGAAAGTCCCTTCGCAAGTAAAAATTTGCGAGGAAACATCGATCGATGCTTCCTCGTCAAGGAAGCTCTCCCTAATACGTGACGTTCATACGCGCAACAGCGTGTCATTGTCATTGATGTCGAGCAACGGCCGATGATTGCCGGGTGCGTTACCGCGTTGATGATCCGGATAGCGGCCGAGGTCCTGAAGAATCCTGTAGGAGGGGCGTCGTGGTAGTTGTTATCGCCTGGAGGCACGGAAGTCGGCACTAGGCTATGCGAGGGTTACCACCCCTTCCGGTTCGGGCGACCAGCAATTGTCGGACAGCCAGCATCCGATCACCACGGTGATAAAGCCGATCAGAAGGGCCACGACGATGTAGATCTCCGCTTGTCCTAGCGAATCTGTTTACACACAAGACACACGACGTGCTCGTGTAACGCGCTTGTCACGTGAAACACGTGGTCAAGATACTAATTAACGTCCTCGCACGGTTGCAGGATAAGTAGGTAAACAGTTGGGTAACATGCATCGTGGGAAGATCACCGATGTGCGCAGAGTGCTTAAGTGTTAATGCATGCTTGTTGCTTCAACCCCTTCAGGTATAATTTGTTATCCCGAGCCAGGCGTATATGGTACACAATTGAATTAATTGCCTCAGATCTGTACATCGCTTGGGGAAATGCAAGACGAATCAAAGCTAAAATGTACGAAAACAATGTACGGCAATCTAAACTGAGTAATTTTTTTTGGAGAAAGAAATTATTGTGAACATAAAGATAGAATCGGAAAGAAATTATTGTGAACATAAAGATAGAATCGGTTTAGCTCGAATCAATTTTCCATCCTCAAGGATAATAAACAGCAAGTTAGTTTATAGCTAGTAATTTCAGGAAACTGTGGCAGTAGTAAATCGATCAGCAATATTTCGAAGTTTCAGTTTCGGTTAACTGAAAATTTGATTAATCTACGTTTGATTAATCTACGTTCTGGTAGATTGCAAGTTCACTCGATTACTCGACGGAAGTGTAAAATCTCAATTTGTATATGTAATTTATATAAAAAATGTTACTAAATATTTTCAATAATCTTATAGTACGAAAAGGAAAATATAGAACATCATATTTTTTTAAGTATTGATATTATATAATATGTATTATAATTTTTTTGACAAGCATATAACAGTAAATTAACTTGAAACTCCTATTAAGAATAGACATAAATTTGCATGCAATTTTAAAATTTGACATAAGAATTAATTTTGATGGAGAATTAACATTATATTGTGTTTTTGTATGTTGCTTTTTTCCGAAAATCAGGCAACTTTAAATCTTTATGGCTGAGTACAACCCTAATCTGCGATGATAATCCGAAATTTTCAAAACGAAGGAGACTCTTTACGGCCAGAACCGTATTTGAAAGTTAAAGCAGAGACTCGAGTCGACGAAGAACGCGAGCAAAAAAACGCCATTTTATTTGTTCGTTTCATGAATTTTTCACCATCGCCACATTATATCCCTACTCTGATACTTTAATATCAATAACTGTTACTGGCTGCAACAGAAACAAAATGTAAAACCATCGTGAGTTTTGCCCGCAAAATGATATAAAACGTTCTTTGGCAAAATTCAAATATCGTCGGAAATTAACTAGATTCTAATTCGATTATTTTCCTTTTCTCTACGCGACCATTCTCTGATTGTGAGATAACTTGATTGAATCGTGGCGATTATATGAATGATTAAATCGATCCGATAATATGCAAAATGTTATTCCTCTGCATTAAAATTTAAAAAGCTGTACTTCATTTTTTAAAATTCTACTTTTAGTTTTAAAAAAATAGAGAGCGTACCGATATAACTAGAAATTCTCTGGAAAAGTTTGCCGATTTTTTTTCTTGCCATTCAAGCGAACGCATAATCGCAAACGAGCAAACTAACTTTCATAAAATTGCAAGACGTGCTTTATTCGACTATCATGATATGAGATTTCGTGACAGATGCTGTTACGTCAAAGTAAAACTAAAAAAGTTTTACAAATTACTTTTCCGCTACGAACATCGAATCGATGTAGCCGGAGGTAAAACGAGTATGTAATATAAATTATATCCGTATCATGTCATCATCATTTACGCGAATACAATTTTTGACGATGTAAGCTTTCGTGAAAGATTTATATATAAAACAAGCATAAATTATTCGAAATCAATCTTTCTTAAATATCCCCATAAATATATTTACTCTAATTGTAAGTATAATACTTAATCTTTTGAATAAAAACATGAGATTAAATAAGCACAAAATCGCCTAAAATCAGATTTAAGATACATTCATGCAAAATTTTAACTATAGCAAACAAAAATAGGACAATTAAAAAAAAAACGCTTTTATGCAACAATAAAATAAAACATACAAGATGCATGGAAATATTGAAAGATATATTGTAAATATATTGAAAAAATAATTGATAACTTTCTGTGGTTCTAAAATGTAAGGTCTGTATTTGCCGAGGAATCTAGCAGTAATATAAAAAAAATAAATGAATAAAAAAAAGAACAATCTACTCATCAATTACATGACATTTATATAACAACTAGAATACTTGAAGTCAAATGTACAACAACAGCCATTCCCGAATATTTAAAACAACACAAATCACAAGCAACCTCGAGCGAGATTAGCGTAAGTGCATTTACCTAGAGGACCCTTCGACCCTTTCCACAGGCCCTTCATGAGAGTAGGATCGCCGCGACGCCAATCGCGCCAGCCACGACCCCGACGAGCGGGCCCCTTGGACCAGCCGGTTCCGGACGCGGCAGCACCACCGCCAGCCCCACCTCCGGTTGAGGTTCCGCCGAGAGACCCACCGGTGACGCCGAGACCGAAGGAAGCAGCCCCGGCAGCGCCGGTAGAGAAGCCGGTAGCGCCGCCACCACCCCCGCCGCCACCACCCCCGCCGCCACCGCCGCCGCCGCCGCCGCTTCCTGTAGCACCACCGATAGAAGCACCACCGGGGCTCGGGGTGCTCGGCGACGAACCGACCTGCGGTTGACCGTGGGTCCCTGTACCTCCAGCACCACCCTGTGGCATTGGCGCTCCCGCCGCTTTTTCGTGCCAGGCCGATTCCCAGGAAGCAGCATGAAATATACAGGTAGAGCGTGCGCCGTTAAACTATAAATTCGCATTCGATCGATCAAGGGAGAAGGAGAAAATTCACGATTATGGATTATACACATTATTCTCCCTCGCGATTCGCGAGTTTAACGTTTTCGAAAAGTTATATTTGGTTATCTTAAGAGAACGATTGCGATACAGCGTTATTCTTATGCTTGAATTTTCCTGCATTCTCAATTGTTTGAGGTAAAATTGTATTCGGAAATGGAGAGCGTGAAATGTGAGTAGAAAATATAATTTATTATAATAAATTATTGATTTAATTTTTAATTTATTTAATTTAGATGCTTATATCGTAATCTTTTTTCTACAATTTTTAGCCCTTTTACAAAGCTTCAAATTTTTAAAAAATCTTTTTGAATTTGCAGAGAATTTATAATCTCTATAAAGCCGGCTTTTAAGAATTTAGTGTCTCTTGAAAAAGCTAAACTTTCTTGTAAAAGGGATTAATTTTACGAAAAAATTGCATATATATGTAAATTGAATAACTTGAAAATTAAAAATCAATGGTTTATTATAAATTAAATTTATTATTTAAGCTGTGTACTTTGCTCATATCCTTCGTTCTGTATTTATTGATATCTTTAAATCTTAATATACATATATAAAAATTTTACTTTGAGAGTAAAACACAAGAGATAAAAAAATTTGTTCATAAGAAATACATATACATATATCGAAGGATTTTTAAAATAAAAGAATACATGAGACCAACAGAAATTGCGTTTCATAAACTTGCAAGAGAAATAAATTTTTTGGATTAATTTCCATTTATAATTTTGGCAATCACGAGAATCATACAAGGAAACAATAACAAATCAAAAAGATAAAAATATCAAAATGTGATATATATATTTTTTTCTATTTAATATATTTCTTAAAACTAATGTATACGCTTTGTTAGAGGTTGATAGGATTTCAATCCGTTATTGGGTCAAGGGGTGACATTGATGTAAATGCATTGATGGGCAATTTACAGGAGTGAATGATGAATTTAGGGATCCACTCAATGTCAGTAGATGAATGATGACGATTATAACAATGGATAATAAAGATATATATATATATAAATGAGAATTTTTTATGGTTGTAAGCCGTAATTTAATGATTTATGTCGTAATTATTATAATTAATTATCCAGCTTTAATTGCGCGGCTAGCATAATCTATTTAATGAATAATAATTATATTTATATATACATTATAATTGTGTAATATCATTCACAGATAATTATAATAATTATCTCTAAATAATATTTTACGCATTTTATAATGTGAATAAATTTATTAAAAGTTAATGTAATCATTTGTTTGTTCGTTATAAATTAGTTTTTTGTCTGTCTATTTTTTTTACATCTTTTTATTTTTCTTTTATGTTTGCAATAGAGAAAAAAAACAAAATTATGTTTTTCATAATAATCTATGTTGATGCAATATAAGAATTTCTTTGCTCTTTTCATGCTTGCATACATTATCTAATTTATTAAACTTATGAATAAATATTTATGAAGTATAAAAACTTATGAATAAATATTAAAATCGTATCTAAAATTGTGGCAAAAAATATGTTTTTCTTTTTTTTACATTAATATAAATTTTTGAAAATAGTAGAACATGATAAAGTCGGGAATAAATTGGTTTTGGAATAAAAATCTCGTATGACCACAAATTTTACTCATTCCTATATTCTCTCGAATATCAAAATTCAAGGTTCACCGGTTTCAATACCTGTTGCAAAGCGAATTTAATAGACCGCATCTTTTCAACTTGGAATTCGTCAAACAATGTGCAAATATAATAGATACATAAGTATTGTGCATATATATATGTGTAACATTATGTATGTATAATCGCACGAAACTCGCTTGATTCACTTTTCAGAAAATTTGAATGCGAACAATACATGTACATTATCAAATTTACTTTATAATCATATTTTCCGCTTCACTTGATATGAATTGATATTAGACATCATCAATAAAGAGAAAGTAATAAAGAGAAGAGAAGGAAAATTTTCAATTTGCACTCTCTCTCTTTCTAACACTTACTAAATCGAACTTGGTTGAATGGGTGACAATTATAACTTTTATAACTATCATTTGATAGTTATTAAAAGGTATTCACTATTATTCAGAATTGACTTGACCTATTTTTTTTAAGAGATTTAATATTTATATATACTTATACATTCAATAATTTAAGAAGTAACTGGACGGATCAGCTATGTATATACATTAAAAGTTAATAAATCTAATACATTTTGAGATTCATGAATTTAACATTGCATGTAGCGTGTTAGAAGCATGTATTTTCGTAGCATGTTAGAATATAAAATTAATAATTTAAAATTAAATTAAAATTAATAATATTAAAATTAATAATTATTAATTAATTTGTAAATTGAAGGAAAGATTTATTTTGTAGAATATAATTTAATTACATAATCGTAAATATATATTTTCTTATATCAAATTAATTTTCTTTTATAGCAACTGTATCATAAAAATTTTACGACTATACAAAAATTCATAAAAATAAAAATTTTAATTCTACAGAACAAATCTTTACTTTAACTTACAAATTAATTAATAATTTTATATTTTAAAAGGCTAAAAATGTTACGCGTAATATTAAATTCGTGAATCTCGAAATGTAATAGATTTATTAATTTTTGACGCTAATCGGTCCAATTCCTTTTTCAAGCGCTTTCCTCTCTAAATTGGATTTAATATTTGTCACAATGCAAATTATTGAAACGTGAATCAACATGATTGTCAAGTGCTATTTTTGTTCCATGCATTGCTTGTGCCAAGAGTGCCGAATGAATCCTTTACAACGTATATATATATGTGTGTAATGGGGGTAAAAAGTCAATTTTTACCATCAGGTTTGCGAAATATGTGATTGACAGGTTCGCAGCATCCTTAATGCAAAGTTGTATTAACGACTTGAAAAATGTAAATATTTTTTATGATGAATTTTTTTTATTATTCTTTATCCGATAAAATAATGAGTAATCTGCATATGCAGATTAAAATGTAGATTTCCGACGACACAAGTTTAGCCACGAATAGAAAATCGATAATTTTAAATAAAGTATAATTCAGAATCAAACCGCTTCAGCCTTATCGAGGTAGGATGAGTTATTGAATCCGCGCAGTGATCAATTTTGTTTTAACGAATTGTACAGAAGAATTGCTATTTTTATAGAAGCACCTTTGTTTTATCTTTGGTGCCGCTTGAATTTTTGATTGCATAATTTTAAAAAAAGGAATAAACTGAAACTTTAATATTTTACGATTCCAAAAATAAGCACGCGTTATGAATCACGGTTCATTGAACTGTTTATTAAGCGCGAAATTTCATATTAATCGTACGAAAATCAACATTATAGAATATATAATAATTTATGATTCATAATATTCCATGTATTTTTGCACAGATAATATTCTCTAATATTCAACAATTCAAATTTTTGAGGTAGCCCTTTATTTAAATCTTGTGTTTATTTCTAAAAATAATCAATAATTAAATAATCGATATTATTTAATTGATTCTGAATATAAATTATGCAATGTCGGAATTTAAATATTAAAACAGAATTTCAAATAAAATATTTTTCACAAATTATGAGAGGTACAGTGTATTTATTTTTTATAATATAATGTATTTAAAATTTGATTGAGTTGTTCGCAGATTTGTTTACATAAATAAACGCAGCGCAATGTAATACTCTAATATTACATGTTTCTATGTAAGAGTTTAAATTATATTTTTAATACTTACCGCATAAGGAGAGCAGCAAAATACTGGCAAGGAAGAACCACCCCATATTTCATCAACAGGTCGTTCCGCGAAGAATGCTACATGACGACATTCATAATTCCATATGTGTAGAAATCGTCAACGGCTGGTGCTGCGCATCCGGAACTGAGATACTATATGAAAAAAAAATACAGTTTCAATTAAAATTTTATTGAAAAAATATTTTCACTGACTAAATTAAAAACAGGAATTGAATTGAATATCAGATCGCCAAGCGTTTACTTATTGATACATACATTTAAAGTAATGAAAAATTAAAATATACATTTACAGTGTTTCGAAATTATGTATAAGTTTATCACAAGATACATCATATTCCGATAAAACTGTATTTGTTCAAAAGTTAGCTAATTCCTTTGTCTTAAATGTTTGTCTTGATCAAAATGACCTTAAGACCAAATTGTTTATTGTGCCAAGATAGTTTTTTTCGGGGGTGGTTGGAGATGCCTATATGATTAACCGCGGAAGATCGCAAATTTCCTGTATCGGCGAGTTGTATCGCAGAGGGATGCGAATAATTGAAACTCCCTACGCTGGGAGCGGCTTCCGTGAGATCCGCCATCCTATATAATCGCCGGCGAATAATGTATAAATTTGCTTTCGAGCGAGTCGCGCGGTGCTCTCCCAACGTTTCCGTAAACCAGTAAAATAGCTTATGCATGAGCGCGTCAGTATGAATCCTGGCTGGCTGGCAGACAAGGATTATATTCATATTCGCGGCGTCGCTTTTGTGCACCGTTTCCTAAGATTTTTGTACAATGGCAAAACATGTATCGAATTCATCCAATTTGCGCGCGTTGCGTCGCCATATAATTTATTTTTCCCCTATTTTTTATTAAAGCCTTTATTAAAACCTTGTTATAATCATTTTTCTACTTGCAACAATTTACCACCATGTATGTTTAAATAAATTATGTAAAATAATGTATGTAAAAATATATTCAACGTGTTGTTAAAAATGACATGCATTAAACATGTGCGAGTACGCGTATCGACCGCGTGTTTATAAGATATATTAATTTAGAAAATTTTATCATAGAGCCCTCACAGAATTTAATAGGCAAAACAATGCAGTTCCACTAATGAAATTCAAAGAATTGCACATTTAATTAATTTGTCGAAATTGTATTAAAAATAAATATAAAAATAAGAATATATATATATATATATATATATATATATACATTGTATATATTTATGTATAAAATTCATGTATATAAATTCATTAATATACTATAAAGCATAATATTATGTAGACGTTTCAACCATTTTGTTATATTAATTTCGTGAATGCAATTTTAGCAAACTATTATCATTAGTAATTAACAAACAATGTATGAGAATTAATTGAATAATATAATAAATTATAAGTTCAATAATCAGTAATCGCTGTTGAGTCACATGTGAGATCTTACATAATATGAATATATTATATTTTACAAATTATATATGTATAACAAGAATTATTTAAATATTTTTTACAGAAAAAAAGACCTGAAATGTCAATTGTACCACACAAATACAAATAAATAAATCTTTTTACAAATTTTTATAAACTAAAATTTTTAGAACTGAAATTTTAAATTAAATTAAATTTTTAATTAAATTTTATATTTAGAACTGAATTTAAAAAGAAATAGCAAAAAATTAATGGTAACATCAAATTTTTTAAATTTAATTTTAAATAAATATATTTTCACACAAAATTAATATAATATAATATTCATTTTTGACAACAGTTTCGTGTTTTGTTCATTAATGATATTCATTTCGATGTGATGCGACTAATATTTTATAAAATATCGATAATAATGATATCTTAAATGTACCCTAAATAAACATCCTTCAGATAATTTGTTTAGGATTCCTTTTTATTTTATTAAAATCTCTTTAATTTCGCAGTAACTGCTTTAAATTGACAATACGATATGAAGAAACTGAATTGTTTTGATATTAAAAAATACATTTTAAAATATGCATAAATATTTATATATATACATAAATGTTACATCAAATATATGACGTGTTTTATATTTATAAATGTATATACATATATTTTTTTATTTTTTAATATCAAAATAACCCAGTTTTTTCACATCGCTCTTGATTTGAGACAATGCAAAATTAAAAATTTTAATCAAAAAATCAAAAAATTACTTGAAAAATATTTTATCCGTATACAATTGAGACATCATTATTGTCGATATTTTAGGAGATATTAATCGCGCCGAAATGAATTACAACGATGCAATTATAACACGAAACTGTCGTCACATTAAATTCACAATAATCATTTCGCGTCAATTACTTGTTTCAAGCGCTTGAACTACAAATATACGCGATAATGGTATGCATTCTGAGGCTCTTAACGCTTATTCTAATATGTATTCCAATACAAGAAATATGCAATAATAAATGCTAAACTTTTGTTTATTTAAAAAAAGAATATTTCATACGTTTGCATGTATGTCAAAGTGTTTTAATATCAAATTTGCTCCAATTTCTTTCTCCAAGAAATCGCTGTCGGTTCGAGGCGTCGATCGTTACCGTGGAGTTAAGAAAAGATTTCTAACCATAAAAAGTCGGTCAAAAAAATTACCTGGAGGATGTTTCAATAGCTTGCAATTGAGATAACGTTAATATCGGTATCCTCCGATAATGTACGAAATATAATTCGTAACCGCGCACACGCGACGAAATAAACCATATCGATACGATTATAACACATCACGACATCGCGATAATCATTCAACACAGATTTCGCGCCACTACTTACTTCAAGCATGAACGAGCGCGATATAAGACTTGCACACTCGCTTTAAAACCGCGATCGAGAAGACGCTACAGATGTCTCGAGGCATTGCAATCAACCAATCAGGATAAAAAGATATTTAATCTTTTAATCCTGATTGGTCAATAACACATACAAATACTTCGAGGCATCTCTAGTGTCTCCTCGATCGCAATCTCAGATTGCGCTTGAAAATGACGTTTAATTGATCAATCAAGAAAAACTCTTTACTTTGTGTCCGGATTAATTAATCAAAATGTTACTCCGATCAGTAAATGATTTTTTTCGTGACCAACAACGATGCTGTCTATTCTAATATTTTTATACAAAGAAATATACATGGTAAGATAACTCTCTTTTGTTTATTTAAAGAAATTGTTGCTCTAATCTGCTAAAATTGTTTTGGTATAACAGCTCAATTATTTCGATTAACATTAATACTCATAAATTAAATCGATTACATTTTCGGTGAAAATATCTAACTGATTTATTCATGAAATTGGTGTATAAATTCAATTTTCGTAATCCCTTTTAATCTTTTTTTTTTGTTTTTATTGTAATTTGTTGATAACATAATAATTAATTCAAATTTAATTTAATATAATACCCCAGGTTTGTTAATAACATATATAATTTAAATTTAATTTATCATACCGAAAATTTTTAAATGACATTTCCCCAATAATACTAAAGTATTATATTAAATAATTTAATATAATATAATACTTAAATAATTTCTTATTGTATATATATATAATTCTATTGTATATAAATATAATTTCTTATTGTATATATATATATATATATATATATATATATATATATATACAATAAGAAAATACAATAAGTATATATATATATATATATATATATATATATATATATACAATAAGAAATTAATATTTAAGTATTATATTATATTAAATTATTATAATAATATTAAATTATTATTATAAATTATTATAATAAATTATTATAAATTATTATAATAAATTATTATAAATTATTATAATAAATTATTATAAATTATTATAAATTATTAATATTAAATTATTATTATAAATTATTATAATATTTATTATAAATTATATATATATATATATATATATATATATATAATTTATAATAAATATTATACGTTATAAATATTATATACTTTGTATCATTAATTTATTTAGATATAAACATATATTTAAAACCAGATGATATATATTGATTACGAAAATTTTTTTGCATAGATCTCCTTGCATATATCCCGGTCTCGAACGCGAATAAATAATCGATAAGGCCGATATTACATTCGTCGTACAATATTAGCTTAAGACCGATAAAATTTTTTAAGCACATTGATTGGTTGCGGGATATTAATTTTTTGAATCTTTAGAAATTTTCTATCCCGCAGCCAATCAATGTGCTTAAAAAATTTGTCGTACGACATATGTAATATTAGCCTAATGCAGTGATTCATAGCTGTGTTGCAGTCGGTAAATTCCCGCGCATTGTCAAGTTCGGTTTTATTAATTCGAATAAGAGGTGTGGTATCGATTCATGCTGAACAACTTTTCTAATTCATTCGACGACAAATTTTTTGCGAGGAAATCATAAATTGTCGTAACAAGAGTGCGCGTGTTAATTACGAGCAAAGTAATGGCAGAACAAATTCAAAAAATCGACGTGGATAAACTTTCCGAAAGTGTCAATAGTTTGCAAAAATGCTTGGAATGTACAATTTGGTAAGTTTATACGCACGCTTCTAATTAAAACGCTACTAAAGTACGATCAAATTTGATCGCATGATGTGTAATCCCGATTAATCGATTATTTTTGCGCGCGATTACACTATTGCAGTATTGATATAGGTTAGGATTCAATAGCATATATACAGTAGCCCAATGTTTATAGTATACTTATGAGTCTCGAATGAAACCATTGTGTTTTATCATTAATTATGTATGTGTGAATAATTTTATATTAAATTTATATTAAATTTCAAGTAATTAAATGTTTATAGATTTTCTATTGCATGAATACAATAAAAAATATAATAAAAAATATATATATTCGCTTTATATAATTTTTTTTTAATATTACACAATATTTTTTTACAGTTAAATATTAGTTATATATAGTTTAATATAATTTAATATATTTATATTTCATATCTATAATATATGTATGATAATGATGTGTACATATATATATATATATATATATATATATATATATATGTGTGTGTACATTATATACAACACATTTGTGTGTGTGTATATATATATATATATATATATATATAATATATTAATAATGTAAATGTATATATATATATAGGATATCAGGACAATCTCTTCTCAAAAAAAGTTCTTGTAGCTTAACTCGAGAGAGACTTTTTCAAAACACTATAATAAAGTATTTTTTCATCGAGTTATGATATTAAGAAAAAATATATAATTTGCAATTAACAATTACGTATTTTTTTTCGAAACAATTATGTATTTTCTTTACACCAATTGATTCCTCTCATTATTTTATACATAAATGTATTAAGATAATTGAGAAATGAATATTTTACTAGATATTTTATGGTTTATGTAAAAATTAAGAGATTATTTCAAGCCTCATAACTTGAAAAGTACTGGAAAAATTATAGTGAATTATATTTTGAAAAGCTCTCGAGGTAAGCTACAAGAGCTTTGTTTTGAGAAGAGATTGCCCTGACACTGTGTATATATAAATATATATAATTAAAATAATTATTTTGTATATGAAGAGAACTCAGATTAATTTCAGAATTTATAAATAATATTACAATTTCATTTTAGTTTGCAATTGATGATAGAACCTACAAAGACACGATGCGGCCATTCATTCTGTAAGTCATGCATAGGGAAAGTGTTGCGGAAGAAAAATGCAAGTTGTCCATTATGTAAAAAAAATCTTAACAGACGCAATGTTTCAAAAGATGATCACTTAGAAGCCTGTATTACAAAATTTAAACATCTTGTCACTGCCATTCAACTTGACAGCAACATAGACAGTGAGTATATTCCAGAAATTTTCAATTTTAATTTTTTTTATTAACTTTTAATTCATATTGAAATAAATCAATAAATAAATATTCTTATCTGAGTTCTTATTATTGGTTGCCATTACTATTAGTATTCAGAATATATGAACATTAAAAAATATAAAGGAACGTAAAGAAATAAGTACAGCCAGGAAATGGCTCTTTCATTAAAATATTATTGAGAATTATTGTTGCATTCTTTCAATAATAGTCATAATTCTTGCACTAGCTATTGACTTGTGTGAGAGATCTGATATTATTTTATTTAGTTGTGAATAAAAGTTAAAAAGCAGAGAATACATTGCCATAAAAGTACATTAAGCGAAGTCAGTACTATGTTCTTCATGGTGCGCAGAGAAAACTTGAAAAATTTAATTCTCGATACTCTAGGGTGCCTCGATTCACACACACACTGTACATTTAGACATGTATATAAAATTCAATGTTTTATAAGGCCGTGGAGTTTGAGTATCACGTATCTTTCCGACATCATCCAACTTCTCGCGGTGAATATTTTTAAAATAATCTTTACTAGAAAAAAAAAGAATAAGAAATTTACAGATCACCGCCGAAATTATCGATCGTAATATAATCTAGCTATAATTGTGTGAAAATAAATAAAAAATTGCGCGCTTAAATTGATTCTTTTTTTATAATGTTACATGTAAGATTATATTTATTTAGCAAGACCAGCAAACAAAGTGGGACGTTTTTCTGATCTGCACTTCGATGATATCTATGTTACAGTATGCTCACATTCGAAACCGCGTAATACAAGAGAAAGTCATACATCAATTATGATCAAACGTGATGATTCTATTCCTGCGGATGAGAATGAAAACGCGATTTTTAGCAGACCTGATGTTAAAGTTCGCACGTGGTTGTACCATATGCCCGATGAACCGAGCTGTGTAAAAAGCAACAATCTAATATCCGATAATCATAATGAATTAAACACGACCGATATAAATGAGAACGACAAAAGCAACAGGAGAAATCGTCGAAAAGAGAGTTTAAATAAACAGAATATAGATCATATGGAGGATACAAATACAGAGGGTACATCCCGTATAAGAAAGGAGAACCTGGAAACGAAGAAATTAAACGAAGAAATAAAGACCGATTCCGCTACAACGATCGGATTGAAATACAAAGCGTTTCACGCTACAATACGCGAAAAACTTCGTACGTCAAAATTGAACATTGAGAAGACGAATAATCAGAACAATTCATCATTGACAACAGTGAACGACCAAACGTGTCAGATTTCGACGATCAATAACTCGATCTCAAACACATCGAGCGCAATTGCAGTGCAATCTTCTTCCGCGGACTGGACTCGCATGATCGAATTCGGGAAGGCGACGAAACGTGGTAAAAAAAGAAAGATGAAGAAGCTGAATGTGAGTACCGAGAAGAATAAGAACACACCTCGAATAATTGAAAATGTTACGTTATCGCCGAATAAGAAATACAATCTGACCAAAATTGTACCGAATAATAATAATAATAAGAAAAAGAAGAACAATCAGAAAGAAAACACAATCGATAAAAATCTAGATTTATCGAGTACAAACGTGATGCCATCGGAAGTATTAAGTGAAACGGACACTCGTAATCAAAAGGAATCTGCAAAAGACAATGCCAATAGTTCAACATTATTATCACCTAATCAGCTTTCGATAAAAATGCAAGAGGAAGAAAACGAACGAATACGTACAATGAACTTGAGTAGCAGTCAGCTGAATGAAATTATTGGCTTCGAAAACGTCAATAAAAATTGTCAAGCTTCTCAAAATCGATGTCGTGAAGAAAGTCCAGAGATTGTTGTAGAACATTATGATTCGTTACTGCCATCACCGAAAAAATTAATAATATTAACGCCCCAGAAGTTGAACGAATCTGTACGCGAACACGAAATAATCCGTGACATTGCGCAAACTCCTCCTGTCGACAACTTTGGAAACTTGTCACCGACCAAAAACCGAACTTTCGAACTAGAAAGGAATAACAATACTCAAAGGAAATTAGAAGAAGTTGCCTCTTCTCAATCCTTGCAATCCCCAATATCAAAAGCCAGATTATCCTTGAAAAGAAAGTCGGGAATTGAAGAGAAAAAGAAAACTGACTCGCCACTATTAGATCAAGTTCCATTGATTGACAAACTGTCGATTATTGAAAAAGATAATATAAATGATCGCAAATACAGCTATTCGTATCCATTAACGAAAGACGGAAAACTATTTGATAGATTATCAACTGTAAAACGCGACTTGAATTTAGAGATAATCGATGAAGATCAATTACAAACCAATCGGAATAGGATATTTAATAGTGCGCTTGTCAAAAAGACAACGGACCAAAATGCTTCTAAAATTATTTGTCAAGAGAAACTCATCAATCATCCTACGACATCGAAAAAATTATCAAAAAATATTAAAAACCAAAGACATCCCGTGAAATTTCTTCAAAAAGGCACAATGATTAGGCGACGTAACGTCAAATATTTTTACTTAGGCACGACTAAACGCGAATCAGCACAAGTGTGTAATATAGCATCAGTGTGTAATATGCAGCAATCAATCAGCAAATTCGACATGCTGCAACATAATATTATGAATATGTCGTGCAACTTAGCGAGATCCCCTAATCGATCAAACGATTCACAAGACACAATGGATATTACTGTGATGGAGAATATTAGTTCCGTTACTCAAACTATTTCAAGAGAACTTTCCGCAGCATCCCCACATCCTCGTGAAATTTCAGCAACTTCGATGCCAAAGAAAGATATCGATCATCAAAAGAAAACTACGATGATCGAGGACATCGCGAAGAAAAGTGCGCAGTCTCCTCATAAGATACCTCATGTAAGTAACTCGGCGATTAAGAAAATCTCGCGTGTTTCAGGAACGTCGAATTCTATTAAACTGCTGTCACCAGACAAAGATTCACAGCTGAAGTTTCTGGCGATAGACTCTCCAATGAGCGAGCACGGAGAGTCTGGACGTGCGAATTCGACGCGACAGCAAACCGAACTCAAGAAGCCCGTTCATGCCAAAGAAAATAACTTTCCTAAGGCGAAAAATTCACACTTTGCAGCGTCCACGAGCAAAGCACAAGAGCTTTTCATCATAGATTTCGATAGGAAGAAAAGAACGAGATATATTAGTGACAAGGAGCTATTTGACGATAATACAAATGACAGCGATTCGGCCAGTGACAGTGGTCGACGTAGGATAAAACGTGACAGATATAACAGATCATCCAAAAATGCAGGATCGAGTTTAGATGCGAGTAAAAAACATCGTTCAAATTCGGCCGATCAAGACGTAATCGAAGTAATCTCTCTGCCTTCTAAGGAACAGGATACATGCACGAGAAAATTCAGAAGGATACTACAAATTTCTAGCTCAGACACGGAATCGGAATCGACGGAGCATATTGCGAGAAATTGCAAAAGGTACTAGAAATGAAATTATATAATTAATAATTTTATATGAGCAATATATAAAAGTCGCGTCGAACACTTTTCCGTTTTAACCTTTCCTGTTAACGATTTTATTTTTTAATTTTTATTTCTTCAACTTTTTGTCATCTTTATATCATAAATCATATTATATTTCTTATATGTTAGCTTTTATTTTACATCAATCTATGTATATGGTTAACGTTGTTTTTCCAAAATTAAATGTTTTCTTTTCTTCTTTTTTCTTTTTTTTTTCTCTTACTTACTACTTTGAGTGATTACTACTACACGCTACCATTACTGTAGACAAAGTAAAGCATAGTACACTGTACATTTAATCTCGGAAAAGTTTTTTATCATTAAGACAAGATGTATTTCTTTTATTTATACCGTTATTTATACCGTTTTTTCTCTGAAGACCCAGAGCTGACGATCAATCTGACCAACGGAACGCATCGATTATGGATGTGCCTAAGAAGAAATGTTTGTCAATAAGAAATCCATCTGAGGAAAAATTGACTAGTCATCGACCGGTGAATCGTCAGAAAGGCTTGACGATGCGAGAATCGGATATGTTTGAAAGCAATAGTATATTTAATTCGGAAAATCTTGACTACATACTACAGCAATCTATGTACGAGGGACACAACGGAAGCAAAAAATCGGAAAAAATCACAGAAGATTCTAATGACGACATCATAAATAGAGTACTGCAAATCAATCGATCGCAGAATAATTCCAAGGCGTGTCGATCGCTGGATTCTGCTCCCCGGAACATCGAAACGAGTCAGAGAGAAAAGAATAGCGGAGAGTGTTGCAAGAGTTTATTGCAGGATAATTTTGATGAGATTATCGCCAACGTCGAGTTGCCACAAAGCCACGAAGACATGATACCTTGTACCGATCAGTCGATCAGATCTAATCTCAAATCTGGCTTGTTGGCGGAACAGAGGACATCGAACTGTCTCGTGATGACAGATGAACCGTGTGGCACCACACAGGAAACTCCAATATTAAGTGGATCGTCAACACATGATATTTTTGAATATTTCCCCAAAAACCTTCGGAAACGCAAGACGATCGTTACTTCAGAAAATTTGGAGAAAGAAATTGTTAAATCCCCCGACCAGAAAAGACACGACTATACAGTTGATCGAAGAGAGAAAAAAAATGTAACGGCAAGTGCCAATACAATTGACATAGATCCTTGTAGAAGGATTATATTAAAACATAATCTATCGTATGGAAGGGAAGAGTTTTCTGAAGAATTTTCCTCTCTTGCGCAACATAATGCTTCGACAGATCGACCACACATCGATAATGGTACAATGCAAAAACCAGTAGTTGGCACCGAGACAACAGATGATTTCTTCGATTCGCTTATGGATGTTACGCAGCATCAAGTTCAGCTGCAAAAGTTTGAAAAAGAATTATTCGATATCCCAGTTAAAGATCAGAATCAAAGAACGACGAAGATTACTTTGCAAGAAGATTCGAGCCAAGAGAAGCAGCACACTCCAGAAAAGCGGAAGAAAGATACTCAAGATGAGAAGGCTGCAATAGAGGTCAGTGCATCCTGTTTATGCAATCTCATTCATCCGTTTTTTAATTAAGTAACATATTAATGCATGCTTTTTTTATGTTTTAAAATATATTTTTGTTAGATATCAAAATTCTTTATATAGGAAAATAATTATAACATATATAATTATGACGAATTGAATATTTGCAAGTATACAATTTTAATAGCTTTCTTCAGCTTTCGTAAAACCATAATTCATATCACAAATAATTATTGCAAATTTGATAAGATATATATATTGCGAATAAATTTCTTTATATTTTCAAAAAACCTTATTTTCGAAATAATTATAACTCATTTGTGTTTAAAATTAATAGTTATCTGCAATAATATTAGTGCACTATTAATAGTAATATATTAATGAACACTTTTAATTTCCCTCTTCAAATTTTTCTATCATAACGATTTTATAATTCCTTTTATGATTTAATATTTTACGTACATTTATACATATATCTTTTATATTTCAGTCATATAATGTTAATGCATAAATGTATCATATAGAAATAGTAGAGAGAATGTATTATAAGAAATATTAATATCTATATGCATATATCTCCCTTTTTGAACTTACACTACATAGCACACTATTTTTTATTTTCAAATATTTAGTTAGTTTCCATTGTTTTATTTATAATAAGATTTACGGATTACATTTGTGATTGCGACATGAAAGCTCGGTTAATATAGTAAGAGTCATATAGCATTTTTAAACTTTTTAGGTACTCTCTGCCGACGAAGACGATGTTGTGGAAAAAACTCCCGAGAGAAAGATGAAGAAGTAAGTATTTTAAGCCCTTCTTTTCCTTATCGCCCCTCGTGCTCATGTTTTTGGTTGCTTATATATTCGTATATAAATATACATATACTATTGCATGATTCATACTAAAATGGGCAGAATTGCCCCTCTTTTCTAGTTTCGAACATTGCAACAAAATATTAATAAAAATATATATACAATTAAAAATAAGATAGAACGATAAGATAACGATGAGATATAAAATATATATTAATGTACGAAGAGTAAAGAATTATTAATTACATATAAAGAATGTATTAAATATATAAATGTACATATATATGATTTAAATGATAATTAATTAATATTCATTAAAAGATTCATAGATAATATTTTAAAATATAAAAAAATATATACAATATATTTATATATACAATATGTAAAATATACAAAAATCTTTAGAAAATCAGAAAAGGCAGTTCTGAATGTTTGATTTTTAACTTGTTCTTTTGCAACACGCGAAGTTTATTATTATAATTTTGCAGCAATGGAAATAATATGAAACTACATGAGTCGAGAAAAAATCTATCGTATTTATCGCCGATTTCGAAACCACATTTCGAACCACCATCATCCGTCGAGCAGACACCGAGCACATCTAAGATAAGGAGCGTCTCGAAGAATGATGCAAGCATGTCTGTGAAGCCACTTTATCACAGTACACCGCAAAATTCCACAAATAAATTGAAGAACGTCTGCCAGCAACCTAATAGGCGAAAACTGTGTTTCATGTGTAGCGGTTTGACGGCGACTCGATTGGCAATTGTGAAAGAGTTCGCGACGACGTACAATATAAATTTTGTAAATCAGTTTGAGTCTGATATAACGCACGTTATCGTGAACACGATAGGCGAAAAGAACGCAGCCAAAAGCACATTGAAGTTTCTCCAAGGTATAGCTCATCGAAAATGGATAGTCAGCTACAAATGGATAGAAGATTGTATCGAACAGGGAAAACTGCTAGACGAAACCCCTTACGAGGCCATGACGCTCAGCGATGGGATTACCGATGACGGTCCTCAAAGGTCGAGACTACGCAAAAAGGATCTCTTCGAAGGCTTTACATTTTGGTGCGTCGGACCGTATTTGAATGTTTCGCCAAATCAATATGAGGTTCGTCTTAATTTCCGTCAGCTTTAATTTCTGTAATGAAGAACGTAAGAAATATTGCGAATCTTTAATCTCTTGCTAGACATGAAGAGTTATTTTCCTCGTCATGAACCTTATTCATCTCTGTCAAAATTGCGATAAGACTTCTTCGACTATGATTAAAACCAATTCATTGTACATGTCACTGAACTGGAAAGATTTTTATTTACGGTTTCCGCGTCCAGCTACCGCGTCATTTGAAGTTGGATTTGGGCCAAACTCATAGTGTAAAAGTACCTTTGGTTTTCAGAGCTTGTTACTCGCCACTGGAGCCATAGTGGTAGACTCTCTTGAAACTTTGGCTAAAAAGGAAGGCATGAAAGGTATTGTGATCCAAGACGGTGTTCATGATGATAAAGAAATTGGTAAATAATAATAAGTATTGTTATAGATACGTTTTGTTGTAGATAAGTTAGTATTGTTGTAAATAATATATACGATGATGAATATAATAATGAAGATAATTTGAAAAGCCCACCAAAAAAATATATGTATATTTGTAAAAATATATGTGTATTTGTGTTAAATACAAATATACTTGTATATCGATATATATATATATTCGCGTTTTTAATTTTGACAGAACATTGGTATCGAACTGCCAAAGCAGCACCAATTTCCGACAGTTGGATAGTGAATTGTATCAGCAACTACAAATTGTTCAATCTTGCGTCTTATGTCCATCTATCATTAGAAGACGTGTACGCCATTGGCTTTCCACAAGAACTCATAGGAGAATACAGTGACGGTGAAGAATAATACAAAATAGGTAATCACACAGATTAATGATTAATGATTAATAAATAATTGATCGTTTGATTGATTATTTGTTAATCTGTTACTACTTATTATGTCAACGATACAAGTACAATAATATTTGTACGTTTAAAAATTGTATGTATGTAAATTCAATTCTCGTTCTCTTCAATATCTGTCAGTGTCATATTATCAGTTTATATTATACAGATTATATATTATTATTATTATTATTATCTTCCTATATAATATGCATTTAATCTGTTACTACTTATATCAACGATACAAGTACAATAATATTTGTACGTTTAAAAATTGTATGTATGTAAATTCAATTCTCGTTCTCTTCAATATCTGTCAGTATCATATTATCAGTTTATATTATACAGATTATATACTATTATTATTATTATTATCTTCCTATATAATATGCATACACAAATATAGTTATTAAAATTTTTTGTAATTTAATTACAATTTTGTAATTTAATTACAAAAAATTTTAATATATGTTTTTCTAATAAAGAGAAAGTATTCGTCCTTTTTCTTTTTTTCTTTTAACTAAAACTCGTTCCTTTCCTTATTTCAGTTCAATTCCCGCACATCGTTTCAAATCACATCTTTATCTTATTTGCTATCCCGTCCTGAGTTTGCTGTCCGCTTTTCTGTAAGTACTCTTCTCCATCTAGAAATCCATCTTACATAGTTTCCCAATTTATCCTCGAGAGTTTCCCAACGCTACTGCAAACTATATTACAAAATACGTTTCGAAATATATGTATATTTTCGACAAAAAGAAACATGAAATTCATTCCAACAAACGACGTGAAGCGTAAATATTTTCGTCATGTCGCGCTATTGTTGCTTGTCGTCATTGTCGATCGTAAAGCCCGTTCGTCTCGGGGAAGAAACGCGTCGAGAGTATAAGTAATATTCTCACGTATATTCACCTAACACACGTACATATATTGATTTGCCCGGGACCACCTGTAGCCAATTCTCATCCATTCGCGCACTACACAGCGGTTATGAATCCTGCATATATAAAAACGCTATACATTCTGTACAATACTCCTCCCGACATCGATTATTAATATCGCGATACATGAAAGTTGAAATTTATTCGCGATTTTAAAAACACAAACACGTTGCGAAATATAATGTAAATTGTATTTCTTCTTTCATACATCATTTTCCATGTTGTCAATTGTCAATCGACGGGAATATGTTTCACTCAATATGTTGTATCGGTCTCAATAAGAGATAGTTTATGCATTTTACAAGTATTCATTTGTGTGCATTCCAAGGAAATGCTTTGTATGAACTGCGGTATATTTTGAAGCAAGTTATTCGGGATTTAGCCATCTCCTTGTGCAATATAGAGAGATTCGATTATGCCTTTTCCCTTCCCCGTGGCCGCGTAACTCGGCGAGACTGTTGAAGTTCACCATTGTGCACAGTCCATTATACCTGTGTTTACGAATCACTCTCAATAGCACGCAGCATTGGAGGAGTCCTCTATTGTATTTTCACACGACGATACTTGCTTATGTGCGCTTATGTATTACGTCCATTTGTGTCGTGTCTACAGGAGAGGTAAAACGACAGTACCTACCATTGTCATCTTCGAATGGTTCCTTCGTTAAATTAAAATGACATATTAACAAGAAAAATATAATATTAATCACCTGTTTAGATTTTTGAGAGAAATATGAAAAAATATTATTTTTTATACTACATTATTAAGGTTTCATGCTGATTAATTATATGACATAAATAATATATAACACGTCTCTATAATGAAAACCAAATTATTATGGATAATGATACAATGAATAATTTAATCCGTTCATCTATACTTATATTATGGGTAACGATATACAATGAATAATTTAATCCGTTCATCTATACTTATACTATGCGAACCTGATGATGTAATCAAACACGTGTTGATTACAGCGAGGCCATCAATAATTACGGCTGGCTTCGTGGACTATAATAACACTTATCAGACATGCCCATTCCATCGTGCGCATTAGGTCTTCGTTATGACGTATCTCATATAATAGTAATGTTTGTGCGCGCATGGCATTTCATTACGCGGCCTATTACGTCAAGTTTATGGCAATGAATCTCGCTTCATCACTTGGAAAACGTAACAAAGTTATCTCCACAATTTATTGAAACATTCCGTTTGACGGATATGCTACGTTAATTGCGTCAACATCTAGCTACATTTGATAAAAATTTTATGCCCATTCATTTATAACATTCATTCCCGAACGGCACTCAAATATAGCAGGGAGCTCTCTCGCCCAAAAATTTGATATGGAGAGATTTTCGTAATTTTTTTACCTTTCAAAAAGTTTTATGTCGTATAAAAAAGGAAAATCATGGATATATATGTTATTTATTTTATTTTATTATAATATAAAAAGAGAATTTTTATTTTAGTATAATATAAAAAAAAGAGCAGAGAGAAAGAGAGAAATGGCAATCGTAAGTGATTAAGTGCAATATGATTAAAACGAATTAATGCACGTCCATATCGATGAATAATAGCGAGTCATCAGCATTCCATTGACCTATGTCGTATGCGTTTCGAAGCAACAGCACATTCGCTTTTTAATTCGCTTTTCGTCAAATTGTCCGTATAAATTACAATTTAAGAAAAGTACGGCAATAACTTCCCATTTCTTCAGTGAATTACGGTGTGCAGATCACCATTTTCCGAAGCAGCCTCCTCTTTTCCAGTCAAGAGATTACAACCGTAAAATGAAAGTCCTCCTCTATTCTTGCCCGATGCTCGTCGTTTCTTTTATTTTGCAATAAGAAATACATAAAAGAAGAACGAAATATACGAAGTATTCAGTAATCGTATTTCACAAAGCAATGTGTTATAGAATCATAAAAATGAAAATAGAAACGAGATTGTTGTTTAGACTCTTTCAGTTTTTCCATCGGCTGTATCGATTATATTTGATATTTTGAATTTTTTATCTATGATTCATTCATAGTATATATAAAAAATATGTTATTTAAATCGAATTTCGATTGAATTGAATGAACGTTTAAAATTTTTTTACAATTTTATAAACTGGTGTTGATTAAATTCGAGATATTGGAATTCAAAATTTTTGTATATCGTACTATTTTCTAATTCCGCGAAATATGTTACAGATATGAAAACGAAGAAAGAATTGTATATATATCTAATAATTTAGTTATAAAGAATTTGTTTTAAAATGTAAAATTTATTTTATAGATTTTTATAAATTTGTTTATACTTTTATAAATTTTCCTGTTTCTCCGAAAAACAGAGAGAAGTTATGCGCATTTCAAAGTAATTCTTATAACATTAATTAAATTTATGCGGCTATTAATTAAATTTTTGTGTTTAACACAAACGTGTTAAATTTCAATTTAATTCTACGAGTATACATTAGATATACTTCATTATGAAATATTATAGAATTAATATAAAATTACTCTCCTCCTTCTATATTTTTTATATAACATCATCCACTCTCTTAAATTGAATCAGTAAAAGCATTCATATTTTAACCCTCCATCTTATGTAAATTTGGCAATGAGATTTCATATAATTAGTATTCAAATTTAGAATTATATGCATATTACATTTATTTTAAGGTCTTAAAATATGATAAATCTAGAAAAAAATGAAAATTTTTGATTACAAATCCAGATATTTGTTTTAAGACATATAAAATTTGTTTTAAAATATATATATTGCTATAAAAAAATATGTCTTATATATGATATTCTATGAGACGCATTTTTAAATATCGTTAATTGAATTAATTAATTCTTCTCAGTGAAACTTCCCGACAATATTACAATCGAAATCCACTGCTTATCAGTGATGATACACTTCATTCCATCAGATTTCAAATTTAGATCAAGTGCATATTATATATATGTGGATAAATTTGTTTTAATAACGAATAATTAAAAGATCGATATCTCTGCATCGGAAAATATCCAATAAACGGCATGGTAAATAATTTAACGAGATGGCTGTTCGTATCACGCGATCGATAATGTTGAAACTACGTCATAAGTTGTAATAACATCGGTTAATGAACTTTCTACTCGGTCCAATTTCTAGAAGTTCACATCCGCGCGTTCAATACTACGGTGTTCTATTACTTCATGCATTATTTTATTTTCCATTTCGCTACAGTTGATACGCGATAAACTATTAAAAAAAGAAAAGGGGCCGCCTACACGATAAATGACGAATAGCTGAATCCACCATCAAGGCTACCATCTCGCGCGAGCAATTTCACGGAACGTTGTGCATGTCCTGCGGACAACAACGGATCGCTAGGAGAATAGGGTGCGGTGCAAGTCGAGTCTGTCCTTTATGAGCAATTTCGAAGAAAACTGCCGCTTTTTATCTCCGGCTGATCTTCCAACAGTGTGCAGTTGACAGGCTCGAAAGAATGGTTCGATAATCTCTGGGCTCTTCTTTCGTCACGTCATTTTCTTTAATTGACAATAACGGAAACACAAAATCGAGCACGACACAGGATGGCGAAAATATAAGCTCGAAAATACTGAAGGAGATAGCGAACATTTTTAAAGGCAGATTCATATATATTTGTTCGTTTTAGTCTTCTTGTCATGTGTCATCCTCCCCAACGTCTATCCTGACAGGAAATTGCGCGTCTTAAGCGCTTACCACCTCGCGAGGCGAAAAACGATGATAAGTAATAATATCTTAACGTGGATTACTTGGAAGGGTCACAGTTTCATTTGGGAAAAAGCAATTCACTTAAATCGCCGGGAGATTAAAACTAAGCAAGATAAAAACTCTTTTTCAAAATTAATGCTAATTTTTAGATTCATATCTTTCAAATTGAATGTGTTTTAAGATAAAGATTAAAAAAGTACCCTTATTACGCACGAAGAATGATAAGATAAGACAATTTGCTGTGAAAATGAATTAAATAGCTACGTATGTTTTGATACTGATTAAAAATTATAAAGTAATTTCCTATCTATTCTGAGGATTGTAAGAAATTTTGCATTTGAATAAATATTGATTCTTTAATTATCATTAATGAAGATATTACCACGTCACTTGGAACCGATGGATGGTAATTTTAAAAGGAGAGAGAGAGAGAGAGAGAGAGAGAGAGAGAGAGAGAGAGAGAGAGAAATAATTCCCATCTAAAACAACTGATTGGATATTTTTTCAAATAACATGATTTCCGAGATCTTTATTGTCTTTAAAACTAGGAGAATCCACGAAGAAATTATGAAATATAAAATTACTCATTGACTTTCTCAAGGAATCTGTAATTAAGCGAACGTCCGAATTAAATTCAAATAAGGTCGCTTCGACGATAATAGGTTTGATTTCCAACGAGGCCGCGCACTTCGACGGGCACAAAAGGGCGACAAGAGGCAGCAAACAACGAGGGCAGGATCTACGTGCATGTGCTTCGGATCCGGCTGCATCCAGACGAGGAAAGATTGGAGCGCGCCTGTCCCCTGTCCCCTGTCCCCTCGTTGCCAATTAACAATGGCAAGTGCCGAGAGAGACGACCTTTTCACTCTACTAAAATTTGCTCTGAATTTAACTGCAGTGCACTTTTAGTCGCGCAAAGGCATTCCGACAAGCTGCTCGACGCCCGCGAAAATGGCTCTCGTTATATCTACCGTATTCGTAAATTGGTTCGCGTAACTGGACGAGACTTTCGCAGGATCGCGATTAATTCGAGAAACGCGAAAAGGAAAAATTTAATCGGACGAAAATCCAGGACGATTGATTCGTCACGCTTATATTCGGCTTAAAATACCAGGTTTTAAAGAAAACTTAAAATAACTGACTTATTTCAGTATTATACTACACTCTGTCATATTGTAAATAAAATAAAAAAAAGTGCTAAATCTTATAACTTAGAAAAAGTAATTAAAAACGACCACACTGGCAAATTTTATTAAAGTGAATCATGACGACGTTTCGACCATGGTTTTGGTCCTTTTTGAGTGAACTACAAAAAATTATTTCCAGAATTACACAAAAAAAATAAATTACATTGATTTTTCGCCGAAATGTTTTTTATAAAAAAGTTTGACAACACGATCAACTTACAAAAGGACACTGAAAATTTAAACAATATTATAACAATATTTATGATAATAACAATACAATTTATGAGACTAATATTTATGAGACTAATAAATTTATGAGACTATTTATGATAATAACAATATTTATGAGACTAATAAAGGTTGTCTAGTCTTTCTCTGTGTGTTGATGGAGATGGTTGACATGATAATCTTGACGAAGTGATTTCCTTATTTCTCACGATAAAATAGTTAACTAAATTATTGTATGTGTTTAACTTGCCACTCATTTTTTATTTCAAAATCAATGTAATTTATTTTTTTTTGTATAATTCTGGAAATAATTTTTTGTAGTTCACTCGAAAAGGACTAAAACCATGGTCGAAACGTCGTGATTCACTTTAATAAAATTTGCCAGTGTGGTCGTTTTTAATTACTTCTTTTATTTTATTTACTGGCGACCTTCAAGAGTTTAATGTTACTTATAATTTAGATTGAAAGGGGATTATTTATAAATGCTGTATCGAATAATAATCATTATTTGATAATTATTATTGATCATTTTATTACAATTTAGCTTCACCTCTTAAAGACGATGTCATCAACTCGCGATTCTCTCTTTCGCTCTCTTTCAAATTATTTTTGCAATTATTTAATATAGTTTTTTAATTCAATGAAGTAAATAGATAATGGGAAAATTATCCTACTGGAACTGTGACATTTGGATATTGACCTTAGTTAAACAGTCATGGTATTCTCTTGCGGTCAGTTGTCCAGCTTCCTGTCGACATACGTAATAGCTCGGCTGAAGCTCGGTGAGGAAATTCGACGCTCGTCGCTTAAAGCGTCAACTTGCAACGTGACTGGCGAGGCTGCGAGATATGGGGTTGAGAATTTACGTGAGCGAAATCCGGAAATGATTCAATGTCTCTTGTCCATTTTAAATTGAATGAACTTGCCACGGAATGCTCCGCTAAAATTCAAATATTCATATTCCAGAAGCAAAACTTCAAGATTTCATGCTTCAAAAAATTCACATCACAACGAACGGATCTGCATACTTTCATAGTTCTGCGAAACTTGTATTATTCACGCAATCGAGCTTCGATGAGCGACGATATGACTTTTATAATTTCGCCAGATCTCAATTGCGCATTTATTAATATATTGTCAATTTCTTTTTTTTTTTCATAAAAAAAAAGAAAGCAATACAAATCAGACTAGCACTAAAAATGGTTCTATTTTTTTCATATTTTTTTTAGAAATCGATATCGCGCGCTTGTCACGAACGAAACTCTCGATAGCAAAAGCGAGGAAAACATCACAAGCCGAACCGATTTCGCAACTTTTACAATTTTTAATAGCGTGCATCCGCGAAATCCGCAGATTAGTCGCGATTGGCGAGTCTGGAATAAAGTCAAAGGTTGAAATCCGCCCAAATATCTCGCGTGTCTGCCCGGTGTTATTATTGCATTAATGAATTGGTACACGACAACGGAATATGCGGCAGTGTGCGAATGATGGACGGTGTATACGGATATGATTCGCAAATTATTATGCGGATCATACACGAATTGTGCGCGATATCCCTAACTTGTGCTATTCCTGCTGGGAGTCACGTCGACGGGGTGCTTTGAACAACGAGCGTGTAATTTCACCTCCACTTCCGGTCGGAACATTTGTCATCCGACGTCTAGATTTCTCGAATCACGATTGTATCCACGTATTTTACATCGCGCATCAATTTACGCCGTCAGTAAAACTTGAATAACAAATAATTGTCCGGTAAAATCGCTCTCCGGAAACATCAGTGCATTTCAAAGGTTTAACGTTCTATACAAATGTGTCTGGCGAAAGCCAAGTTATGAAAAATCAGAACTTTTATTTTTTAGAAAACGGTGTTTTCTCTTTTTTTATTTCTGCCCCTTGTATTTAAAGCCTTTGTTTGCCACGTTGAAGCCTTAGCCATTTTATTCATGCTTTTCTACTTCTTTCAACTCGCGGCAGAGATTTATTAATGCATTTTCCAATGATAACAAAACAAATAAATAAATACATGATGTGTTTTAAAAAAGGTCACGTTACAAATCCAATACCATATAAAGAAAAACATCGCAATAAAAACAACACAGTTTTATACATGATTCATAACGTATTATTTGTAGTTGCAAGATTAAAAGCAACATAATTTAGAAAAAAGTAATCGGTGGAATAAATTTTCGATGGACTTGGTTTATGAAAAATAAACTCGAATTTGTATTTTTTATATATACGCTTATATGTATCTTTATGAGAATTTCTTATAAATATATTTATCTATATGAGGATTTCTTATAAATATAATTTAATTATCAAGTTAATTATCAGGTTTGAAGTTTACACGCCATTCTTTATCTTGAGTGAGTCAATATAGCGCTCTTCTAATTCGCAACTGTTGTAAAGTGATTCTCCAGAGAATTAAATGACTTATTGCGAAGTTGTAGCGCGCTTCGTACGCTGCACAATATATATTTCCCATTTGACAACTTTACGTGTGCGTAAGTTTATACGCTGGCAGACATGTCTCGATTCTCGAGCAACTCAAAACATGTATTGAAAGCTTGTTTATTCGCTTCTTCAAAACACTGTTTCGGATTTGCATTAAGCGCAAGAGCGGTATATATTGCGTACGTGTATTTATCGCAGTTTTATTCAGCTATTTTTCACATTATATTTTCTCGCTCTTCTTTTACACAAGAATTGTCTGCCTCAACTGATATTGCATTTTTTATTTCTGCGCCAAGTCGTGAAAAAAATAATCAGTGATATTTTTTATCATTCAAACATTGCGTAAATTCAAGTATTTAAACAAGCAAATAAAATGAGAGGATTAAAACAAAAGTATCTCATATAATTAAGAGGTTAAAAAATAGCTGTATAAAAATCAATTAAAAGTTTATTTTTCTTTAGGCAACTTTGCAATAATAGATTAATGTTCTTCGAAGAGTAGATTTTTGTTTTACTTTAAGATACAAATGTTTAAGGAAAAATTGCGCAAGAGAAAAAGTTTCTGGAATAAGTTAATAAAAATTTAAATAATTATTATATAACACGCGCATCGAAATATATAAGTTCTCAACATTATGACTTTCATTGTTTATGGCTAGTTAATCGACAAAAAAGTATGATATATTCAAAGTATCATAACATATATCCAAAATATTCCTCCAATACTGCCACAAATAAAATATGAATATTACTGTATAAATATTGTATAAATCGTTCGAAATATCCCCGGGATCCTATATTTCATTTTCGTCTTCTGTTATAAATTTGCGCCGGATTTGATTAAAACTGGCGCACATGCCAAGGTGATCTCGCAATTTAAGCGATTTATTCAAGGAGCCGGAATTGGTTTTACGTAATGCCACTCGTCAAAACTTTACGAATGCGCGCGGAACGTGCAGGAAAAATCACGCAAGGGGGTGTTACATTTACAAGGGAAAATATGCGGCGAGACCGAGTAAAAACGACGACCGGCAAAGTTGCGGCACTGGGGGCAACCGCTGACAAATTCAGCCATTTCAACGGCAGAGGTGAAAGTTCACGCCCGTAGCTCAAACTAACGGGCGTTTATATCGCTTTGGATAAATCTCTCATTTTCGTGTTAGAGTTACGCAGTGAGACGTGCGTAAAACTGCCGTTTGAATTGTCACCGGCAATCACCCTCTCTTCGTATGACCTAAATAATAGTAGCGCGCAATTTCTCTTTCTCCCTCTTTCCTACTTTTTCGCGAACTTGGAGCTTCAAACAAGACGAACTTGTTGTCTTTGGTTTATATATCGCTCGAATCTGATGATTTATAATTAAGATACGTTAATTAAAGTTCGTTGAAAATTGTAAAGTTCCTGACAATTGAGTTTTCCGCGAGCATAATTAACTCATTACCGAATTAGGAATATGAATTATTTTGCGAGACACGTGCACAAAGTACGCGAATAATTCAATTCAGAATGATTCAAAGAGCTCGTTATGGGGAAATAACGAAATATATCGCTTCATTATAGTGATGATATGCATGCACAAAGTTAACTCGTACATTGATATGTATTGAAATATGTAATTTATACGCTCCCTTTCTCTCCGTTAACCTGACACGAGAAATTATATTTGAATGATACAATTAAATGCTAATTTAAATCCTAATCTCATATTTATTACTCTTGATTAGTAGGAAATTAATATTAAAAATTCGGGTGCTGGGTTAACATTACGCATTAACACTCTTACTTTGAGTAACTTTTAGCGAATAAAAAAATATACGAGAATAAATTGCTATTTAATTGTGAAATCAAAGATACCTGCCATGAATTTAAAAAAATATGAAATTAAAATTATTATATATTCAAATTTAATTTTTTATAACGGAAGTAATCAGATAATGGATGTATTTATATCGTAAAATATGTAAAACAGCATATTTCAAAATTGCCATCCATTTTTGCTAATTATTTGGAGAATTATATATAAATAATTTATTTCTCTCTTTTCGTCAAAATGCTTTAGCAAATACGTATGCATATGACATTGGAGCATTTTGCTATTTAAATACTTTATGAATTCACGTAATAACGCATTCTAACGTCGCAAAAACACGTTGTTAAAATTATGCATTTTGCGCTAGATGTGTCTTGTCCGTTTTTCATTTTGTGAAGTTTGTAAAATCGTGTTATCGAACAAGATTATGACGCCGCGATATTCACGAGTCTAATTCCCCCGTCGATTACAATCGGATCGTTCTGAGAGTAACCGTAAGAGGATTAACATTGTATCTCAGCTGTTATTTAGATGGGATTGCATGGCGCGGAGATCGCATTACGAGCAAAATCCGCGCGGTCAGCCGCCAAAAAACACTCTGTGGAAGAGCCACGATTGCTGTCGTCGTTTCCATCGTGTTTCCGACGACGCGAAAAGATCGATTGACTGACTGACGTGGAAAAAGACGCCGTCTTTGTTTTTCAGAATCCCCGAACGAAGTGAAAAAAAAAAAATGGAACGGATCTCCGCGAGTTTGTTCGCTATTTTTTTCTCGTTTCCCGAATTACGGAAATTCTGCAGGAAGACGAGCTAAAATTACCAGTCGCTCGCTTATTCAACATACATATTCAACATAGGAGGCAATAAGAAGCGTAAAAGCAATAACTTGCTACTCAACCTGCGCTCTCGCGACTTGGCTTTGCGGCATTATTTATCGACACTCTCACAAGCGGAAATATGCAATTCGCAGCTAAGCAAAATGTATATCTTCCGAGGTATACGTATATGCTACATGCACATACATATCTTTTTTTAGAGTCAATTTGCCACGGCATTTTCATATTAATACAACGTACATCGCTAATAAATTTTTTTTTTAAATTAATGAAAGAAAGAGAGAAAGAAAGAGAGACATAGCACATACGATAGATGAAATCTTGGGATATCAAAAAGTTGGACCGCAAGTGCCGTCAGCAAATCCTAAGGGCGAGATTTGAAGAAAGTATTTGGTGTTCTTCGACACGTTGTTGCAATATTGGAGCACAACGCGGTGGCGAGAACTTCATAAAAATGTATGACGTGTCACACGTATCGCTCAAAAGCCAACATGTCGTGCTGCTGGCGTTCCGGAACATAGCAGAAGTTTTAAATTGAGATATTGACAATTGAGACTGAAGTGTTATAGCTTGTTGAAAAAGCCTGCATTATATTTCTATATTGGTATTGATTCCATTAAATTGATTCTATTAAGGAATAAATAATACAATTATAAATAATGATTTATATTTTTCTGAAACATTTCAAAGACCAAATTTTAAAACAACATGGGAAACAAGAGAAAGTGGTTAGGTCAGTAAATAAATATGGTAGAAATAAATTAATCAATGCAATTTAAAATGAATTAAATTGTACGAAACAAATTATGTATGTATGTAAAAAATTTAGATAAAGTTGTGAACACGAATCATTTGGCATCTTAATTAAATTGAATTGATTAATATCAATCTTGCTGATATAATAACTATTTGCGAGATATGCCTCGGATTCAAAATTTAGGCAGATCCTTATCACGGATCAAAATATTATTGATTCAATATGTGATATTCAACATTTAATATTTAATTCGGTCTTTTGTTCCAAAATTGTCTTATACCGCACACGATACACATGCGCATAAATTTTCACGCATATGTGCTTACAATCGTGACGAGAATGAAATTGTATTCTAGATTTTCTATTTCCGATATTGCTACTAGAGATTTATCAAGAAAGTTTTTGATATACTGGCATTCCGAGCAAATCTTTACACTATTCGCTTCTATGCACAACTTACACTTCCCCGAATAAATACGGAGATAACGCTCTGCACGATGCACAGTTTTGTCTTCTCGTGCATTTTTCCGTTATGTACAAATATTTGCGATATGGTGAATATTCATAGCATTGTAGGAGAAGCGAACTGTCAAAAAAAGATCTGATAAATCCAAAGAGAACATTTATTCTATCCTTTGAGTATATAAATAGAAATCCTTATTTGCTGGTATTTCTTTGTAAAACAGTTTTTCGTTATTTTAATATGATATATTTGGAGCTTTGAATATAAATTTACCGTCTTTCGACAGAATTGTTTTTATCACTTTACTTTATCTCTTTCTGCCGAATAACGGCCGTAATATTTTCGGCATAAAAAGAAATCATCAGATATTTACATTAATGAATTGAAAGAAAAGTTACGTGCCTTTGGAAGTTTTAAAAACCGAGCTAAGGGTTACACGATGAAAAGGGAGTCTGTAATCCGTAGAGTTTGTAATAATAACGAAAAACTTTTATATATTATAATAATTTATCCATTATAATGCAGTGTCTGGTAGTGCTATTCATTACGAACATGGTATAAATCTTTCGGAAGCGTCTACGATACAATTTCTGGTTTGAAATCTTCTTAATTCAGTTTTGCTGATTCAATTTGCCGGCGTTCTTTAGCTTTTGCGTGTATTGAATTCATGAACACCTAGCCTACGTGTCTCGTTTTCAAGAACGTTTTTACAGAATTCTTTACTTTGGTGTATTTTTCGCGTAATCTAGAAAAATATTTGCGACAACACTCGACTTTGACGAATGTCAAAGCATCGGAAACTCCTCTATCATCGTGATTTTATGCAAAGGTAATATTGTATGTCGCTGATATGTAAATTTACTATAGATTTATTTCGCGAATAATGTTAAATATGAGCAGCGACGATATTATTAGCAAATGAAATTTTCCTCTCTCAAGACATAATCTCATTTAATTCTTAATTAATTAAAGCGCTTCCGACGATCTCTCATCGCGCGCAGTTTAGGGAATGCTTGTTAGAGAAAATTAAAAGCTGGCAATTATAAGTACAATCATTATTCATCTAAGAAATATTATATTCGTCTGTAACAGGTATAAGCAAAATAACAAGTGCATTTTACACTGCAAGTGAATATTAAATAATTAAATTAGACATGTGGGAAGAAAATGAATTTTATAAAGGCAAGTAAGAGAAAGACTTTATAAATATTCTTAGAACATAAAAAAAAACACTCGTAAATATTCTCTTATCGCTTTAACGCTATGCTTAATAACTTTTATTTAACGCTTTTGCTGCTCGTGAACGTAGTTTCTTGTCGAAAACCAAAATTATGCAAGCATATCACGTCAAAGTCTAGTTTCACAGAAAGTGAGTTATGCGACTATGAATAAATTGAGCGAGAATGGCAGGCGGTTAATCGCCAGTCGTACGTTTCTGTTATCGGCCTATCCCTTCCAGTGCGATCATGTGCTCGACGAACTTGAAATTCTATCTCCTGCTTGAATCGCAAGAGAGATTTGTCGGGGAAGTTTGCGATATCTCGACTCGCTGATCGACTCGAACTTCGTCGCAATATTGCGCGGCCGGGAGCGCCAAAATTCGATCTTTAATCTAGACTGGACCCCCGGGGTGGGTTTAGGATGATACAGAAAGATAATGAACTCTGTCCCGGTCTCCCTTAATAAACTTGCCGCTTTCCGCAAACGTTGCCACGATGTTTCATATAATTTTACGACGTTTCGTCCGCTTTAATCTCCGCCGTGTGATTATTTCATGAGGATGAAATTGCCGTGTTCGAAACGCATATTCTTTTTTTCAATCTAAATGATAATAATAAAAATAATAATAATAACAATATTTTGTGTATTGAAATGTAAATCATCTGTGTTAAGGCGGATCAAATGTATTTTATAATGCATTTTGATGGAAAAATGCAAAGAATAACCAACGTGCAACAAAAATATTTTTACATGAAAATATTCAGAGCAAAATACGAAAATATATCTCTAAAAATATATTTTTTCTCTACTCATCATATTGTGTGAGCAGAAAAAAAAGTTTGACCTAGCTTTTTAATTAAACATGCTTATCTTTTGTTAAGATTTTTATTACGCAACTCTCTTTTTCTGCAATAATAAATATTTTTTTAAAAGTTAATTATAAAGAAGAGTCGAATATTTCCAAAATTTTTAATTAAATAAATCTGAAAAACAAAATATTAAATTATTTAATTTATGTTGGCATAAATTATCAGAATTGATATCAACTGATATATAAATATTTAAATATTTAAAATATAATCATTATCATAAAATCATAAATTATTATAAAAACTGCAATATTTTTTAACTATGTATATTACAAGTTATTTATATTAAATTGTAATTTTTTTTGCAATAATTGTTTACGGCGTAAAATTACAATATGCTTTATTCGTTTGAATTTCGCAAGTTTCGAGATTTATATTTAAGAATCTATGTTCCCAGGTGTGGCAGAACAGGTAAGTGAGGAAGTCTCTATCCTTCTTTCTCAAGAAGTTTCAATTCCGATGATTAAACGCGAGCATCGCTTGAACGGTGCTTGGTCCCGAGCGCCTCATTCCCGTTTTACGGATTTCTGTTTTTATTTCTTAGGCAAAAACGCAGTAAATCACACGGCGCACGGATTGTTCCGTGTTCTTGTTAGAGAATAAACAAACATGCGGATGACTAAAAGGATAAGAAAGAAAATTTGAGTGAAAAATGCAATCGCAAATTTTTAATCACAAGACTACATAAAGGACATTTGATGTACATTTCGTGAAACCGAGAGGTCCTTTTTACATTTTTTATACAAAATAAATTTTCACTTTCATTTTATTTTACATTTAGATTTTGTTTATATATATCCCGTCATAAGTTAAAAATAATCTCTCCAAGTTGGAAGAAACTAGAAAGAATGGCTTTTCGGACTTTTATAAATGGAATTACTAATGAAAGTTAAAAGAATTAACTTATAAACACTTTTACAAGCTTTTACAAGCTACATAATAAACTGTTTATATCGTTAAAACTCTCATTACTTTATTAAATACCATGATAATATCAAAGGTTCGATAAATGACTCTGATTAAAATATTGATTATTTTATTTTACAAACCCGTGCTTTTACGAAGCTACGTTTTATTTGCTGATAATCAAGCTTTGCCTTCATAAGCGTCAGGGGAGAATTATGGTTACCGGTAGCTGCTAAATAATTATAGCAAGAAGCGTTCAATCTTTTAACATTGTCAGTGGAGTATATGAAGCTTCCGTGGAAAATATACAGAAAAAAGCTATTATAGAGAAGAAAAATTGCTATGGATATATACGAGCAATAAACTTATGGAGAGAATCAAAAGGTACATTTACTAGCAATATTTATATCTTTGCAATATTTATTGATATTTTCAAATATGCTTTAAAGTTTTGCTTTTGATATATATATAACTTATACACATCTTTAAGCATATTTGAAAATATCAAGAAATGCAAAACATTTTAAAAGGTCTTTATAAATTTATTAAATGCTTTATTAAATGCTATATCACATAATTCTCGAGATAAACTTATATTTTTCTATTTGTAACTATATTTCTCTATCTATTATACGTTACATAAATATGTAAAATATTGATAAATATTATAAAATGATATAAAATGGTACAAAATATATCTTCAGAATTTGAAATGAAACTATAAATAAATTAAAGAAAAGAAAAAGAGAAAGAGAGAGAGCGAGCGAACTCAAGACTTGGTGCATATGGTATTCTTTGTCTCTCTTTCTCTCTCTAATAGTAAGTAGATGAATCAAAAATATTGAAGAAATAGTGAATTAATCATGAAAAGCTGATATTCTCTTTGCCGTGCTTCTCTTCAAGCAGAAAAATGAGTCACTCGCTCGGTCGAACGTGAAAAACTCCTCGCGGCGTTTTTGGCGGGTTTCCTATTCCCCGTTCTTTGCCTTAGAAAAATTTACCGCCGATTTCTCGAAGATGACGCAGTGTGCGGTAACGCTTCCGGAAGATGCACGGGAAATTATTGTCTTCATTCACGCATTGAGGATCTCTCTTTATTCGTGAAAAGTCATTTTCCACCGGAGATTTCCTCTCAAATCGCAAACGAACCGACAGATTCACTCTCGACGATTCACTCCCGACAAAGAAGCTACCATGTCGATATTCACATGGCAAATAGAAAAATTTTACTATTATTTGGCTACATTATTTCTGCAAAGACCGAATCTTTTTTTTTCGGGACGCTACCTCGCAGGAAACTATGCTTTCTCTCACGCACAGTATCCTGGAAAATATATCAGCGATAGTCTGCAGAACGTAAAACAATCTCGTGCAAGATTTGATGAAAAAATTCACTGTGGAATACAATGCCATATTTCAGAATTTAATTATTCAGCTTTCAGCGAAACAACGCGCATATTCGCAAAAGAGTTCATTTTTTCGTGTTATTTTCATTTAATTTTCGATTCTTGTCTGTAGAGAATATCTCTCTATATATCTCCTCTTTTTTTTTTTTAAGTTACAAATTTTAAAATTTCAAGTGTGTTTTTGTGTTTAAGAAAGAAAGAGTAAAAAATATTTTTAAAAATATAAAAAAACGTACTCTAAAAGGTATGACTCTAACGTGAGATTTTTTACATGTAATTTCATAAATGTAAACGACTTAACGAGGCGACGAGGCCGCCCTTAAATGGTGCAGGCGTAATTAGGGACTATAAGACCCGAGGCAGGTTAAACCATTAAAGAAAGTGTAAAAGGCACCGAGCCTTCCTAATGCTCTTCAATTTATCTTCACAAGCGAAGACATGTCATTCGTCATTTTACTTTTTTTTTACGATCATTAAATCATTGTATTTATATCACAACATCTTGCCTGGCATACTTGTCAGCTATAAATCGTGATGGATACTTTTTTTTGCTCGAAAAGCTACTAACAAGGACAAATGATACATGTAATGTGATAATCGAAGATTGAAAGTCTGTTTTAGCATAAAACGAGAGAAAGGTGAACCAGATTGATTTATTTTATCTCGAAATTTCTCGAGAAGAAGTTATAAATATCTTGCCTGTAATGAATTAGTTCACTTTCTTACGAAATAAATTTGGTGCTTATTAACTGACTGCGAAATGTTACCTTGAAAGCACATAAGCTTGTTATAAGTATTAAGGTATATAGAATAGGATTACATCTCCGGAACGAGAGAACAAGTTTCTCAGACTTAAAAGCTTTAAAAGTACAGACGCAATTCCGCACGTCATACATTGTTAATCTAATATAAAAGGTCTAATTTAATTAGCAAAAAAATTTACTCGATAACAAAGACATTAATCTGTGTATTATATTTTTCATAAATCCATCGCGCTAATTTCTATAATTTTTTATTGGCAAATAACAGATAAGACAGATTAAAGAATTTAATGATTTTATAAATCTCAAAGATATAACTGTTAGTCGAGAAAATTGCGAAGGAATGTGGCAGCAGCGAGACGAATATAAGTCGGAAACAATTGGTGCAATTGATCTTCTCTTCTCTTCTCTATAAATAACCTTTGACTTAAAATGAAAATAGATGATCAATAAAGAACGTACACATCGTTTATAGAGATACGAGATGAAATTTATATAGATATGATTTTTTGTTACATCTCGTATATGTAACCAAACTCGATTTGTAACAGAACTAAGTCCATATACAGTCCAATCATTCGAGTGTATAACTGCTAATTGTTACAAATCGTGACATTTCGCACCGAGAATTTTTATACAGAAAAGTGTGCGAAACCATATCGGGTATATAGGGAGTAACGAGAAATTTCCTCTCGGGAAATCAGCGATAATTGGAAATAATTGAGCCGAGTGTGCCTCGAGAAGAAAAAGATTTCTCGCCCCGTGCTCTGTTTTCGAAGATTTAATTCGTCGCCGGCCATTAATTACAGCACGACCCGCCGCCGGCATCATTTATAAAACTTTCGCCGAGGTGCGAGCGTTAATGGTGGATATCATGTACATGTATATCCATATAGCGAGAACAAATGTTTATTTCGTTCATCTGATCGGTCAAATTATTGCGAACACGCGCAATAAAGCGTCAGCCATTGCAAAATTTATATTGATCAGTGCAATCTTTTTTTTAATAAAACGCGCAATTTAATAACATCCAGGTACCACATCAACCAATGGTGGATGACGTCAGTTTATGCGCGTCACATCTCGAGAGAGATTTCGCGATCTCTCACGCAATTTATTTGCGCTGGAAGTGGATTCAGCGATCGCACGTAAATCGGACATTTCTCTGAACATGTTATGTAAATCGGGCGCGACCGCGATATCTTATTTTGCTTTATTTCTCTCGTTCCGTTAAACAAGCTAAGCATTACATCCCTAGAAAACGGAGATAAATATCGGAAAATAACAAGATAATAAGTTGCTATCCTTCCCACGTGTCGAGGAACGTGAGCGAAGAAATAATGTAACATTTTTTTTAATTTCTTGTACACAATATACGTTCTTTTTTTTATATATTACGATACTTTAGTTGTTCTATAAATTTTGACATGGATGTACATTAACGTATAAACGATAGTAGCGACAGGACAGCTTTGATTAATGATTCGCGAAGTAACGGATGAATTAAATTCTCACAGAGAGCGTCATTAAATTTATATGATGTCGATTTAAATGCAACTACAGATATTGCAAGTTTGTTTTCGAATTTTTCACATAAAGTTATCAATATTCCAATATATTCGCGTTAATATTTGCGTACGACTGTTATTATTTGTAAATTTTTCATTAATATGTGCCTCAGAAAGATACATGTAGATATATTCCGGAAAACAAAAGTTTAAAATAAAAACTTTTGTGTTTGCTTTTACCATAAATATATATAAAAATATAAATATAAATATATATAAAAATAAATTAACTATGCAATGTTGATTAACCTTTAAAACAAATGAATCCCGCATAATTATACTGACATTACATTGTCTGTATTTCATATCTAATAATAACTCGAAATCAAGTTTGGATGGATTTCTACTATTTGGTATCTGAGTTACTTATATATGAATCATATTTTACATTTAGCCGAACGGTTTTAATTAATTTAGAAGCATTTAATTTCGCCGAATATATATAAACTATATTAAACACGTAAAATTAATCTAAAATTTAATACATGTAAGTTATATAATAACACAAACAATAAATCAAACAATGAATTTAATTTCTTAAAAATAGTAAAACATAAGGAAAAGAAATATATAAAATATTACTCGAATAAACTTATTAAAACCTTTATACATAAAAAATAATTTACTCTAGAACACGCCATATACCGTAACGTCAAAGTTTCCATCTTCGCTAAAGTTTCGACTCGTGCAAATAAATATTAAAGAAACAGAGTTAGCGGGAGAAGAGTCTCGCGTACTCCTCAATCGTTCTTATGGTCGATCGTTAGGTGCGCGAGTCATTAATTTCTTCAACTTCGAAACGCGATCGTCTGCACGAATAGTGTTTAATGAAAAAGAGTCTAACAAGCAGAAAAAACTGCATGTGCAGCTGCAACCTGACTGAGTTAGGATTTAAATTTATTCAAATATATGCCGACAAATGGATCATAAGCATAAACAGATGGAATGGGAGAGCGAGAGAGAATATTCACTCGTCAAAGTGACGGTAACACAAAAGAGCAGTTAGGAAAGCTTGACTGCTAGACAAAGATAGGTAGGAAATATACGAATCTCTCTACATAGTTGTGTATATAATGGCGTTTCTGCGGCTCCTCCGAAACGTCATTCCGAAATGTTGAATCCACGAGTTCTCATGTCTGAGCGCAAAGTGCTCATAAAACGGCACGGTAGAGAATGACAGGTTTTAACTCACCATCAGACATATTTGGATAGACGAACACCCGGGAGATAGTCGGTAATACCTTCATCACCAAATTCTTCGGTAGAATTGTATTCGGGGACATAGTAGAAAACTTTATTACAGTCCGTCTCTGACAGTAATTATATTCTGTAGAATATAATTATCCGAAATGCAATAGCTTCCGCGTAAAGTCCGAGATGTTCAGTATTATTATTACAGTCCTCTCGAGTAGCAAATTAAAGCCAAAACAAACAACTACCATGGACGATAAATAAACGGAAACATTACATAAATAATAAATATTGTATATATAATTACATAAACACATAGGATCCTTTGGATATCAATGTTTAAGTTTTAAATATAATTCTATTAGTTTCATATATTAATTTATTAGTTTAATATAATCAAAAACATATTAAGAGCAACAATTTTCAATTACATAATTACTTTTGTATAAATCTTTTTTTTTTTATTAAATTAAAAAATTTTTTTAAAATGACTATTTTACGGATATTATTATTAAAGAATATAATTTCCAGTTATATATGAAATAAATGTATAATGAACTATGTGGATATATATATGATTTTTATATTGTTTTTTTAACTTTTTCAAAAGAGATGCGCTACATATTTTGCGCGAATTTTGTATCATTTTCAAAAAAATAAGGCAATTTTTATCGGATGAAGGAACCAACTCGTTAAGCTCCGGAATGGCTTAAATTAACCTCACGGGTGTAATTAACCCTCGGAATAAGAACGATTACTATGGCTGCTATCAATAACTAAGTTTGTCGTAAACATGGCAAATAAATATGCATCTTACTAAGATCGTAAGTGCATTTAAGAGTATACTCCTACGTAACGCATTCGTTATCATTATATCATAACTAAAAAGATGCATATGTGACGCAAAGCATGCAACTGCAATTCGCATAAAAAGACTCTTTACTCTTGAGATTATCTCAGAATGAATTCACTGTATTCACGCATCGACTATCAATCAATCGTAATATTATTAAAATTTACGCGATTTCCTTTCATTATTTTATAAAGAAAAGAAAACACGTACGGCGCAAAAGATTCCTCTACACCACCGCAATACACTTGAAGCACCGCATCTTCGTAATATTTCGGTGATAAAGGCAGTAAACGGGATAGAAAGCGGCGTGTCGCAATGCGAAGCATGTTGAAAGAGGGAAGGAGAGATGTGGAGGGTGACCCTCCGATCTCTCATTTCTCGAATCAAGCGCGTATCGCGGTCGTTAACGAGAAAGCTACTCGTAAGGAGAAGCGCCTCGACGGCGCGCCGGCCTATTCATCGAGCTGTTCCACTCTCGCCTCGTGCGCATTAAAGGCCTCCCGCTGCCGGGAGGTCATCCGTTATCGGGAGCCAAGAAACTTACCGTGGCCAACCACGTTAAGTCCATCGTTTTAACAGCTTAACGAAACCCTTGCTTCCGCGAAACGCCGATGCGAAATAAGGCGATGGAAATGGAAACGGTGAGAAGAAGATTACGTTTGTTTCGTTTCTCCTCTACGCTATATGCTAAGTGCACTCTTGTTTTCAGTTCACATTAAGACAGTTATTACATATTACACTTAGCACGCTTTGAAACGAGAAAACGTGGGATACAATACTTGCTTTTATTATTTTTGCATCACTTCAATAATAATTGAAAGCGTAATTGCAGATTATAATTAATATGCAGATTAAAAATTATGAAAAATATATATCAGCGTCATATTTTCATTATGCTGAAGTTACTACGTTATTATATTATTATATGATGAATATAAGAGAGCTTTTTAGTAATCCTGAATTATGATGCAAAAACAAATCTACAAATTATTTATGGGCGAATTTGGAACGTTGCAAATCCACTAAAAAAATGTATAAGATCGGTTACGGTATCGATCGATTACGTTACGGTATTATCCAGCACCCGGATTCAGCGCATGCAAAACCGAAAGAGGAACGTGACAGCTTTGATCAAAATTGAGAGCTAGATCGGATATCAAGCTGTATCGGCGTATTTGGCATCACTGAATCTTTTATCGATGCTCTTTCGAGCCCGATTGTTCGTCAAAGTACAAGAGTTTCTTCTTTTTCTAACCGTGTTTCCATACCAACGCAATATCAAATATTTATCTTTCAAACGACGTTTTAAAAAAATTATGTTTTTTTTCTTTTACTTGAGATAAAGAAACAATGATGTAACATTCGTATCTTTCAAACACGCGATTTATTTTTATTAAAATAAGGAAACATAACGAACGATTTTTTATCTCAATAAATTATATTTTATCTGGGTGCCATCATGCATCATGCAAGGTATTTTCGCAGGGATACGAAATTTCGCACTCGATTCTATTTTCATGAGAGGCAACGGTATACTATCATGAATGGAATCCATCGCACTCTGAGATGTTCGATATAAAGTTTTTAGACTTGCTCTGCTCAATTTTATTTTCTAGAAGTAAAATATTCATGTATATACGTCACGAAAACTTTTTCATACTCGAACACTCAGAGCACTGCGCGTTTAAGACACGCGTACGTGTGAAGAATGAATAATAATAATGTAAAATATTCAGGAAAATGTTGAATAGATTTAATTTTTTAGGAAAGAAAATTTTGACATGAGACTCTTAGATTCAAGAAATTTATATTCTTTTAGTTCTTGAAATTTTTTCAAGAAAGTTACCGAAAAATTTAAACATTTCTGCAATTATATTCGTAAAAGTAGAAAAAAAAACAATCTTTTTTTTCCTAATTAGAGATATTCATGCACATTTTTCATCTATTTGATTTCTATGCACAATTTCAAGAAAATGGAATTCACACTCTAATTCGATAGAAAGACAAAATCATAATACGCCCGTAATTTGCCCGCAAATCTCTCAGAGACAATTCATTACCCGACCTTCTTCTAATTCAATGAATTATCTATATGCTACCGTATAGGTGCCGAATTACCCACATTCATTCATCCTTAATCTTCCTTTTGTTAAATGGCACTGGAAATAAATTGATGGTTGCACATACCAAATTCCTATCCTTTTACGACTTTCTCTCAGAACATTCAGCCAACCAGCACAATAAACTCGGTAGACCATTATGCGAGAGAATATATTCAAGTATAGGCGATGTAAAAGCTGTTATTGTCATGTTATGCCGAAATGCGCCAATTTTTCATTTTGATAAAGAGTACGAGATGTTCTTGATTCCTTCCGCATTTTTCAACGATTCCTTCGCACATTTTAAAAGACACCGGATATAACAATTTTAAGAATTGAAAGAAAAAATCGATATATTCATGTTTTTAAATATGACCATCTTTTAAATATGAACATCTTGTTAAAGTTCATAATCTCTTTAAGTATCATAATCTTTTTAAATCTCTAATTTAATTATATATATATGGATATGAAAGCAACAATTTTCAAATTATATTATTTATTTCATTAAATTTATTTTATTAAATTTTATTATTTATTCTACAATTTTCAAATTATATTATTTATAATATTATTCTCATGGTACTTGAATAAATCCATTATGATGTATTAGTAATTTTTCTATTGCCTATATTATTACACTGATTGCATAAAATATTCATAAAAACTTTCAACTTACGAGTGGCTGAATTGTATGAAAAAGATATCTTTCTAGCGCGTATTAATGCACTTAAGGATGATTTTTCTTCAGCTTGTCAACCTGACATAAATCTTCTAGCATAATCTCCCATAGTAATTTACATTACTATACGATAACAGAAAGCAAACATTTTTCTACTTCATAATAACTACTAAAATCATAAAATCACTGCAGATTGCTTCGCGATGAATATATTTCTTTTTTCTCTCGCTTATTTGAATTTTTGATGAAATACTGAATGCATTCAGGACATGTCGCTGTCCAAAATATCACAAAAAGTACTTGCATGTACAACAACTAATAAATTATTTTAGCAGCCTCCACGCTTGCTTTGCAAATTATAGGAAAATAATAATAAACCGAACCTATCTGATGCATTTTAATCGACGACGGACAAGAAATCCGCTTACCCTTCGCTTCACGTAAGCAATGACGAAGGAAGGAACGATAAAACCGATATTGTGCAGCGACATTCGTCGCTGGAAGGGAAAAGCAATTAGGGGATGCAAATAATCGTCGAGCCGGAAAAGAAACAAAAGAACACCTGTCCGGTTCTCACGTGGATGTTTCTCTCTTTTTTATTTCGCATTGTTGTTATGTCTTAATACGTATACGCAGCACACAAAACTTTGTTGCTGCTAATTGGCTTGCGATCGATAACCATGCAATTCGAGCACTTAATCCCACATAATGGCAAGCTACACGTGTCGCGTAACATAAGGCGTATACGTGGACATGTTTGTACGTTCGCACGATTGTTAATCCCACGTCGCTCTAATTCTCTGCATTAAAGTGCAGTTTTGCATTTTGATTTCGAGATAGAAACCGAAGATAAGAAATACTAAAGTTTATCGATACCTACTGATATCGCGTGTAATACAGAGTGTCAGGGCAATCTATTCCCCCAAAAAAGCTCTTGTAATTTACAGCTCGACAGCTTTTCAAAACACTATAATGAAGTATTTTTTCATTGAGTATTTTTCGAGTTATAAGGCTTGAAATAATCTCCTAATTTTACATAAATCATAAAATATCTAGTAAAATATTTATTTTTCGATTGCTTACCTTTATGTACAAAATAACGAGAGAAATAATGAGAGAAATTTACTTTTATGTACAAAATAATGAGAGAAATTAATTGGTGTAAAGAAAACATATAATTGTTTCGAAGAAAGAACATGTAATTTGCAATTAACAATTATATATTTTTTCTTTGAAACAAATATGTGTTTTCTTTACACCAATTGATTCTGCTCATTATTTTGTACATAAATGTATTAAGGTAAGATAATCGAAAAATGAATATTTTACTAGATATTTTATGGTTTATGTAAAAATTAAGAAATTATTTCAAGTCTAATAACTCGAAAAATACTCGATGAGAAAATATTTACTCGTATTATACTGTTTTGAAAAGTTCTCGAGGTAAGCTACAACAGCTTTTTTTGGGAATAGATTGCCCTGACACCCTGTATATGTATTATTCTTTATCGTATAAACAAAGAATCGTAAAGACAAAGAAATCTTTTGGTCTTTAAATACTTCTTAAAAAAATTTTAGCGGCTGTTACTTTTTATCGCAATTTATACAACACAGAAACAATACTTGAGGGTATCCCCTTCTATAGAAGAGCTTGCGATATCTATTTACGATAGTAGGTGGCAAGTGCCAATAGAGCGAAGATATTGGACGTAAAGGATGCCTCACTGTGTGACTAGAATAAAACGGATTATATATTTGTATTGGAAATTGTTAACCTTTGACCGTAAGCGACTGTGTAAGAGAAATCTCGTATTATCTCGTACCTTTCTTACGTATGTACATCTCTAAAAGTATATTTATTGATCATCTGTCACGATACATATTTAGCATATCTCTTTTTACCCTTCTTTCGTCAAATCAAAAACTGATGGATTACGTCACAAACTTAATGATAAAGTGCGATAATGATTATAAATAGCAATCAATATAAGTCCATGAATTATTCGTTAATAAAATTAAAAAGAATCCGTCTTACGAGCGAGAGTTAAATAATTTTGATAGAATAAAAGCGAAACTTTGAACTCACCAGTATGTGTACGTTGCTGCAAATTAATTTACGATACGGTGACCAATGTGATGTCCTTATTAGCGTAGTTATCGTCCGAGTGGATGTGATGAGTGGGACGAATAATGAAACGAAATGCTTTTGCTCTGATGCATCCAAACCACTTTAAACAGAAATAAATATTAGCATTAATAATAAATGTGAAAATGCAAAATGTTCCATCAGGAAAAAAAGCGAATTTATCAAAAAAAGAAATAAAGAATGTACGATATTTTTATAATAAATAGTTTATGTTTCAATAAGACGCGATTTTTTAATTTATTATTTTATAAATCTTTTCAAAAATAAAATAATATGGCAAAAAAATATAAATAAAATAAATATTTTTTTAAATTTTCCTAATAAAATTTTCCCTCTTGACTGTATAATATAAAAGTAAGAAAGTAGATTTATAATCTTACGTATAATTATAATTATTATATTCTATAAATATTGACAATTCATGAATAGACTAAATTGTATTTCCAAAATTCAATTCTAATTTCAATTTATCTTTAATTTTTCACTTTTTAAATATTTAATAAATTAAGTTATTATTTTTTTAAAATATAAACGTCTAAAATATATAAAATATATAAAATATAAACGTATAAAATATATAAAATATAAAAATCTCACCTTCTGTTTTGTGTGATTCCCAAGTTGTGTGTAAAGTTTAAAATTCTTCTCAACTTTTTCAATCGCGTAAGTATTATAATTTTCCTTCAGAGAGCAATCGGTCCTTTATGCTTCATTTATCATCATGGCGTAAAAATCGCGTAATTACCTCTCACGTAATATATATTCTCGATCTTATTTATCTTGACTAATATACTTTACATCGCTTACATAAAGACTTTCTTATCGATTCGTTTTCCTTCGTAGCAAAAATTTGCAAGGATTGCATATTGAAGCTAAACTCTTACTATTCAATAAAAACCTGTTCGTCATTTCGCTCTTCTGAGAAACAGTCTAAGAAATTCCTCATCATTCGTTCCTTCGACCTTTACATTACACTTGATCTTCAATGTATTTCCTTCATGAGTACGCGAGTTCATTGACATCCGGCCACTGCCCGATTGTCTTCTTTCCCGACTTCTCGTTTCACCAATTCGGATCCACTTGTTCTTCAATCCGTCAAATTCTGACTGTTAAATTTTCGATTCTTCTTTCGCAGGATTCGAAAGCCGCGGAAAGGATCCATCACCCAACTTTCCTTCCCCTCGCTGCGCGATTTTGATCCAAAAATTCTCCGCGTTCCGTCTGCACCATCTCGCGTATAATTAAACTTAATTAAAAATCACCAGGTCGATCTCCGATAATCGCGATATTCCGATATCGCGCTCAAAATTATCTCCCGACCACGAACTCTCTTCCTCGATCTCCTCGATCTTCCTTATTCGGTCACCAAATTCCTCGATCTTGTCGTCGAATGAACAAACATCGCCGATCAATCTACGACTTGATTATCTCACGCGCGCGGGATCTAGAAAATCGTGAAAACGGCAACGCGTAATGTGCACACCCGCCGAGACGATCCAAGAAGGTAAGGATCGAAGGCGAAACACCGGCCGGTGCGGGACCTCGTGGATGTGCTGCTGACTTGTTGGCGTGTCGCGCGCGATATACACGGTGTGGGTGGAGTGCGCCCCTCGCCGCCGGGTGGCCAGGTCGGCGACCGTCGTGCTCGGCGTCCTGGCGAATGGCTTGTACCGGCGGCGCGCTCGCGACTGGGATCCTGGATTTCGGATGAGAGCTCGCTTTCAAGAATCAAGCACGCAGGCGCCGCGGACTCGTCGTCTCTCTCTTCCTGACGCGCCGACTCGTCTCGTTTCTCTCCGTCCTCCTTTTACTCACCGGCCGCCTGCCGGTGCTCGCCTGCTCCTGCTTACTTGCCGGGTGGCTGATAGTAACCTACCCCTGACTGTATCTACCCCTGCCTGCCTGGTTACCTGCCTACCTTCCCCCCGTATCCGACCCTGCCCTCTCTTCCCCGCCTGTCCCCCTGTGATGTGTCTTAGAAAAGACGTGCGTGTTATAAATAATTATCACGATGACGTGGTCTCGATGCGAGCAATCGCTCCTGCCTCCTGACGTAGGCTTAATGACGTTGAGATGCGTCCACGCGATGCGTCCGTAATAAATGGATTAGGCTCAATCGCGTCAATCTCATCGGCTTTAAAGGGATTTAAACGAGAGCGTAATCACGAGAGCGTAAAACGAGAGCGAACAGTCACAAAAATGTATAAATAATACGATAATTGTTTAAATATTTCACATTGACTGTTATTTTAATCTTCTATTTTTCCCTGAGAAGGAACTCTGGAGTGATATTTTTACGAAAATTATTATACAAAGTAAATACAAATACTTAGTTTCTAGTCAACCTGAAGCTGCTGATCAAGCAAATATATTTCTCTCTGACATTTGACATATCATTATACTAGCTTATGAAAAGTCTCATTATGCATTAGCTATCGTGCGCCAAGATATAAGCAGTTTCTATGATCTCTGCCCCTGCTCGATTACGTGATAAATGCATTAGGCTCAATCGCGTCAATCTCATCGGCCTTGGAACAATCTAAACGAGAGCGTAGCGGACAATCACAAAAATGTATAAATAACGATAATTGTTTAAATATTTCACATTTACTGTTATTTTAATCTTCTATTTTTCCCTGAGAAGGAACTCTGGAGTGATATTTTTACGAAAATAATTATACAAATACTTACTTAGTTCTAGTCAATCTGAAGCTGCTGATCAAGCAAACATATTTCTCTCTGACATATCATTATACTAGCTTATGAAAAGTCTCATTATGCATTAGCTGTCGTGCGTCAGGATACAAGCAGTTTCTTTCTATGATCTCTGCCCCTGCTCGATTACGTGATAAATGCATTAGGCTCAATCGCGTCAATCTCATCGGCCTTGAAGCGATCTAAACGAGAGCGTAGCGGACAATCACAAAAATGTACAAATAACGATAATTGTTTAAATATTTCACATTTATTGTTATTTTAATCTTCTATTTTTCCCTGAGAAGGAACTCTGGAGTGATATTTTTTCGAAAATTATTATACAAATACTTACTTAGTTCTAGTCAATCTGAAGCTGCTGATCAAGCAAATATATTTCTCTTTGACATTTGACATATCATTATACTAGTTTATGAAAAGTCTCATTATGCATTAGCTATCGTGCGCCAGGATACAAACAGTTTCTATGATCTCTGCCCCTGCTCGATTACGTGAGCCCCATTAAGGGTGGTCTTGCCATTATACTTGTCTAGTCTTTTGTTCATACGTGCCTCGTGTATTTTTGCCACGAACCTGCGCTATCTACCTACACATTGATATTTATACTCTAGTGCACCGGTTGCCTGGGTTAGTTTAAAACTTTTTATTCGTGTATTATAAAAATTTTAACCCGGCTTTAATTTGACAAAGCCATGTGAATAACTTGCGTGAAAAAATATGATCTCTCGGTATATTTCGAGATTTTCACAGTGATAAAATAACGAATCGGTAATGACGCAGGTAATTATACTAATAGCATTCTAATAACGAATTTTCAATACATGTTTGATTACATATGCATACTATTGCAAGAGCATTGTGTATAGTTCGCTCGGGAATCTACGTAAATTAGTTAAATCCCGAGATAATGTGTATATATCCAAGGGGCAGTTTATAACGAAATACACACTAAACGCTGATCTATATTAAATATAACTTACAAATTAATTATTAGAAAATTAGAAAAGGCGACTACATTAACTAAATGATGTACAGAATTAATATGATTTTTTTCACTTCGCTAATAAGGACATACGATATTAAGATATACTTTTAATGAATAATATAAATAATAATATCATACTAAACAAATCAATAATATAAATAATAATATCATACTAAACAAATCAATAATATAAATCATAATGTGCATACAAGTCAATGATATGAACAATGTCGACAATAACATAAACAGATGTGTAATCGATTAATAAATTCTAAAATTAAATTTTTCTCACCACTCGGTGCACGTTACAAGACGAGTAATACAATTTATGAACAAAAGGGAGGAACAGATAATCGAAGCTGAATATATAATATATATCAGTGTATATATAACCTTGTACCTGTGAATGTTTGCAGTTTTTGAAGCGTGCATTGTAAACACATTAATGCAATATTCACAGCTTCGAAAAGTGCAGCTTGACAGTACTTACCGGTTGCTTGTTCGCCTACGCGCTGTATATCGCGATCACTCTAGCGTATATATTGTTACGTAGCCATTTTCTATGTCGCTGCGTGACATTTACGACCTTTGTGTCGTGATACCCCTCGCAACATCCGGGCAAACGCATCGGTGTTCTTGTTGCTTTCAACTCGATTGCGTACGGAATTATATGTTGCGTTCAATGTGACTAATCCTCCGTAAATGAAGCTGGGCCCTTTTGACTGTCAACATGGGCCAATTAGTTTATGCCCTAGTTACTTCTTACACATAATCGAATATCACACTCCCGGACGTATTATTAGAATAAAAAACAGCAATATATGGTTAATTAATTATATATATATAATTCCTGTTATTATTAATTGTTATCATTGAGATTAAATTTTTATTAAATTATTTTTAAATTAAATTATTAATTAAATTAAATTATTAATGAGCACTCTCAGTATATTCTTATTATCTTAATCGTAGTTTGATCGTTTAATTACTGATTTTTTAATTGAGTATACTATTTTTTTCTTGTGCATTATATCATGCGTAACATATTATATTGCACGAAGCTTGGCGTATATATTTTCCTGGATTTTACTTTTTTATTCTGTCTAGCTTTTTCCAACAATAAACACAACTTTTTCATTCGATTGACTTCAATAATCAACGAGAGGAATACTCTTTTAATATTTTTTCTCTCGAGAAAACGAGAAAAAGAAGTTTCGTATCTTGTTTTCTGTACGTATCTCCTAAAAATCTATCTCGTACGTTTTTAGAAATAACTCGATGGAATATTCGACTCGATCAAGGAACGTTATCCGCGTATACAGGCGTGGAGTACAATATATATGCATAAATCTTTCGCATTTACATTACACAAAATTTTATGCATTTTTCAGTACGCGCGCATACGCTTGGATTTACCTATGAAATGTCACATCTTACGTCAGGATCATAATACCGGCCCACGTTGCGCGTAGCTAAGAACGTGCTCCTGCGTCTTTTCATATTTCGCATTCGGAGAGCTGTTGCAATAAATGTCAGAAACTGCAACCGTAATACCAAGTTCAGAGCGAGCGTAAACAGGCCGTGCAATTAGACAGGCGGATTAGCTCGCCAGCTATCATACTCGTGTCCGTCTCTTTCACGTGAGAGAAGTTACATTCCATAGCGAATGCATACCGCATTCGCGTGAAATGACACGTCCGCGAAAATTACCGGGACCAGGGGACCGCATTTTCCGTTACGTAAACTTCGCAAGTGACGGATTCGGTTTGTTAAGTTTTTTTTTCCGTGCGAAGATAAAATTTTGATAGTCGAGGATGGTGCAAAAAAAAAAGTATATATATTATTATATTTTTTACGCGGGCGAGATTATATTTGTTACGGATATTTCCGATTTTTTTTATCATTTTGATTATAAATAGGTATTTACAAAGACACGCAGCTATAATAATAGATTTTCTCGTCGACATGAATTAAAAAACCATGCGCGAAGCGGCGTCTATAATCGTTACATTGTCGGACTAAAATATCTCGACCGATACTTTGGTATACGAAAGGTTAAAAACAATGTTAGCATATGTACCGAGCGCAATTAAAATTCTGTATCGAGCTACACCATTATAAATGCCACGAAAATAAGAGAAGGAGCACGTTCAACAATAGAACATGCGTATTATTGCAGACAATGTTTATGCGGTAGATTTACATATCACGCATAAAAACGGATTTTTTAAATGTTACGTTTTGTATAAACGAGACTCAATCTTTTAACATTGCACTGCATAATTCGGGGAAATATAATATACAGACAATATATTTCCTTCTCTCTTTCTTTATAAATTTTTTCAATATTGTTAGCATGATATCCAGCTAATCTCTTTTATGGTTATGTTAATCTTGTGAAAAAGAGATTTATGCGTGCATTTATATGTATAATTCTTCTTTCTAAACATAATTCATCAAATAAATATTCATGCACATAAACATTCATGTGCATAATCCACTCGCTGCTTAATTGAACCGGCCTTTTATTATGCAAGGCCCGTATATAAAATCTATTGTGGTTTGGGAAAAGCCATTCAAAGTACTGCTATGTTGTATATCGGCGTTAGTGTACTGCATCCTTATTAAACATTTACAAGATTACGTGTGCTCGACCTTCATCAATATGTATCCCAAGTAGGCAAATTCTCTTTTGGAGAGAGTACCTACGAATGAGAAAAAGAATTACAATATAAATAGAATTTCTTTACGAAAAAGCTCCCAAAAAGCTTCTTTTATAAATAAATTCGATTGAACGCCTTTCGTTTCGTTATTTTTCAAAATTTTCTGCATTTCCCATGGAAATACTTCAAATAGTAGAATCGATTGACCAAATTTATCTAATATATTTAGATTGGAATTTTTGGAAAAGCATTCGGATGTTCCTATAAATATTCTCGGACACGTGCTATTATTATATTTTTAATTTCACGGATCAAATCACAAAACAATTTTCTGAATCTAATCTTTCTGTAAAAATGAAATTACAATGAAATATACCGCAAAATTCTCTAATAAATATACTAGTCATGAATTCACGATAAATCATATTATATCCCTTATAACCGGTCTCACATTTACTAGAACGATCGAGCGTAAAATTCGTTTTGATTCAAATTTCGTGATTGGCATTTTGAGAGGAAGAAGGGACCATATCATGCCTCGGAAAACTTTCATAGAGAATAATCCACAGACCCAAAAATTTAAAATATAAAAATGTCTCGAATGAAAAGTACAAAACAAATTCAAAGGGATATACGTCACGCTGTCACGTCTGAGTGATCGCGTTTTGCCATAATTAATATTCGCTGATTTAATTAGCCGCGTGTAATATAATTACGCGTAACCGGAGATTTGCAATGCTGATTACATATTGGGATGTGTATCGTGTGGAACGTTTGAGTTGAACTATCTCATAATTTTATAATTACGAAATATCGAATAGTATCGAGAGAACAGGGAGCGTTTCAATCTCTGTTCTCCTGCCAAATTTTGCAATATACACGGTAAAGTGTATCGAAAAAATATTTTATGAAAAAATATTTTAGGAAAAAAATATTGGAAACGATAAATATCCACATTTATGTCATTTATTATTTTGAGAAATATTTTTTATGTTTTTTTACGTAGATTTGCATAAAAAGAAAGAAAGAGAGAGAGAGAGAAATTACAATAATTTAAATTTGTGAAAGATAAGATATTTTGTATGAAAAAAATCACTTTATCGCAAACTATATCTCAAGAAAACTATTTCTTTTCGCTTTCCACTTTATTTCTTCAAATATGAGAACACTTGTTGCGAATCGTTAAGAGAACGTAGATTTAATTGTTAAATATAACACGCCATGTAGGCACACGTGCGGATAAAGTGGAAACTTGCTTGGTATATCGATAATCAATCGACAACTTGGACGAAGTTACGTGTAGTTCTGCTTACCATCTGCCTTCCTGTTGTACTTTCCGTGGACTTCCTATTATTACGCAGCGGGAGCACCTGATACTGTCCCCGATTTGGCTTGGATAGTTCTTCGAGGAATTCCAGGTAAATAATGAGACCGCACCTTTGTACCTTCTCCAATATATATTATGCCGTCTTAATAATACTTTCAGACTCAACAAATTGATATTAATAAATCGCAAAACTATATTAACATATAATACTCTTCGTATCTCATCAGTTTTAAGTCGGTAATTAAGAATTAAATAATAAAAAGATTACGCAACGAAAACGCTTTTGAGTAATAAATCGTGAAAAAGCGAAATGAATAATCCAACGTACAACTTGAACTTTTTTATACGTCAAATATCATCCGTCATATCGTTTATCAGAATCTTATTTAGAGGGAAAATGAAAATGCTCGTGAAGTTTTCTTCTTAGATTAAAATATAATCATGTTTTCCAGTTTTGTGAATACTTCTTTCTCTCGCAGATCCCGAGATTTCTCGCTTTAATTATCCCGGAATTATCGGAAATACCGAATGAAATTTTAAGACGAGAAGTTTATCGAATTATATGTTAATAATCGAATTAACAGCGATATCATTTCAACGTACCTCTGTGTGTTACGCGGTCTGTCTTGCCGCAAGCAGTACTAATGCGTACTAGACGCGCTTTAACCCAATATCGGGGTTACGCGAGTGTTCTCGATGCGCGTCAGTGGGAAACTATCGGAGAATATCTCTGCTTGCATCTGGACACGATACTCGAAACCTCGTTCAAATAAGGCATATGCATGCAGGTATCCGTGCGTCCATGTATCTGACTTCAACGGATCCACTTTCGTTGCATGCGCGCAATCGAATGCGAATTTATAGCGTCTCGACAACGGCGTCGATGCAGAAACGGAATATCATTTCCCAAGTGTGTGTACGCGAATGGAGAATACCAATATGGAGCCGGGATACAGCCGGCGGCGGCAATCGTGGTCATATTCGGGTCACATATTAGCGAGATCTGTAATTGTCTCGACAGGTGCGTCGAAATATCGAAATAATAGACGCCTGCAAATGAAGATATTAGATTTAATTTTAATTAGAATATATGATTGATTGCTAAAAAAGTATATATATATATATATATATATATATATATATATATATATCTGTGTGTGTGTGTGTTCAAATAAAAAGGAAATGATTTATAATGAAGGAAATTTATAATAAAGTGTGCGTCCAAATAAAATGGAAATGATTTATAATAAAGAAAATGATTTATAACTGAATAATAAGTACCGAATAAACTGAATAATAAAGCGATTGATGAAACAAAAGGGTTCTGTATATCCATCGCGTCTTACACAATACATACATAGGAGCAATTACTATACCCTCTTGGTCGCTGCATCGAAGATATTAATTATTGCGGCGGTAGTATGTGTTGTTTATGGTAGATACTTTATCGGAAAGCCATTTGTCTCCAAACTATTTGTAAAGATAGAAAAGAAACATTATCGCGAACAATATAAAGCACACATTCGAGCAGAGCGTATATATCATATAGGATTATTTTCGATAAATGGCGAAGAAAATTTTTCACGATCGAGAAATGACTCATTATCACAACTCGGATAATCTCTAAAAAAATATACAATATATAAATATACTTTCATGTGTGTTGCAAGATTAATTATATTGTAACAGAAGATATCTTTTCATTAGATTTTATACGCACACACACACACATATACATAGGTAAATAAATAAATCACACACACCAAAGATCGTACAAATGATATCTAGAAAACATTTTTGACAGGTCGCGTACATATATACGTATTGTCGCATATAACGTGCATAATTATTTTTAATTGCAAACGTGGAAGATCCATATAAGCTGTGAAATGCAATAAACAATAAATATCGACTTTATGTCAACGCAGATTGAATAGGATGCAGCTTGTAGAACATTTGCTGATTAACATTTTACTGTAAGCACATGCAAATGTGTCCGATGGGAAGGAAAATGAATATTCATGGGTCTTAATCAGAAAAGAGAGAGGGAAATTTTCCCGGTTTCAGTGTAATTAATCTTTAACCGTTCGCCACAGTTTCAATGACGATATGCATGTATATCGCGATAAATCGCGCAGTTAAATGCGAAGGTAAAACACGCGTTTCGTTTTACGCGATTCTCTTGCCGTCACGTACACGCACGATATCCGTTCTCTTTGAAATAAAATGGCATTTTATGTCTGGCGTATTGCATCAAATCTATTTTTACGGAATCGTAAATCCCGTATCGACGCAAAATGAGATTCGTATTAAAAATCCATCGTGTTCGCGGGAACGCGAGCGAAAGCCATCGCGGAACTTGCGAGTCATTATTTCGTACCACGAGATCGTGTGTGGATAAGTCTCGTCAAAGACTTTTTCTCCATTGCATTCGCATCGCTTTACGAGACTTTAAAGTCGCTAGAAATAAACCAGGTTCCGCAATTCTCAAACAGCCGCGCTTGAAATTACAATTTTTTTTAGGCTTGCAGTGATTTAAATCCGTCATTTCTACTATCATCGAACCATCAACAGATCTTTTCGAATGACCTACTCTCTCTTTCCCTTTGAGACAACTTTTTTTCTACCTTTGTAATGTCACCGCATTCATGTGTGATTTTAAAGCTCGTTTGACATCAGAAATAATAACGTAAAAAAAAACGGAATAAAATTTTTTAATAATTTATATAAATAATTTATATTAAGTTTATGTCTTGTGTGGAAAAATACATGACATTTTTAGTGTTTATTAATAGTTTATCACATTGTGCGTTTGATGTGGCACATGTTACATCCTCTTGAATAATCTCATAATTAACTTCATTCGAGATTGAATTGCGAAGTAACTTTAACGAGAAACTTTACCTAGGAAAACCGGGCACTTATAAGTTTCACGGCACGTAAATGGTCCGTATCATAGTCGTAAAAATATTACGCACCGAGAGTCCAGGGACCAATAACTATTTCCTACGTGAGCTAAAATATTTTATTTTTATTTAAATAATTTATTACGTTAACGCGTAATAAAATATATTTTTACAATAAATGTTGTCAAAGAAATATCTTGTTATAGAAATATGAGCATATATGTGAATATACTTTTTGTAATTATTTTAATTAATTTATGTTTCGAAATGAATAATCATTATTGTTTAAATTATACGATATTTTAAAGTATATTTTCTCTAAAAATACGATATTTTAAAGTGTATTTTCTCTAAAAATAAAAAATACGCACATATATATCATTTCTACATTTTAATTTATATATTCAATTTATTTATAATTCTCTGCCACGAAACAATTAATTTAGCGCAGCAGCGAATAATTTATTTTTGCACTCGTTCGAGACAAAAATATTATATACGGTCACGATTCCCGTTATGCAATTGATGCTTCTAGAAGTAATTTTCGCGAGATACTCGGAGTCCTCCTCAACACGAAGGTAAAGAGGAGGGTTTTCCCACACTACTAAAGAGAACATATTTACTCCTCGATGTCTTTTGAAGATTTCCCCTTTTTATAAAAAGAAATGTAATTGTAGAAGGATGGAGAGATAAGATATTCAATTAATATTCATTCGAGCTGCATGACAAAGAGGAAAGCCTCTAAATATCAATAATCGTTCGATTGTCCGGACATAATTAAATTGCACGGGTATAGAGAAACTCTTTTCAAGCTTCGCTTTATATTCGATAATGGTTAAATACGGACGAACACAATGAACCTCAACTTCTTAGGTACTACTTGATTTCAATACGCGATTTGCTGCCTTTTATTATGCTTTAGATAAGCCATTTAATTTTTTATCCAACATATTTCCTTGACATAGGCGAATTAATTTGATACAGAATTACAGAAGAATAATTGATATAAAATAAAATTTTATATGGAATGATGAGTTTTTTTCCCATTAATTAAACTGAAAAGGATTTAATAATAGCTTTACAATAAATCCATTTATTTCGAAAATAAATTTTAAATATTACAGAAATTAAAAATATTACAGAACATTTTAATATAATTTAAATATTTAAAATAATAATTTAATAATTTATAAATATATAAAAATTCTTTTTGGTATTTTATTGCATTAAAATACACAAAAACATATTTGAAATACAAATAGTTTAAAATATTTCAATTATTTATATAAATTACTTATATAAATATTGCGTCTATTATACCCAGTATTAAAAAATCAATTCTTTTTAGCGATATATTTATAGAGTGAAGCTGTCTTTTTTAAGATGCCATTATCTTTAAGCTAACTGATTTATTTATAAAAAGCCGTACTTAATTTAAAGTTATTTTTCTTTACAAAAAGAAAAGGAGACTTTATAAAACCAATAAAACTTTTTTTCAGAAAGAAAATTTTTCATAAGTGGGAATTCTTCGTCTCGTTGCAAAGTTCGCCAAGCATAAGAAAATCTCGGTCATATAAAATCAATGCCTGTGTTCGCAGGTTCTTCCGATATAGAAATGTTTTCCTCCAAAACTGGATGCGTTTGATCTTTAGCTAGAAAATTGAATAACGAAAAAAATATCGCACAAGAATTTTGAGAAATAATTTTAAAATCAACACTTATATTCTCGCTTTATAACAATAATAATAGTATCAAATTTCCGCCTCTACTGTTTATCTTCTCCAACAATTTCTCTTTTAATTTCCTACTTACCTGAATAATTTAGTAACTTGTAAAGAGATGGTTTATCTTGAGATTGCATAAACCTGTATAAACTGGCATCATTGACACTGACGTGAAATGCTTTTTGCGGAATTTGTTTTGTATTTAAACACTATTTTGCATTAAAAGCTAAACTATCGCTATGCTCATGGAAGCATTTGCATTGATGTTCTTAATATATTATTTGTAAGAATCCTGAAAATATAATAATAAGAGAAATTGTTTTTCTGAAGAAACGTAGGTACTTTTTTAGAATAGTATAAAATGGACTCAAAGCTTGATTAAAAATAAATTATTTAGATACTGTAATTAAACTCTTGTGAAACTTGAAACTTAATTTAGTAAACTATGTTTTCTGTTTTTATTAATTTGATTACAACGCGGTTTATTCTTCAATAATTAATCAATTTCGTTGATTCAAACTATTATTACAATTACTAGCAATTGTTCTCGGAAACTCTCTAAATTGTCTTGCATGTCTCGTACTTTCATGATTATATATATTCTGTTAGTTTTTAATAAATTCTCATAAAGAACGATTTAAAAATAAAGTTATTTACTTTTTTAGTTTATTCAGGTTTTTTTATAGAAAATCAATCTTATATTATTTTATGTGAAATAGAATATTTAAACTTACATCTATCTTTCTTGCGTAGTATTTATATGCATACTCTCAGAGGGTGGTTTTCACTTAATATCTGGTGTAAGCCCCATCTATATTAATCTTTCGGAACTCTGTTGTCGTAGTAGGTAAGCCATATTAGCGCCCAACTAACTTGTAAATTACAACGGATGCTGCTCTCTCCAATCTTTGAGCGAGTGTTCACTAATTATTAATAAGGATATGGGGATTATATATTAGGGATTATATTAGGAAATAAAAAAATAGAATTAGTGAGATAATTGTATTATTCATGCACATACTACCTTACGAATCCCACGAATATGAGATAAGTATAGTGTTACGAAACCTCTAAGGGGAGGCTGCGGCTTGCTAAGAATATCGGTATCCTCTTCCTAGGTAATCCGCTATTCCTCAGGGAAAAGGGGAATTCTACATTATAAGTTCGTCTTGATATTCGATGTAATTTCATTTTGCGCCAGGCAATCTAACCGTTAGAGGTGCCTGGAGATCCTTTCGGATCGAGAAAAGTAGCAAACCCACGCGACACGTGCATAATTGTATATAACGTTGGAAAAGAAATTTCATTCTTCAAACACATGACATTCTACTTTCATCCAACTGGATTAGAATTGCGAGTATAAGATGCTCGAGAAAAAGTATAAACCGAAACACAGAAATATTTTAAAAATTTTCTTCGAGAGAATCTTCTTCGTTAATTAGAAAGTTTCTGCAGAAAAGATGTAAACTATAAATATATTTAAAAAATGTATAAATAAGAGGGAAGTATTTTATATTGTTATTTCTCTAAGAAAAAAATTGTTGATGGAATGTTATCGTATTAACGGTACAAACATTTATGACATTTATAAATTGCTCCTAAAATAATGCAATAATATATTAAGAGAATATATAATCCTTTTATATATGTATATATATGTATGTATATATATATATATATATATATATGTGTGTATAATATATTTATATTTCTAATAATTTATAATCATAATAAAATATATATATAAAATATATATAAAATATATATAATATAATATTTAAAAAAAATTAGGATATAAATATAGTACACTAAGAAAACATTAATTTGATTAAGTCGTTCAAATAAACTGTTATCTTTTTAATTTAAATATTTAAATATTTAAATTAAATACGATATATTAAATCTAGCATGACATTAATTAAAATATCGAATATAATGTTATGCTAGATTTAATATATATATATATATATATATATATATATATATATATATATATATAATATTTATATATAAACATTTTATAAAATATATTATACGATTAATGGATGGTATTATCGATATATCAAAACGAAAATAAATATAAATATTTACATGCACTAATATTGCAAACCCTTATGTCTAACTTTACTTTAAATAAGATTAATAAGATTTTTCTTGCCATCAATCCCAATCTATAGCCGTGCTATAAATCTAGGAATCAAATTGCGACTTTTACAGGCCATTTGTATCTCCCACATAATAAAAAGCAACAACATATGGAACCTTGCTAGGATACATATACGAAATTGGAAGGAAATTTATACCAGATAGATCCTGTTTTACAACCACGACATGAAATGACAAAACATCGTATAACTATCGACAAGAACTTTGACAAAAATATTATATTCCGATAAAACTATGAGACCTCTATTTACATATAAAAAGATTAAATATCTGTCTTGCAATTATTTACTAATAGTACATAATTGTAACATAATAATATAAGAATTATTATATTATTAGAATTATCACGTTATCAAAAAGAATATTAATTTCGCAAAGCAAAATATTTCTTCTTCCTAAATCTTTTTAAATATTTCCAAGCGACAAGGCACAGCTGTAATAAGTCATTGCTTCTAAAATTCCTTTATTTATTATGTAATAAACGACATTTTTGGATAGCAAGAAATAAAAGAAAAACAATCTTCATCAATCTCAAAGCGCAGAAACAGACTGAAAACATTCTCCCTCATTCACGCTCTATCGATTAATCCACATCTATGCTGCCGATTCTTTTCGCTTCGGTCGTACTTACTTATATCCCTTTGTAGATCCGTTTTCCCTCGGGCACTCTTCAGGAGCGTCGCCGGGAAAAACAAAACCATCGGCCACCTTTCGCTTCTCCACGTAGTACGTGGATCCACCTACTCCTTGCGGCAAATGCTCGCTCGATAGGGCGCTATCTCTCTTGCTTCCTTGTCTTTTAGCTTCATTCTTTCTGGCTTTATCTCTAACTCTAATAATTTCACTCTTCGCTCTCTTTCTGTTCGTCGTCTTCGCTCTCTTTCTTCTCCCGACGTTCATTTTTCCTTTTTCCCTTCCTTTCCGAATCTTTCTCTTTCTTACTTTATTTACATCTACATTAGGAGTGGTTACACATATTCTCTTTCTATCGTATGTGAAACTCCTGCTCTTTCCACAACTTGCCTTCACATTGAGCTCTTTCCTTTCCTCCAAATCTGTCTTTCTCTCTCATGTGTTTTCCATCTCGCTCTTCTCTTTGTCTTCCCCCACTTCGATTCTCTCATCCCTTCTATTCTCTCGATCCGCCCTCTCATTCTACAGGATCTGCTCTATGCGTTGATCACCTTTGTATTTTTGTCTCCTTGTGGCTTATTGTTAGCTGCATTTCTATGCATTTCACTTGTTCCTTTTCCTTTAAGCAATTCTTTTATTTCGATTTGTTTTGTTATTTTTATCTCTCTCCCCATTTTTCTCTTTGAAACCCGCTTTAAACTATCTGTAATTTGCGATAAGATTCGAGACCGAATTGTATGTATAATTTTATGTACTGTATAATATAATAAATAGAATAGAAATATGTATATAAATATACAAATATATAGAAAATATTCGAAATAGTGAAACATCATATATACAAAATATATATCAGGATATACATATATAGAATATATGGCACATAAAATTATAAATAGATTTTAATTTTGAATTTTTTGTCGCAGAATATAAGCGTCTAAAATATATAGGTCTTATTGTATCTTTCTATTAATACACATGTCTTCACCTTTTTCTAACTTTTGCATTTCGTTCTGCATGCTGACATTTCTATTATTTTCTCGATAAAAATATTTTTCTCACTCTTGTTTCGATCTTTCATGGATTTCTCGTCCCTTTTTCCCTCTTCTTTTCGTCCTATATATCTTTCACATGTACATTTCTGATTCCGTCTCGCTCGCGGTCACAATTCCCATTGGATACAAGTTTATAGTGTTATATCCTTTCTCTCTTTCATCCCTTTCTTTCTTGTCTATCTCACTTCTAATATTCTCATCTCGCTTCCCTGTATTCCTCTCGCTCTGGTTGAATATTTCATCCATCTTGTTCCCTCCCATATTTTTCAATACGTGTAACACTTTATCCCTTATCTTTTCCCTCCATGTAGCATTTCCTCTTCCCCTCTTTCTTTTTTTTAATCATTATTCGCTTTTCATAGGCGTCGATATTAATACATATCGACATGTGCGTTAAAAGTTTAATAAATTTCTATCTTTATAATGTAATATATTTTTCGATACTTTTTTAAATTTTAAACATAAAAAGATTACACAATTTGATAATCCTAGGAAAATACAGAAGCAAATAAATTCTAGAAAAAATGTACATGTATATATATATACATATATAAATATATATATACAGGGTGTCCCAGTTATCTTCCGTCATCTTTCAAAGACAGATTCCTGAGATCATCTGAAGACGATTTTTCCTCAACGAAAATGTCGAGGCACTAATAATTTTCGAATTATAAGTGATTGAAAATAAGGGATTTTTCGTAAATTAAGCTTTGCAGAAATAAAATATTAACAAAACCACATTCTTTGATTAATTTTAAATAGAGTTTACTTTAGTTGAGTTTTAATTTAAGACTTAATTGCAAAGATATATGATGACAAAAATCGGGAACATGCAAAACATGATGGCCTTGATTGACATTTTCGCCGAGGAAACATCGTCTTCAAATGATCCCAGGAATTTGTCTTTGAAAGATGACGGTAGATAACTGGAACACCCTGTGTATATATATATATATATATATATATATATATATATATATACACACATAAGATCTTTTTAGAATAATTAAGAGAGAAAGATACAAATACAAGTTGTCAGAAATCAAAAACATTAATTAAAAGTACTTCAGAACGCATCTCAAAATCATTAGCATTACAAACAATAATTATTTATCCTGCGCCTTTGGCCAACGTTCACCCTCGTTCACGCATATTTCCACTTCCACCCGCATATTCTCGCTCCTGCCACCCCTTTACGCACTTTCCCCACCGTACGCTACCCTTCTCCACATCGTCATCCCTCTCCCTAGACTATTTCTCTCCTTCGGTGCTCCTTCTTCCAGCCAATAATTTTCTCTCTCTCCCCAACCGACCATCCCTTCCACGGGAGAGCCCTCGCAGCATCCCTCTCTCGTGGTTTCTCTATCACACCCCCATAGTACTCGCTTGGAAGCCCTCCCTACACATCGCCCGCTTCGGGCGCCATCGTCGTCGTTGGACCAGCGGTTAACGGTCTCGCGCGGCACCGGGTCACTCAGTCGGCACCGCGTCCCACCCGCGTCTACCACGTCTGTGGCTCCTGTCGCGCCATTAATACGGTTAAACCACTATCGCGAGCCAACACCTCGTGGCGCGCTTAGGTACATTCATCGAGATACACCTGGTTTTGCTAACCAAGGTGGTTACCAACCACCTGAGCAATCGTCTGAGGACACAACATCGCTCATTCCCTAATCTCGAAGCTGTCAGCTCGAACCGCCAATCCGCGCGTCTTTGGACATCAACCCGAAATGGTTCGTTATTTCCTTCCTTTGACTTGCTTGGTGTTGCAGCGAACGCTGCGAACGGTGAATAACTCCGAGCAATCGATTCCCCGCGATCCTAGGCGCCTAGATCTCGAGATCTGTTGACTGTTGGCAACTGGGTCAGGATGTAAGCTTCAGTTATTCGCTTGTATTACGCGCACGTATTCCCAGGTATTCCCGGGTCATGTCGGTTAATGCCAGATTATTGTAGCTATCAATACTATTATCGGAAAATATCAACTTGATAGAAATTTTTCTGATAAAATCGCTGAATTTTAAAAACCTTGGATCAGTAGCAATGCAATCAATCTAATATTACAAAAGTTGATTTCATGGTTGGTCGATGCTAATCTTATCAGTTCATCATGTTGAATATTTATATTTGCGTGCAAAATTGATGGCACTTCCCCATTTTTTTTCTCTTTATTGTTCATTTATTATTTAATATCGCAATTAAAACGCGATTTCAATGAAAACTCGGTAATTTAACGCGTCGTGAATATATAACTTATAAAGAAGATTAAATATTTAATTTCAGATTAAATAGTAAAGTGCATTTTTAACTCTTATGGGAAAAATTGAAAATTATTTTAAAAGATAACTTGCATTAACAATTATATTGAAAATTAATATGATATATAATTATATGTCTAATAATATCTACATTTAAAATATGAATAAAATAAATAATAATTTTAAATATTCTCAGATTTGTCGATAATATGAATAAAGTCATTACAATGCGTCTTTCGGTGTTTAATTAAATAAAATTTGCCATTCTTTATTCTAAAATTTGCGATTCTTAATTCTTTCATATTGTATGCATTTCTCTTTTGCAAGCATATATATATATATATATATATATATATATATATATATATATACAAGCAATAAGATTTCGCTATACATTTCTGACAGTGGTAGATGGTAACGATATTTCAGTTGGACATATATATATATGTATGCATATTACTTGTCTGCTGTGCTTTAACACGCTGACAAACTGGATGATTGCCTTGTGTGACTCGACTCGCCAAGTATCTATTTGATAAGCAGAGCTTATATTCGAGAATCTCGCCCAGTGATATATGCGCGCGTGCGCGCGCGTTGTTCTCACCGGGAGAGAAGCTACTGTGCACTTCTTAATTTGTATGTGTTAGTTCCCCCAAAAAATAAAATTAAAGCCACAAAAAGATGTACAATTAGCCACACATGTTGTACAATATTATAAAGATTTATATATGTTGCGAATTTCTTTTTTAAACTTATCATATAATATTCTAATTATAACGAGTGGTAAAAAAATTCATTAATTTATTATTACAAAGTAAATTTATATATTGAGCTTTTATAAAGTTTAATTTTATTTTTTACAAAGTAAAATTATATATGGAGCTTTGCATTTTTATCTTTAAGCCACAGGGCACGATATATTCCACACATAACGAAATGTGAGATATGTATGTGTTTTATTATTGAAAAGTGAATTAAAATTTGTAATAGTTCCATACGTCCGTGTACCAATTGTTTTATCTTTGTGTTGTATTGTTTCAGCTTTGATCATGTGGAAAGCAGCGATTAAATTCGTAAAATTCATTTGAACAAGTATATATATTGATTTTGTGCCGTGTTACAACTTTGAGTAAATCTCAATTTTCATTTACAATCATATGCACATAATGAAAGCATATTACAAAAGCCTTTTAAAGCGACTTACGAAACTGATAAAATAAGTTAAATCCATTTTATAATTTGTTATTGCAAAATTCAAAATAGAATTCCATCTATAATTTTATATATAATATACAGAAACATTTAAAAAATAAAATATATGCATACATGTAAAATACACATTAAAATACTCATACATGTATTAAAATATGCGATGCATAAAATTATAAGAGAAGTTTATAAGAATTTTCTAACAGAGTAAAAAAATTGTTTTCATTTTATAAAAAATTTTATAAAAAATTTTATAAAAAATTTTATAAAAAATTTTTATAAAATTCTATCTTGATTTTTGTCATAAATGTTGAAATTTCGAAATTATTTTCGAATATCTTTTGTTCGTGTTATTCAACAAGTAAACCGACAGCGTTGATCAGTGATGAAATCTATGCTTAAAGCTCGAAAACATCTGTTCGGATCACGATGATGGTCAGATGATTCATCGAGATATTCCATAATAGTTGTAATCCATAAATACGCTCTGTATCTCCATCCATTCGAAAGCACCTGCTTTGAAGCGAGCGATAAGAGACGCTTTCATTGCTAAGAACGTCTGACTGAAGCGCGCATACTTACTACTGAGTAATATATGCGATGATGTCTGTTCGTGAAGCGACGCGATCCACTTGGCATACAATCGTCAGCTTCTTGTCGTATCGAGTAGTAAAAGGCACTTGATGCGAATGGCAGTCTCATCTGATCGAGATGAATCGATTTATCTGGCACAATCTTAACTCTCTGCCCGCCTTTGATTAAGAAATACATACTTAACATGATTTTGATTTTGTTCCTTGCGTTATAACTCCAGTGAAAAATCACGAATAAATTGTCAATTCTTTGTTATTTCGAGATATTTCACATATGTTTTCGTTTCACAGCGAAACAATTAATCATTTGTGCCGCTACCGAAATTGTTACGTTGATAGACACAGGATTTGTCTGACATAAATTATTAACAGTGAATAAAGTTTAAATAATTAATTATACAGAAAGAGGATTGTTTATAATAATTATTCATTCATGATAATAAATGTATATTTATTTATAGTATAAAAATATTGAGGTGAAATATTTTCGGTATTAAATTTGTGATTAAATTTACATTATTCTCTCGAATCTCTAAAGCATACGACCTTTTATCCTCTTAATATAAAATATATTAGCAAAAGAAACTCTGAGAGAATAGGCTGACGTATAAGGGTTTCAATGTCACTCCAGAGATATTAGAGACGGTAAAGCGACATTTATAGCGAGCATTCGCAAGATTGTTACGTCTAGAACATGTTGAAGAAGCAATTTTACTATTATAATATTATTATAATATTAACAATAGTAATTCTTTCATAATTGCGCGTAATAGAATTTTCTATTAAAAATTGTATTTTACAAAATTAAAACAAAGACTAAAACATGAGCAAACAACAAATACGATCTAATAAATGTCACATGGATAAAGTATCATTTTTATAATAAACTGATAAAAATCCTTTTTTCATTTTAGAAGAGATTTACACATATAAGATCTCCATTTTATAATCCGATGGGTGAACACAGATCCGAGCACAGTAATCTTCCGGTGTAGGAAGACGTTGAGCTTACAAGAAAAAAAAACTTTCGCTCCTTTCGCTTTTTTTTTAAAAAATCAATTTTGAATATAATATTATCATAAGGCGCAAAAAAGAATATCGAGATGCACCGGTGAATATTATCGCGATATTTTCGACCATAGAGCCGTTCAACGAGAATGGGCGGCGGGGTGATTCGCGACAGAGGAATAGAAGGGTAATCCTATTTCCGGCGAATTTCCGACGAATTTCCGGAGATTCGGTTGATCGACTCATCGGCGCTGACCAACGATACGGCCTCTAATTTCGAGTAACAGCACGTTTACGCGAGCAGCAGTCGTCGGTCTGTCTGGAGCCCGAGGACAACGCCTCGTGTCTGAATTTTCATCGATCTGTCCAAATCCACGGGCTCGACCTTAGCCATCGTCAGCGACGCCGCGTTGTATTTTTAGCCCGGCCGAATAAAGCCTCTCTCCGAGTGCACCGTTCAAATAGACACCCAAAAAGAGTCATCGATAAAGATCAATGGGGCATGATGATAGAGGAGACAATGGCTCGAAATACGCGATAAGCAGACGCGCTTTCCATTATCTCGAGTAATTGTTCTTAAATTCATGCACTTTAGCACTTCTGGAATAATAGTGGAGCCTCAAATGCCCTTAGTTGAAAGTCTTTTACGAGGCTGCTCGTTTCAATTGCGAATCGCAGACGAGACTTTTGCGCGCAAGTGCGAGTATTGGATATTTCCGAGTTCGATAATTAACTTCCGTACGCGCACACGCACAGTAGATCGAAACACAACTTTTGAAGTTTATTTATCAACTTTCGTTAACGTTAGCAGTTTATTAAAATATTACTTTGTGAATAACTTTACGATGCATACTTTGTTCGATGCTGCGTACGAAATTTGCATAACAGAGAGAAACAGCTGGATATTATTATTCAATTTCACAGATCCGCCTTGATACGACGTATCTAAAATTAAAAACTATGTCATGTCACACAGAATAAATTTAAACAGCGGCGTTATCGCAAATTAGTTTCATCTTTATCGCCGTATAAATTTACAAGAGATTTACATGTTGACTTTATCGAATTTTAATCTAACATTTATTTCTTGTTTCATATATCAAAAAATAATATTTAATGCATGCGCCTTTTCAATTTCGCTCGCACGGTTGAATTCATTTGAGTAGAATATTTAATAAATTATATATATATGCATTTTCCGCGATTGTGTAATGAAAAATAAATCAACGTCGATCTGCAAAAGTCGCAAATTGAAATAAATATTAACGCAATATGAAATAAATTCTGGTCAGCAAAAATGTTCTTCAATCAAGTGAAATTACAAAAATTCATCGAATTTTTTGTTGCGAATTCCGCTGAGACTTTGGAACCGTATATTCATGAAACTGAACCGCTAAAGTTCCAGGATAGTCCGATGTAAAAATGAATCGAATTATTGAAGCTTCTGTACCTATATACGATGAACACGATATTGGAAAAAGTTTTCATCGATATATATGGAAGAAAAAGGCAAAGAGAGAGAAATTGAGAGGAGGAGAAGCATATATGTGCCTCGTTAACGATTCGTCATGAGCGATAGTATTGAGAGAATTACTGCTAATTCATACCAATAGAAATACGAAAGTTAACTGCATCATATAGTGTAAGCGGAAATTTTCCGTCCACTGCGATATTACGTCTCTCTTGATATCGTTGATAATTTAATATCTTCTGAGTTCGCGTTTTAATATTCGCTAAAGCAAGATTATCTCTAAACTCATCAAATTCATGCAGAAAGAGGTAAATCTCTCTCTCCTGATGGAGAGATGCCCGCAAACATAGACAGTGAACATTAAAATATTAACAATTTTAATACCATAAATGCATTTTAGCTTTTATAATTTTCCTCTCTCTCTCTTTCTCCCTCCATCTTTCTTGCTGACACTTTCCCTTGAAGCATATACTTCACTATACTCGTACAGTATACTCACTTCCGCTCCATGTTATTCCAGCACTTGCTTCTTAACTCTCGACTGACTCTAGTGTTCGTATAATACGTGTATATATCGTGTATATATGTTGTTATTTCTCCCTATTTCACCAATATAACGCCATTGCGTGAATAACAAGACCATTGTTTTGATTTAATCTTATTCAAGGGTATCGAACAAAAACATTTCGAAAATCTCATTCATTCTAGAATAATAAAAAATTGAACCTCTGTCTTTTACTAATTTTTCTTGAGTTTTCTCACTCTCGTATAAAGTCTTTTTTGCACATTTAATATTACTTTTATTTGTTTCAGTATTTTATTTGTTTCAGTATTACTATTATATTATTATACTTGACATTTCATAATAGCAAAGTCTCGTTTTATTCAAATATAAATCAGAATTCAGTACAAAGTTTGTTTAATCGTAAACAATAATTCTCTGTAGTCCTCCTAGTGCCGAGATGCGAAGTTATCCGCTTTTAGTTAAACAGAAAAGTTTAAGTACGTGCTCTGAGAATATCTGGAGATAACGTCTTGTTTATGCAAGCTGCGCTATGGTCCAAGAGCACATTGTAATGTTTGCTGCATCATCCAGTAAAAGATTAAACACAGCATTATTAACCAAATTGCATTTAAAGATATATTTCTATGCATATTTATAGCTTATATTATTATAAAGTTATTATAAAGTTATTAAAATGTTTACATGCGAATGCATAATAAATACATTTTTACATATATAAATAGAATATGATTATGAGAAAGAAGAAAGATGAGGTACAATATATATTTATATTTATATTGCTTGTATGTGATGAAAGAATTTTTCTCAAATTTATTTGCGAATAAATCTCAATAAACGAAAAAGTTAGAAATAAATTGCACAGCATTTCTCAAACTGTACAAATTTTTTGAATAACTGTTTACATGATTTACAGAATCGAGTGATTTATCGTGACAATGGATGCAATTGCATTAAATGCAAAACCATTAAATCAATGGTTAAAGCAATTTCTTTTTAACAACAACATCCTGGGGATCTATTATTCACGCGAAATAGACATGGAACGAACGGAAAATGGAGTTCAATGTACAATTAAGTTTCTAGTATTCATATCCCTCTTGTGACATAATATCCATTGTTGAGTTTACAATGGGAGTTTACATATAAAAAAGAGCGAAAAGGTTTTAAAATTTATTTTTTTTAATAACTTATTCTTTTTCTTCTCTTCTTTTTCTCCTTTAGTAATTAATTTTTTTTCTCTTCTTTTTCTCTTTTCTCTTTCTTAACAATTTCATATTCTACTTATCGTCGTACTATATTCAAAGTAACTTTTTTCTTCAGATCATATTCTTTTGTGTTTGCATTAGTGTGGTGGTGGTATGTGTATGTATCTATACCACATTTTTAAAACTCTTTAAGATATTTGAGAAAATCGCGCGCATATAAGAATATTTTTCATTTTAATATAAGAATTTTTTAAAATAAAATTATTAACTAAACAATTTTTATTTCAATTTTTTATTTCAATTTATAAAATATTAAATATATATATGCACTCTTCTTCACGATAAAAAAATATGAAGTTTTAAATTCTCTTATAATACTTTTTTCTTTTAAAATTTAGATATTTATAAATTTATTAATATTCATTATTATTAATATTTATTATTATTTTTTATATATCACTATTTTTTAAAATATTATTTATTAAGATATTCTTTATCAAAGAATGAAGTGTTCAAGTACGTAATGGAGAATTTTTGACAATTTTAATGGATTTCAAGGGATTTTTTTTAAGGAATTTAGCGTAAAATTAATGTAGAGGTTGTGCGTTCGATCAATCGCAGACACGGCAAACGTAGGAGAGCAGATACGTTGCTAATAGGAATTGTGAATAGCCGCACGCGGCCCATCGTTGACAATGACGTTGACGAGTGGAACAATAACGCCAGACGCCGTTGTCGATTGCATTCGCGAGGGCACGCAAAGGAACGGTAGACAAAAGCTCTCATTCCCTGTCGCGCGCGGAGACAACCACCGTGTACTATTCACTCATTAACGATGTACGTCTTTAAAACAAAGACCTTCGTCATCCTCTTTGCATCCTATCTTCTAATAATATACATTAAAACACTCGTCATATAATTATAAAGAGAACAACTATTCAAAAAATGTAGTCGTCGCTTTTCGAGATTAGCTTTCGTTTTCACAGCTCGAAAGATTCCCAAGAATGTCGAGCACCATTGAATTCGTGCAATCACAGCTGGCTGTGTGTGTATGTGTGAATTGTAACATTATCAAAACTACGTGAAAATCTCGCAGAATATTCAAATGAATATCTTAACTGAATAGAACCATATGCGAATTAATGTTGAAACTGGCGAAGTTATTCGCTATTAAACCCCCCTTGTACACTAATTGCGTGGCGAAGCAAAGATTGTGACATTTAAATGCGAGCGTACTTCGTAGCTTCGTCTTTAATAACAATAAGAATGATAATTATCGAAGCTTTTGATGAAATAGCAACCGAAATAACTTGGAAATAAGCATTTTGATGTATAAAGAGAAATGTTGTTTCAGCTAATTAAATCCGTTTGAAGTTTAGAATTATATAAACCCGCTTTAAGCTCAGTTAATTAACATGTCTGTTATCGGAATGATATTCAAGCTTCGCAGTAATATTTTGATATTTGCGAACGAATAGTAGACACAAAAAAATGTGAGGATAATATTCTTTCTCTTTAAATAAATATGCAATTCATGTAGAAATTTAAAGAGAAGACTTTCGTTGATACAATGATTGGCATATTTTAACGAATATAAATATTACGATGCAATATAAATAATAAAAATTGCTTTTAAGGGCTGTTAGCTTGTGCATAAATAAACTATATTCCATTTCCATTTTCCGGAATAGTTTCCTACCGTCTCTTGTTACTTGTAAGCTAAATATCGATATGCTTGCACAGACACAAACGTACGGCATTGTAGCTCGGAGCAATAAAGTATTCACTAATTTTGCTAATTGAAACGGTTACTGTTTCAATAACTAACTTTTTATTAAATATAAAATAACGATGAAATTGCTCCGGGCAAGAGATACTTCTCTGATAAATGCTAATTGGAATTATAAAAGCGGAAGAATATTATGCAACATACATATTCCTTCTTAAATTTTAATGATCTATAATTTGTGATAAAATTCAAGAAAGAATTTTATTTATAATTTAAGGTAGAATCTTGTATAATATTCTTAGATATTTTAAAATATATAATAAATGCGTGGCACGTAAAATTATAAATAATATTCCATCTGAAATTAAATAGATTATTTAAAGCGCATCTTTTATACAGCAATATTTGTATAAAGATCCTTTCCTGATATGAGAATAATACAGAAATATATGTGACATGCATATATAAATTATAATTTAAGGTAGAATTTTGTATTATATACCTAAATATTCTAAAATATATAATAAATGCGCGGTACGTAAAATTATAAATAATATTCCATCTGAAATTAAATAGATTATTTAAAGCGCATCTTTTATACAGCAATATTTGTATAAAGATCCTTTTCTGATATGAGAATAATACAGAAATATATGTGACATGCATATATAAATTATAATTTAAGGTAGAATTTTGTATTATATACCTAAATATTCTAAAATATATAATAAATGCGCGGTACGTAAAATTATAATTAATATTCCCTCTGAAATTAAATAGATCGTTTAAAGCGCATTTTTTATACAGCAATATTTTTATAAATATCTTTTTCTGATGATATGGGAATAATACAGAAATGTATGTGACATGCATATATAAATTATAATTTAAGGTAGAATTTTGTATTGTATACCTAAATATTCTAAAATATATAATAAATGCGCGGTACGTAAAATTATAATTAATATTCCATCTGAAATTAAATAGATCGTTTAAAGTGCATTTTTTATATAGCAATATTTTTATAAATATCTTTTTCTGATGATATGGGAATAATACAAAAATGTATGTAACATGCATATATAAATTATAATTTAAGGTAGAATTTTGTATTATATTCCTAAATATTCTAAAATACATAATAAATGCGTGGCACGTAAAATTATAAATAATATTCCATCTGAAATTAAATAGATCGTTTAAAGCGCACTTTTTATGCAGCAATATTTCTATAAAGATCCTTTCCTGATATGAGAATAATACAGGAATATATGTGACATGCATATATAAATTATAATTTAAGGTAGAATTTTGTATAATATTCCTAGATATTCTAAAATACATAATAAATGCGTTTTACATAAAATTATAAATAATATTCCATCTGAAATTAAATAGATCGTTTAAAGTGCACTTTTTATACAGCAATATTTCTATAAATATCTTTTTCTGATGATATGGGAATAATACAGAAATGTATGTGACATGCATATATAAATTATAATTTAAGGTAGAATTTTTTATAATACTCCTAGATATTCTAAAATATATAATAAATGCGCAGTACGTAAAATTATAATTAATATTCCATCTGAAATTAAATAGATCGTTTAAAGCGCACTTTTCATACAGCAATATTTCTATAAATATCTTTTTCTGATGATATGGGAATGATACAAGAATATATGTGATATATAAATTCTTATTTCATATATAAATTCTTTCCTTTTCAAAACTATGAAATTTTCCTACATTACACTTGATTCCTCGCATAATAATTATGTAAATGTTTCCGTGATATTCTGTTGGATGACATTCATTAGATAACCGCGCGAATTTAATGTACCTCACGTACGATCAAGCGATAATGGTCTATGCCCCATATCATCAGAATTTCCCACGATGAAGAGACCGCGACACTTGCAGTTTGCCAACCGCTTCGTTAAATTCGCACACCACGAAGCTTTTCAGAAACAATGCCGTCGTTAATTAATAAACCGCGAGCGGATTTCATCGCGGATCAATTTGCGGACGCGTCAAAGCACGACGACGACAGGTGAAGCCCTATAACTACTACCACCAAATGCATTTGGGTGCATTTGTGACAATCGTCCGTCGTTGCAAAAGGTTCACACAACGAGAAAGCATCTATTCCCGGTCCATGAATACCGGTCCATTCTGTTGACGAGAATGCGTTTTAATTGTGGAAAACAAAGGACCGCTTGAGCGCGTACACAAGAGCGTATACGTGACGCGGTAACGAAGCTAACTTGTTGATCTTACTTAAGCGGGTAGCTTTATTAAGAAGGCCGTCTAGGGAATAATCGTGCCATGGTATCACCTATTTTAAGAATCGAGCTCGTTCAAGACTCCGCGTTGTTACTAATGCAAAAGGAGTTCGAGTTCAGGCGCATGTTTGCCGAAACTTGAATTTTGGAACAACGCAATCACCAATTCGGAGCGAATTTCGAATTCTAGTATTTAGAACCCAGATTCCAAAGACGCTTTCCTGTTCGAATCTCTGAGATGGTTTCGAGCGAGGTCGAATTTAATCCGCGAGATACTCGTGAAAAAGCTGTATGGACAGAGAACAAAACAAATCGGGCACAATTTTTTTGTTATTTTCAAGATATCAATATCTCTAGAATCGCAAAATAAACGATTGCATGGCATAAACTCTCTCTAAAATAAACGATTGCATGGCATATAGTATATACCGGTTTTTTCTCCACTGAAATATATTTTCAGAAATGTAAAAAAGGTTAACATACAAAAAGTTCACACACAAAATCACATACAAAATTTGTTTATCATTTCAAAAAACTATTTAGAAACTATTTTGCAACATTTTGTAAATTTAAATATTCTGTATCTTTAATCGCATAATTTTAATTATGATTACAATTGTCTTCTATAATTTCTTTTATTTTTATTATGGTGAGCAAAGAAACCAAAGTTTTTTTGGCAGAACCTAGTTTCTCGCTAGCTTTTCAACTAAAGTCGAAGTCCGATTTCACAATTAAGTGCCCGCAAAACCTTCGATCGTGGAGATTACAAATCGAGGAATCACCTACAATAATCTTTTTATACCGTAGGAAAGCAGCGCTTTCGGTGCTGTTTAAAGAAGCGTTCGACTTGAAAGAACACGAGATCGTGTTAGAACGCTTGATTACATCTTACGCTTCATTCTTTGCTCAGATCAGATATGGGAAAATTTTAGCGAGAAAAGCTCGGAGAAATAAATTTGGCGGTATCGAATTCTAATTTTAGTTAACAGCAAGTAGCAACATTTGTATGCAAAGTACTACTTTCTTACTTTCATTACATTCATTTTATAGGCAAAAAAATGTAATGAATTCTTATATTATGATTTTGATAAAAAGAATTGAATTAAATTAAATTTACCATTTAAAATTCAATACAATGTAACATACTGTACAATGTAATTGTATATTAATATATGCACATTTTAATGTTACAATACAGCAATTTTGCACAATAATAGACATTACATAATAAATGCAATAACTATGTGAATAACAATTGTAATTGTAATTTTATATGTCTATCGTGAATAATCGTCATTGTAATTTCCACTATTATTGTGTTCGCTCAATTCAGAGCAGACTGATTCAGAGCAAAGGTTAATTACAATAAAGTCATATTGTAATCAGCTGAAAACTTACTTTCCAGCTTCGAGAGCGAATCGCAAAGGGGAGAATGCTCGGCGGTTAGACGGGGTTGAAGAGAAATGCACCTAAAGCACCCTGCTTTCGGCTCTACAAGGTACACATAACGATGTCTCTTCTAGGTCGTAAGAAAGAATGTGATGTGACAACCCCTTCCTTCCGACCTTCTTCCACACGGTGATAGACTCACTTTCATCGGTGTGTCGCTAACAAGCAAATCCTTTGATCGATGCTGACGTTTGCGCAGAGGCGTAAACTTCGTCGTTGCTGAAAAAAGCTTTCCGTAAGAAATTGGGAAGCAGAGAGAGAAGTCAAAGAAATCAGGAAGCTTTTATCAGTCTTTGATTTATATTTCTCCTTGTATGTAATAGCATCAATCATTGAAGATACCGAGGAAACGGCAAAAAATAATCTATGCGTATTCTTAAATACGTTTGCTGTCAGATGGAGATAAATAATAAATAATCACGAGCAATAAATAAATGTCAGATTGTGTAGGAATGATAAATTAGAAAGACTTTAGAAAAGGCAAGAAATTCAAGGAAATTTATCATTTCTGAGAATTACCCTCATTTTCATATAGACGATAAAAGCAATATATAGAATGGATGCATAAATATTCTAACATAAATAAAATATTTAAAGAAATATAAAATTATAAAATTTATATTTACTTCGTTGCTGTAAAATATCTTTTTCTAAATTGCAAATTGTACAATATGTTTAATTTTTTATCTAAAATAGATAAAGAAGATATTGAAAAGACATGCATTTACATACATATTTATCCAATAATATATATAAAGAGCATTATTGCGAGCATCTAATACATAAATTAATATACTTTTATTTTTATTATTTCTTTTATTATACTTTAATTATTTTTTTAATATGTGCATTTTTATATTTGCAATTACAAAATTGGTCATAAAATGAAACAACAGCTTTCGTATATATGAAATAACGAAATTTTCTTTTCCAAATTACACCGTCGTTAAAAAAAGATCCTTATGTTTTCGTTGAAATAATGTAGCAGTAAAAAACAGAGTAGAAAAAAGTCGATTTATAAAGAGCATTCCATCGCTTCCTCTATTTGTCATTCCGTGACTTCCGTTCGTTTCTTCAAAATGGAGTTCAATGTGCAACGAATATTCGACGAATATCATTGTCAGTGAAATTTAGTTGTCAGTGAACTTCAAAAAAATATATTTCCATATATTCTATGCACATGAGGCTAAATAATTATAGTTTTATATGTATGTAATGTGACTTTTTCTACACGTTATTATACATGGAATATCAGAAGTAAAAAACAAATTTATAAATTAGTCTATAATTTATAAAGACTTAAAGAATAAATTCCATTATTTAATTTCTTAGAAAAATTGATTAATTATAACATAGAGAGTTTATAAAATATAATACGTTTTAATAATTGTGATTTACAGTAGATGAGTTTAAACAAGATGAGTTTAAACAAGAGACTCCTATATTATATTTGCGAAATAATAAGACACACAATAGAAAAAGCTTTCGGAAAAAGCGAAAGGTAAAAAAGGAAATTAAATGAAATATATAATATTAAAAAAAGATAAAAGTAAACGGAAGCAGGAAGGAAGGGAAAACATTACTACGCGTTCCAGTTCCGTATCTTTTAAATCCTCGTCTGCAATAAAGTGGGAGATTTCCTTTCTAGGTGACAAATCGAGAAGAAAATATATAAAGATGCCGGTCGGTGGACGAGTCGCTGGTAAAGTCGGGATATACAGCTCCCACTACAATGGTAATGTGGATGTGGATATCGTTCTATTAGGTATATATGATGGCCGCGTCGGCACCAAAGCAATTTTTGATGTTAACGGTGACATTCTGCGCACGTAAATTCGTCATTGTGCATTTATCAATGTAAATGAATGTAAACAGAAATTGCTTCGGTATGATTGTGGCGCGAAACAAACTGTTAGCAGTTGGTGGCGTAATTCTGTTCAATTGTTGAGAGGACTTTTCTTTCTCAACTATAGTATTATTATATCGCGCATGAATATATGAAAAATTTTCATATTATTTCAGTAATAAAAATAATTTCTTTTATATTCTCGCGACATATATATCGCGAAAATAAATTTATTTTTTAGTACTAAATTTTTTTTCTCAACGTAAATTTAAAGTCCTTTCGAAGAAAAAAAGAGGATGCATATATTAATGTTATTTTTCATGTCTTTCTATAACATATTAAAATTATTTTACTATAATACACAATTTATTTTCAAAATTGTTAATTGTTATTTGAAATGTTGTCTTCTTATTTCTTTCAAAGCTTGGCTGCGTGAATTTTCAGTGTGCTTTAATTACGCAAGATATTTTTCTATAATATATAATTTTTCTACACAAGATATATCTCATATATTACATAAAATAAAGTCATATATATCAATATTTGACAAATTCACATTTTACATTTATTCTTTCTTTTAAAAATATGCAAGAGATATGAAAGATTCGAATAAACTGAATTGGGGCATACAAAATTGAGCATATTTCATAAAAGCTTGTGCATATACACAATACTAAATTATTACGCCACTATAATACGTTAGACAACTGGAAAAACAATCTTCTATCACATGACACAAATCCCTAGATAGTTACAAGGCTCATTTTTGGCAGCAACGGATAAAATTGTCAGTGTAATCAATAATGTGACCGGAATTGCGCTGATTTAGTGGATAATTTACAAATATGTTGATCCTGGGCCAGCTGGCAGTGAGCTGGGCCAGGTTCTCTTTCTCTCTTTCATTCATAATTTACAAATAACATTTCACCTTGATCTTCAGCATTTACTTAACGATTGGATTTTTTCCAAGTATTTGTTTCAAATTTTACTTCAACATGATCATCGATCTTTATGGAGATTTAAAATATTAAAGCGCACAAATTCCTTTCAGACGATAAGATTTAAATCACATGACAAAATAAAATTATTTAAATTGAAACAAATGTGTGACATTTTCGTTTTATAAAATTTAATGCAAAACGCGACATTATTTCATCGAGAAACAATTCCACGAAAGCAGTATTCGTAGCTTTAAGATGAACTTGTATATAGGATCTTGAGTTTAGATTGAAGAAGCTTACGTTATGTTTCCTAAATCTTCCTAAATTGTGCTTCCACCGCAAGCTCATATCTAAATATCTTTCTCAATCAATCTTCCACAAGTTCATTTTAAAACGAGACAAGCTTACTTGTTATGACAAGCGGAAAACCAGGTCTCATACAGCGACAAGTTATAAAGATAGCTTACAACAAACTTAAATACAACATGAATATGAAAATGGAAACAATATATGGAATAAAGTTTTCGCAAATCATGTTTCCTTGCATGTCAATCATGCTTTTACGCTTTTTTTAAGTGTACAATTTTGTATCGTGGTAAAAGTATTATTATAAAAACATGTGGTAAAATATTATTATAAAAACATCGTGATAAAATATTATTATAAAAACATGTATCGCTTTAATTTTATGAAGAAACTAATGTGATATTCTCTTTTCATAATGATAAAATTCCCTTCTTTTTACATGCCACAAAATTTTACATTTATAACAGACAAAAAGACTTATCCAAAGGTTTCCTATTCAAGAAAGAATTGTACCATTTGAATCGCATCAGAAAAAGCGTGTAAAAAGCGTGTAAAAAGAAAATATAATACAATTGCGAGATAAATTCAGTGTGTGGTTTTAGGAAAAGGCTACAGTGGCATAAATGAGGAGATCATCTGGATCAGCATAGGTATGGGGATCACCATAGCGATCCTGATCACCATAGCGCTGTGCTACATCGCCCGTGAAAAATGTCGCAAGCGACATGAAGGATACTACACCTCCTGACGTATGTTTCCGCCGCCTTCGTGGGCGTCCTGGTCATTTAGCCCGACGACACCGGGAATACTATTCAGTCCAACCTCGTCGAGAGGCAAGCCACGGGCTTACTACATCACCGTCTGAATTCTTGCGTACTCTGTTACAGAGGAAAAGCCTCTGGAAGTCATACGAAAGTCATAGATGCAAAGTATATGCTACATTAACATAAGCAATATGAATGCAGCTTTACACGCATCAAAATAAAAAATCTTAAATTATATCTCCTTTCTAAAAAAAAAAATCAGTTGAAGGAAAAAAGATAAAAATTTTTAAATAAAGATTTCGATATTTCGAAATTATCGAAATTAAATCGGTCAAACTTGCAAAATATACCGAAGGAAGAATATATATCGCGTGTATTATAAAACTAGGGAGAACGAGGTACTTATTTAGAAGGAGGAATATCGATTCTCCTTTAAATTTAAAGTTTTACCATTCTGTTCCTATCCTCTTTGTGAAATACATTCGGTATCTCGTTCGCGTAATGCGTATTCAGCTGATATCGCGCGTTATGGAATTGTAGCCTGGTCTTTTCCTGTAAGAGAGGATACTTTTCGCACCATTACATTGACAAGAAATAAAGAGATTTTCGAGAAAGGAAGAAATTGTCTTAAAGACTTAAAAGTTTGATGAAAGTGTCTACCTAAAGAAAGGACAACACGGATTTGCAACACGTAATAGCGGCTGTTTGAAAACAGCACCGTAAGTAGTAGTACTCTGATGTTCAATAAATTGTGATTTCTTCTGAACGTATTTGAGCTTTGTATCTCTAGTGGCGTGGTGTATGTGTAAGCGTGTAATCCATGGACTATTGTTGTCTATACGTATCCTCGAAAAGATCTTCTAACAGTATTAAAACAATGTTTCTAAAAGACGACAACAGATTACTAACTAGTTAAGCGCGCCATACAGAATGAAGGACGATTATGTGCTAGGCAGTTTAACTGCTTAACAGAACAAATCAACAGAACAAGAAAAGAAAGACACGCCCTAAAATCAATTGATATTGATGAAAATATGTAATTTTTAAATATGTAATTTTGCAAATTTAAATGTCGAACAAAAAGAAAAATTGACTTTAATAAAAGAGAAAGGATTTTTCATTTTTTACTACAAATTCTCGATTTTGAAGCTCGCGAGAATTAAAATAATCAGAATAAGATCGAAAAAAATTCAATGTGACTTTAGAATTACACAATCCTCAATTTGGAAAAATAGAGCTTCACTGCATTGCCGATTATTATTGCAACTTTATAAAAATGCACTTTCGATTTTTACAATAATATTGAATTCTTACGATTTTAGTGATTCTTTTCCAATTCAAGTATTTTTACAACAAGCATGTGATTTATTAATATTTTTCGAAAAATTTATTAAAATATGTAACAATTTGAATCATATTTCTCATTGAGTATGAAACTAACAATTAATATATATTTTATGTAATATATTTAATGTCTATTTTAAGCAATTGAATTATGTGGGCATTCTGATTGTGAACGAGAATGCTGCCGCTCGGAATGTCGTTTTTGTTACTCATTTGGTATTTCAGCTTGGGACAAATAAAAGAGTCTCATCAAAGAGCTCCCAAGCAGAAAATTCTCTCTTCCAATGAAATTGCAGTGATTTACGACTATTACGTATCACGAGCATTCACGAATCGCGCAATTTGATCCTTTATCATGCCATAAATTACAAAGGCTACAAGTCTCATTCGAAAAGATTTATAACAAAGAAATGATTTATAACAATCGAAAATCTTTGTCTTCTTTTTTTCCACAGATACTCTAATTACGGGCTTTATGTTTTTTTCAAAATGCAAGAGATCTATACTTTATATTAGGCTAGATAGTCCTGATCGCATCAATCATTTATCATAATTAATTTTATCTGTGCTTTTCACGCTTCGAGATCCATTTATATCGTAATATTATCACATTACAATAAAATTTTCAATCTCGTATTCTTTTGCTCTTTATCCGATGACTATAGAAAATTGCTTCATTCCTTCAGAAATCATTCTGTTATACGTTTCAATCAATACTTCGACAGCACTTCGCATTATTAAGTCTTTTGCAACTGATGCTTTCTTTCCGTGGAACATACAATTTTCTATAAAAACGCGCGTATATTTACGAGTAAAGCTTTGAAAATTACTTTCAATCGCGCTGTCCTTCCATACAGTTTTTTCAATTTTTAAAACATATTCAAAAAAAGGGAAAATGAAATTTTAAAGTCAGAAAAAGAAATGGTTTATCAAATTATTTTAAAAAATTAATGATTTAATACATACATACAGATTACAATCTACAAATATTATTTTTTAAATTATAAATGGATCTCGAAATAAAATATAAACACTTGAGTACATAAATAAAGATTCTTGTTCAACAGAACCTCATAAAATATTTAAAGTAATTTTAAAGAAGACAATAATTTTCGACAACAAATTTTCAAAGTTGAGCTCGTTAACGCAATAATTAAGTGAAAAACTAAAGTTTTGCGGAAATTTTACACTTAAAATGAAGCGTCGAGAATTGAGAGCAATTTTGCGCAAGTAATATTTACTTTGTACGCGTTTGTTTTTGCACAAACATCGGATACGTCCAAACGATTTCCTCTATGGCGTATATGTACACTCTCATTAGATTTGGACTTCATCGATACATCTACGTAATTAATGGAGTACTTTAGCTAATCTCGAGACTACGATTCATTCAGTATAATGTGTAAGAATTTTCTCTGACCAAATTCTATAATGTACTTCCGAACTGAGATTGTACTTGAGCCTTGATCTGAAGGTATCAACCTATAGAAAAACTAATACATATAGAACAATGAATATTTGTTGTTAGAGCAGAGAATTTTCCTGAAGCCTTGTTTTTTAAAGAATCGAGAGATTTTACGCAATTATATAAAGATATTTGTTGAAAGCTAAAGGTTTACAACAAATGATAATTGTCTGTCCCTTACACAAAAATTAATTTTAAATTTGTCATGTAATTGCGAAAATGTTTCTCGTATAAGAAATATATAAATGTATCACAATTCGAAAAAGAATTATATAGCTTCGGGGAATTCTATGTGTTAGAGAGCTATATATATTGTTGTGACGTGAATAAAAAAAAATATTGTGGATAACACGTTAGAAGAATCTGATGAGTGCGAAACGGCCGGTTGTCAATCAACAACGAAACAATAAAAATAAGAATAAACTTTTCAACGTGTATTATATTCTTTATTTGTGAAAATACCTGAGTTAATACATGGCTTATTTGTCTTTAAATATAAAAAAAGTAGACTTGTATTCTCAATATTTACAGTCTATATAAATATCATTGTATAATGTGAATTTTTATCTAAATAGTCAATTATTCTTGTAGATTTATATTATAATTATATGTATATTCTAATCCGCGAAATGGACTGGAAAGAAAATTTATTTTAACATCAAGAGTTAACTTGTTCAAGATTAAATATTTTAATCTCTTCATTATTGTATATATCTATTGAAAATTTGCGTTTATATAGTCGCTGTAATATCTACGTGTAACTGTATGAATAACAAATAGATTCCATAATTCGATTTTAATCAAAATTGAGATAATAAAAAAGACTCGACTGGTGGAATTATTAATTAATTCGAGTGGCTCTCGCGTTGGAGAGTCTTGACACGACCGGTGACCTCGCACGTAAATATTCCTCGCGCGTGAAATCCACTATCGTGGACTTTAAATATATACGTATTTATACGTATTTTATAATATCGAGAAGAACAAAGAGCTCCACGCACATTTGCAAAGCGCATAGCGCTTATTTTATAGATTTTAAATATAGTATTATTGTATTCAACGTACAAGCGGCACACTTTGTGCATATTATACGATTATATACACTTGATAATTTGTATCTCTATCAAAAGTAGAAGAGATGCCGTGCGATACTACATCTACAAATGACCAACTTGATAGATCGCTATATGTATTAATGACGTACTATTTCTTCATTTGTGCGTTTGTAATGAATAAACTATTATATGATATCAAATTCTTCTATCATAATTTCTTTTCCTTTACAATTAATTAAACTGATTAAATTAGTTAAGTATTAAATAGTAAAAGCGTCTTTTAAAAATCACTATCGAAGCAATATCGTCAATAATAATCATCAAGAAATAACATTAAACTAGCAAAGACATATTTTGTGACGTAATCAAGAATATAAAATTTTATTCGAAAATTGTTTAATTAACTGTTAGGAGGTTTTTATGAGAAAATTTATCGAATAAATACACTTTGTATGTATCTGGGAAATGGAATAAATGATAATGAAAGAGATAACAGAGACATTTTCAAATCAGTATGATATACAGCTTTGTACATTTATTTTGTAAATCATTTCCAAATGATAATAATAATAATAATGCTATCAATCATATTAATAATTATTATATTTTGTGATGCCATAACACCTGACAATTGATCATGTCTATCTAAGTAATGTACAACGCTTAATAACGAATAAGAGATTAGTACCAATTTTCATACACTTAACTATCGCAGGAACTCGTGGCGAATGAAATAAAGTGTGTTGTGTGCAAGCTGCCCTTTAATAATTGGCTTTTATTAATTCCTAATTCATTTCGTGCCCTTACTCCATTATTCTACTGACTGTAATTTCCATCATAAGACAAAACAGAAAAATATACGAGAAACACATTAAGCTTCTGTGTGAACGCATATATTAACTTAATTGCTACACGTATATTACGCGATTGAACTTTATATGGTATCAAGTTTCTTGGACGATGCACTTATTTCTCTGTCGGTTCGTATTCATTGAGAGAATATGCGAGAATGTGCAAATAAACTACACTAATAAATTATATTAAATTTAATTAACGTCAAGATAACATTATATATATATATATATATATATATATATATATATATATATAAATCTTGCACAAATATTTAAAAAATAAGCTAATATACCGTAGTATATTTTGAATTGATATCTAGTCACGTGATAGAAAAGTATTTCACATTCTTATAAATTAGATAATAAAATATTTATATAGATATATTTTTTAAGATACTTGATACTATATATAAACAGTATGCGTATATACACAGCATATATATATATATACAAATGTACGATTCGAACCGTCAGAGATATGCACAAGAGAGATTAAAAGAAAAGATTTTTAAACATGATTCTTTTTCATAAGCTCACGTACGTACTTTCTAATCTTTTTCTTATAAATATATGTGCATGCAAGCATACAGTAATGAAATAATCACACGCTTACATATATTCATACATTCATACATTCATACATACATACAATCATACATATACATACATACACACACACAAATACAATCCTGTTGCTGAGAAAAATATTGTAATGTTTGAATTAATATTTCAAAAAGTAGCCAGAATACGTCGACGTACTATACACAGATGGTATAAGACGTAGCATAATAATGTATTAAGATAATATTCGATGAGATAGAAAGAAATTTAATTATATATAATACATTAATTATGGAAATTACCTCTTGATTTTATATCAACATTTGTCAAACACAAACAGCCTCATTTTTTTATTTTTCCTCTATATATACATATGTCATACTATTCGCAAAACAAAGCACTCGAAGAAAATCCCTTCCAATACATCCATTTCCATGATTGAACTCGACGATTTTGAATAATACTTAAAATAAGTACACCGTACGAGTTATGAACTTAGACAAATTAGCTCGCTCGCAAAAATATTATGACTGGCCCATAACATACTAACAATTAGATACACTACTTCCACGTAGGCACGACGAATCGATTGAGATAATTAAAAATAAAAATAATCAATATAAAGGCAGAGAGAGTAGGAGACGACAACAATTTTTCTTTTTAACGGAACAGTCATCTTGCAGCATTTATTTGTTTCTTATCAACATCGCTACAATATGACTTATCTTAACTTCGACTGTCCTCGATAAAATGCTCATGTAAAATTGATACCTAATGATGCATAATTCCATCTTTGGATTGATTTCCACTACTCAAAGTCGAATATTCAACTTACAATGACAACTGATATCAATGAAAAATTACGAAAAATTTGTCATGCTCGGAAGACTCAACGAAGAAATGCGAGAGGCGATACTTTCATTTTTGGATCGAAAGATCTCGAGGCATTCCGAACGACTTTCTTGACCCCATTGTACTGAATCCACGACAATAATTTGCCAAATGTCGATGGATCAAAACTGTTTTTACGATTGCACATGCGAATACCATAAGCCTGCCACATACGGCATAATCGGTGTGACATGAGCTTATGACGTACCTTATATATATTTGAGGATTATCGAGGTACCGTCTACTGTGGACAAGATGATTTTTTTTAGATTTATCCCCATAATTATACGCAGCATTTGGTACACCCTATGGCGGAACATCACGAAGCGTACATTCTATTAATTTCATGTTGATAACGTTCCTGAACCGCTTTCCTCTTGAGTTTAAATGCCGCGGTTACCAAACCCATGTCAGGAGACCATTGTTCCGCGCATAATTTGACTGCACCAGGTATTTCGAATCTCTGAAGCTTGCCTACAAACAATAATAATATGTCATTCAATGATAATAAATTAATCACTATAAAGAGCGCGAGAATAACAATAATAAATAAATGAAAACTTACATTTCTTTGCTTGCTCCACAAGTTCTTGAAGTACCGCTTTCTCGATTTGTGGATCGTTACAGAGTTCCTCAAGACTCTTTCCGGTTATACCTTGATTTGTAGCTATTTCTTCTAAATATTGTTGATTAGGTACGACTAGCGCCACAGTATATGCTTTATTCGCATCTCCGTAGACACAAATGTTTTCCACGACGGGACAAGTCTTCAATTCGGACTCTACTTTACCCAAGGAAACGTATTCACCGAGCTGTAGTTTAACCAAATCCTTTTTCCGGTCTGTAAAATATCAATTGTCGAGAGATGTCGAAATTAATAATAAGTATAAAATTATCCTATAGAAATGAAAAAATATGATGCTACAACATAGTTTTTGCGACGTACCGATAATCTTAATAGAACCATCCGGATGAAATTCGCCAATGTCGCCCGTTCGGAACCATTGTCTGCCGTCTTCTTGAAAGAAATCTTCCTTCGTTTTATCCGGCAGTTTATAGTAACCCGCGGAAACAATATCGCCACCAATTACAATTTCTCCTCTGGGATGTGGATGATCTGTAACTCGATAACCGGCTTCTTCCCAATTCTCTAAACGGATGTCACAAACCGTAGTTGGTGCTCCAACTCTTCCGGTAGTTCTATCATACACTAAAAGTGAAAAATAAAGAATAAAAATGAAGATTACACTATTAAAATGCTTCTTGTCATTAGACAGACTGAGAATACGTACTATCCATAACAGTTGCGCAAGAACTCGTTTCCGTGAGACCATATCCTTGAGTTACGGTGACACATAAACAAAGTTTCACTTGATTGTGAGTGTCTGGACTGAGAGGAGCGCCTCCGCTAAGAACAAGCCTAACGCGACTACCAAGCACCTGTTTCGCAGCTCCAAAAATATACTTGTCGAAGAGAGGTGTTTCATAGCCCCGCTTTGTCCATTTCAGCTTATATTCATATGCAAAATTGAAGATGGCTTGCCTAAACGGACCAGACTTCTTCACTTTTTCGTTTATTCCTTTAGAGATGCGATCGAGAATAAGCTAAAACAATTTTTCAAATTTTTAATATTTATCAAAATATATATTTTATGTTTAGTCAACTTGCAGTTAAACTTATATTGAAATAAAACAAAAACTTGCTGATAAATAAAATCATACAACAATTTATTTTATCAAATCAAAATGAATAGTAAAAGGCAGTAAAGAGCCAACGCAGTTGTAGGGCGTGGGTAAAATAATTTCCAAGACGGCAATTCAATTTTAATCCTTTCGCTTTATTCCAAACGTTTCGGACTCAATTCGAGCCTTCTTCAATGATTCTAATAAACACAAAGAAAAGATAAATAAATCAAATGAGACAAAAAAATAAAAACGCAATATCAATAAAATGCAAGAGAGAGGAAAAAGCATAGTCACATGTATGCATGATCTATAGGAGCAACGCGACTTCGTCAAGGCTGATCCATCCGAGAAAGCACGATGCAAAAGGCCCTCTCAGCGGTACAAAGCGCGAAGAGCGATGCACTGACAAAATAAATAAAACCAAAATTAGTCACACGTCTTAAAAAAGAGAGAAATTCATTGACGTTAATTAAAGGCCACTCACTCACTCGGAGACCAGCAGAAACGAAACGAAACAATCGCCACGCCAACAATCGAATAGGTCGATAATTCGAACGGCAAACGGTAATAATGTCATATTGTGGTCGGCAATAACAAACTATATATAAAGAGGACAAAACCAATCAAACAAAAAACAACCCGTTAAATCTTAGGCATGTTTTCAATTATCGACAGACACGAAGTATTTAATTTTAAAGTATCGCTTTGGAGATTCAACGCATTCTTTTGGCGCTTAATATAAATCATTTCAGATATTAGTCTTTTTCCTAAAAACATTTCCTCATCCAAAATCTCGACATCATCGAAATCACACCTTTGATTTCGATGATGTCGAGATTTTGGATGAGGAAATGTTTTTAGGAAAAAGACTAATATCTGAAATGATTTATATTAAGCGCCAAAAGAATGCGTTGAATCTCCAAAGCGATACTTTAAAATTAAATACTTCGTGTCTGTCGATAATTGAAAACATGCCTAAGATTTAACGGGTTGTTTTTTGTTTGATTGGTTTTGTCCTCTTTATATATAGTTTGTTATTGCCGACCACAATATGACATTATTACCGTTTGCCGTTCGAATTATCGACCTATTCGATTGTTGGCGTGGCGATTGTTTCGTTTCGTTTCTGTCTCTTGTCCGAGTGAGTGAGTGGCCTTTAATTAACGTCAATGAATTTCTCTCTTTTTTAAGACGTGTGACTAGTTTTGGTTTTATTTATTTTGTCAGTGCATCGCTCTTCGCGCTTTGTACTGCTGAGAGGGCCTTTTGCATCGTGCTTTCTCAGATGGATCAGCCTTGACGAAGTCGCGTCGCTCCTATAGATCCTGCATACATGTGACTATGCTTTTTCCTCTCTCTTGCATTTTATTGATATTGCGTTTTTATTTTTTTTTGTCTCATTTGATTTATTTATCTTTTCTTTGTGTTTATTAGAATCACTGAAGAAGGCTCGAATTGAGTCCGTTTGGAATAAAGCGAAAGGATCGTTAAAATTGAATTGCCGTCTTGGAAATTATTTTATCCACGCCCTACAACTGCGTTGGCTCTTTACTGCCTTTTACTATTCATTTTGATTTGTTAATTTAGAGGAGCTTTAACTTTAACTTTGTTTATTTTAATTTATTTTATCCTTAAACAGTTAAAAATCTGTAAAAATACTCACCGGTACCGCGGTTAAGCAAGTTGGATGTAGGACGGAGGCATCACCCTTTGATCCTCTTTGAATTTTGCTACTTGAATCGATCAGTGTAAGCGGCGAGCTATAACCAATGGGTACTCCGTTCAAAAGACACACGCTTTCAGCCAAAAGCTCAAAAACATGAGCCAATGGTAAGAAACCGAGAAAAACATCGTCCGATCTAATCTGTACCGCGTCAGAGAACGCTTTCAGGGTGCTTATGATATTTTTATGAGAGAGAATTACGCCTTTCGGTACTCCAGTCGAACCAGACGTGTACATAATTATGGCCGTGTCACTACTTTTTGGCGAAGTACTGCTCGCCTTTGATTCATTGCCCATTTTGACAACATCGGAGAAGGGTACCAGCCGCACCCCTTCCTAAAATACAAAAAAAAATGATGAAGAATATTTAAAAAAGGAGAGAAAAAAATAACAAATATTTTTTATAGCTGAACTAGTTGCATTTGGACTACATTAGTTCAAAAGTTATCTTTTTTTACTCTACATTGGCAGGAAAAAGATAACCTACTTCTGAAGTGCAGCCCAGTCCAGCCAGTTGAGCTATACTACTGTTACATTAATTATAAGCAGCACATTATTGATGATTACGTAAATAGCATAATAATAATTAATGCCATAATTATTATGGCAAATATAAATTTTTGAAATATTACCGTCCGATACATTTAATTTCCGGACACTTTAATAATCAATTATTTGAATTAATAATATTTTTCGCGCTATTTCGTTAATACTATTATGTCACTGTTTAGAAAGAAAATGATAAATTGAAACTTTCTGTATTCATAATTTAACGCGCAAATTCACAAATTAAATGCTAATTTTTATATTGGATGATATTGAAAATATTACCTTGTAGCCTTTGGTATCAGTCGATTTGAGTTGATCTTCCATGTAAATAATCGTCTTGACCTCTGGCACCATCTCTAGCAGCCGCTTAAACTTGGGCAAAAGATCATGGCTAGTAATGACAGTATCCACCTCGGTTTCATTAATACCATGAGCGATGGCTTCATCACCCAAGGTCGCGTAAATGGTTACCACCGTGAAATTTTGTTTGAAACATGCATGTGCGGCAATCATCCACTCTGCTCTTGTTTCAGCAAAAATAACGACATTTTTGCGTGGCTTCATACCCAGTTCCACTAAACCTCGACCGAAGGAAATGGCCAACCTATCGACGTCGTTGAAAGATTTCCATTTGTACTCTCCCATTTTATACTACAAAATAAATGAAATTTCACGATATAAAGTTAATTTCTGTTCAATGCTGATGTTGATTGATTTCTTCTTAAGTAAAATTTCTTTTTATAATGTCGATGAGGACTTTTCGATGAAGATAAAAAAATTAATGTTATTCATCCGAGCGTCTCACCTTCTTGAAGATTCTACCGTTAGGTTGAGGCTCATCCTCCTCCGCTAAGATTTGCCTGGTACCAAGACATCTCTTGTCACCGTGCATTTTAACAACCCAGAGAAGTACTTTTTCCAAAGTATCGACCTTTTCACGTTCAAGCATAATGTGCATCGACCCCGGGGGATCGACGCTTCTGTAAGTGACCTGACAATCATCCTTAGATATCGGACGAGCCTTGATTCTCCTAGAAGCCTTGCGCTTCTCCCAGGGTCGCTGAAGTATGAGATATACGGGGAACGTCAACAAGTCGTACACATACGATAGAGCCTTGATCGCGTGGATCGCACCGCTGATCCAGAAGCCTTCCATTTCCCTGATAAATAAAGAAATAGTTTAAATATTTCCACTTAGACATTTTCATGTTAATGTCAAACATTAACATTTGGTATTTGTGAAAATTGGATGCAAGAACATAAAAAAACAAGTGCAAAAATTTGCAATTCATAAGTAGACTAACAAATAAACTTTTCATTTTCTCAGATCTCTTAAAAAAAAGAAAAACATTAATTGTATATAATTCGATAATAATTTATTAATTGTATACAATTTCAAAATATTCTATAATTCTTGCAAAAAGAGTTCGAGCAGTTAGTTATTTATATTCTCTTATCTCATTTTGATATCTCGTTTGATTTTTTATATTATCAGGAGTTTTATTTATCTGCACGCGTTACTTGCGCAGCATCGAAGCGTAAACAGGAATAAAGACGGTCGAAGTCATGCAAATATATACGTATCATATCAATAATAAAGCAATATGATGCCAGATCGATAAGCGATAGTCAATATCAATGGGAATAATCTCCTTGGAATATTTGTCAAACAATTAAGCGCCTTTATTTATCTTATGTAGAATAGCTATATAATTGCAACACTTATCATGCTAAATGCGTAGAAGAAAAAAGATAAATTCTTGCAAATAGATACATAACATTAAGATTGGTAATAAAGTAGATACATAACATTAAGATTGATAAAGTAATAAAAATAACAAATCATCGAAGCAAGATAAGTGTAATAGAGACATGTAATAGAGACTATGATTGTGTAAATACGTATATAATTATAAATTTATCTTCTATAATTAATAGGAAGAACTTAATTAGAAAGGTTAAGTAAATTATTCCGATTTCTCTACATCTCTTTTCAAAATACTGTATTGTTGCTTTTTGATGCTAATAAAACAATATTTCCATTTAATCGACGAACGTCGAATAAAAACCATTCAACTGTATATCTTGTTCAATTGCAAATATATTGACGATCGATTTTCTGGTGAGTGAAGAGAATATTTCGAGATACATTTCGAGATTGATGTATTTTTAATGACTTTTAAAATTTTCCGATATTTGAACATTAATACACTCATTAAAGGCTAAAAAAAATATTGTGCGCTAAAAGAAATAATTTTTTAGTGGGACACAAATTATGCATAAAATTTATATAACTCTTAATCTTTCTTAATTTATGAAATAATTTATATAATTATATTAACATTGTAAACAATTGCCTTATAATACACGAATATTAAGTTAGAATTATTTTTATATCATATCAAAAAAAAGATAAAGCAAAGAATTATTTAAAGACCTTGAATCACAAGACTTCATCATGACGAGTCGCAATTGTAATAAAAATATCATTTTACCAAAGTCAATTTAAATTAATGGACTCGCATATAGATTTCGTTGATTTTTTTTCACTCTATTATTCCGATTGGCGTTATATCTCGTATTCACAATCATCCCTGAACTTTACATCATTCTTATACGAAGTTCAGTTACGTCAGTGGTCACATCGCACTACAATTATTAATCGAGTTCCTTTCAATTTCGTTTGCTATTAAACATATATGTGTAAACTAAACAATATCGCGTCATTTGTGATCGCACACATTCGTTACGAGTACTATGCAAATCAAATAAACACAAGTCATATCACTAATTGATATCATATATATACAGTTGAACTTTACTCGACTTTGCGTAATAAATAGACGAATATCTATCGCGTTTTTTAATTGAAATTATAAGGATCGAACGTGATATCAAAAGAGCATGAAATCTTACTTTTTCATAAATTCTTACTTCGATATCACGTGATAAATTGATTCGAATTTATCAATAAAAAAAGACATTTTATTTTTAGATCACCCCATATAATGATTACGATCAAAGTATGTATTGAGAAGGAAGACGCCGAGAAGGAAACACGCGATCGAGATTTCAATATCGTCGCGGACTTTGGACGTCGCGAGTTCACGCATCGAACGAATGGAGTCTTTCGACTCTTATCTGTGCCGTCATGCGTGTCTACTAAAGAATCTTCCACGTGCGTAAGAGCGAACATCCAAAGGAGAAACTGCAAATGTCCAATAAGAGGCCTGGATGACTAAATGCCGTATTTTTTTATCTGCATATGTATATATGTTGTCTTTTTAATGATTTGTCGTACGGCAAAAAAAAAAAATTCCCACCGAATAACAATTTTCTTTCGCGATCAAAAAACAATTCCCTCTTCCACTTTACAATCCGATAAAACGAATAGGAATTATGACGAAGGTTCGGATTATCGCGGTAACGATCTGATAGCACTTTTCATAGTTTTATATTCTGATAAAAGAACTTTCGCATTTCTTATATTAAAAAATCGAAAAAATGTGCTAAATTCGCGAATCTAGCACGACACCCTTTCCCTCTAAAGTACCAAAACACATTGAATATCATTATTTTTAGCAAGAGTTCCCGATAGTTCTATTCAAGTTCAACCTACATATGCAATTTTAGATCGATATTCCACAAATTAATAATTTTTAATCAATTTTAATGTCCTCATATGATCTTCATGTCCGACATTTAGTGAAAATGTGTCGTGTGAATAATTTTACGCTATTTTAACGAGATAATTCTCGACATCTATAAAAGTTCTATCTTTTAAATACATTTTTATGCATTCCCACTGTTTACTATTTTTTAAACAATTTGGTATAATTACCCAACACGACACTTTCCTTCTAAAGTACTAAAATACGTTGAAACATATTATTTTTTGTAACAGTTCTCGATAGTTTTGTTTAAGTTCAGCGTATATATGCAATTTTAGATATTTCGATATTTCAAAAATTGTTTAAAAATTATTAATTTAAGGGTTGAGAACATTAAAAATTGATTGAAAATTATTAATTGTTGGAATATCGATCTGAGAGAAATTGCGTATATAGGCTGAACTTGAACAGAATCATCAGGAACTTGCTAAAAATAATGATATTCAACGCGTTTTGGTTAGATTAAAGGAAGGAAACTTTAAGACTTTAAAAGGAAGGATATCGTGCTAGATTCGCAAAGTTAGCATATTTTTTCAATGTCGATTTTTCAATAAAGGAAAGGCGAAACTCTTTTTAATTTTTATCAGAAACTGTAGAACTATGAAAAGTGCAATCAGAATTCTTAGTATTTTCTTAAAATTCGTAGAACGTGTCAGCTTCACAGACATGTAATTTTTCATTTTCTCTCACGATACACACATGATTCAAAGACATGTTTAGAGACAACGAAAAAAAAATTTAATTAAATTAACTATAAATTTTATCTGAATAAATAAATATATTATATGTGATAAGATAAAATTATTTACGAAAAACTGAATTACAAAATAAAAATAAGATAAAATTATAAAACCTGCAATAAAAGTACATTAGTAATATAATATAGTGAGGAATCAACATATACATATTATAAAATATTTACATATTATAAATTATTCACCTGTGCAATTAAAAAACCATTACGTCTATTCTATCCTATTATCTATTTTCACATTTGAATAAAAAAGTTACACATCATAATAATAGCATTCAAGATAAAAGAGATAATGAAGTTCTTATATCTAATGCGCGATTTCTTATAAATTGTATGTTTATTACAAAATATAGAAAGAAGAGAGAAAGAAAGAAAAAGAAAAATGTGTGTGGTACAAGAAAAGCTATTAAAAATAAATATCGTACTTTAGCTCTTTCCTTGAATGTAAATCAATATGTGAATTAAATCTATACCTTGTAATATATGTTGAATGTCAACTTGACATAGATCAACATATTTTAACATATTTTTCTCTAGTATATATTAAAAATTAACATATCACCGGTGATATATTGTACAATATCCAAACACGCGCGCAATCATGCAAAATCCAAGATCTTGACATACAAATAATATAATAAAAACTACAAATCTAAATGATTGTTTAAATAAAAAAAATTTTAGAAGGACTAAAAAATTGTTTAAATTTGATTTAAATATTTGCGAAATTATGTCCTTGTTGACATTTTCTTTAGAAAAGAAGTAAAAAAGGCATGTTTACAAAAAAATTCCTGTAAACAAATATAACAACGTTGATTCTCAACTTGATTTCTATAATATATTCGATTTTTGTATGAGAGATTTAAATTATTTCGCCACAATTTGAGTGAAGTGCTCAATAAAACGATCTTTAATCTTGTCATTCGTATGCCAGTAACATAAAAAATAAAATAATTTATATCGTGCTAGAAATAAGAAACAGAGGTATAATAAATCAAAGCGGCAGAAAAATAGCTAAATACACAACGCATTATTTATCTAATTTTTTCGAAACATCGCTACAACGATGTAAAAGAGAATTGAGAAGAAAATAAAATATATCAAGAGAAGAATAAATCAAAATATAAATATATTCCGCTGTAAATGCATTTTTATATATCGTAAATAAAATGACAACACGTAGAAGACGATTACGTAAAGAAATATGTGCTACAAATAACATGCTATAAGCAATTGAGTAAAATAAATGAAAAGGCTCGATTTATATCGGATGCCCTTCTGATACCGATGAGCAGCAGACTCGTCAGTACACCTCGAGTTTGACATTTCGCGCGCTCTTCGAGGGCGAAGAGGAATCGTATCTCGTAAAGCGATAGAGAAAGGATCCAGCAAAGAGAAAACTCATGCGGGGCCGCGGGATGTGACGTTTTAGTGGTGCAAGCTCATGTATCTACGAGCGATGTTTCCCGTGCGTGTTCATACGCTACGGACTCACTGTTTATCGTCCACGATCATGGTGGCGGCGTTATATCCGGTCGCCCTTAATTCCAAGATCGCCACCCTTTATCGCCTGGGTGCCTCTCTCTGCGATGCGGATTAATCGACACACTGCAAGAAAAACCATTCCCAAGGTCGGCACAAGTTAGTCAACAACTCCGGGGTTGCAGCATGCAAGGGTGCATTCAAGTCATGTTTGTCGAAATGGCTCTCGATTCTGCCGGTGAAGATCCTCGAGATCGTCACTCACAGATATGTCGAGGGCTGCCAGATCTTTTCAACGTTATCGACGCACTCGTCGAGCTTAAGGATCTTCTGGGTTCCGATCAAGAGACGGGTGATCTCTCGTGTACACAAATGTTTTGGAAAATATATTAATTGTTCCTTTAAATGTGTCATATATTAATGATGCATGACGTATCTCTGCACTGAGAAAAATCGTTTGATTGTACAAGACGTATATGATTGAAGGCATTTTGGCTAAATCAAACAAGAATTTCTAGTTATCATGATAAGACTCGATTTTTTATAACTAGAACGTTTAATAGATTTTACTATAAGGCTTTGGTTAGTTGGATTTTCTGGTTGGATCTATCAAATTTCTTGTTACATTAATTTCTTCGCTTGCCTCTTAACTTAATTCGTATTCAACTTTTGCCATGAAATGTATATAAAGAACTAGTATTAATATTAAATCCAAAGTATATTTTTTTCTCTTACGAGCAGTAGTGCCAGAAAGAGGACGCTAGCTCTCTGATTGTGTTTGAGCTGCATCCTCTTCTTGCATCACTGTTTATCAGTTTAATTTCTAACAAATTGAATTTAAAATAATTTATTGAATAATCTGGATTGAGTTTATCCAATAATCTTGTTGGAATTCAGAATATTAAACAGACTTTTGAGATGGATAAAATTTTAGACGACTTGGTGCTGGCGAGTTTAGTATTATTAATCAGAAAATTTGGTAAATTTAACAGGAAGAAATTAATCAGATTCATCAGGTAATTCCTACAAGAATTCTGGTTCGTCCATTTTTCAACAGACGTACTGATTGAATCTACCAGAATTATAATTAATGCAACCAGATTTTTGTCTCAATGTACGATGATACATCGATCGGAATTTATATTTACATATCTCGCACGATTATTAAAAAATGTAGTTTGTTCTTTGAAAAATGTTTTAAAAAATATATTAATTGTTCCTTTAAATGTCATATATTAATGATGCATGACGTATCTCTGGTGTGTGCGATGATACATCGATCGATATATTACATATTTACATATCTCGCACGTTTATTAAAAAATATAGTTCGTTCTTGATAGTCATGAGATCTTATATAAATCATCGCTTATATAAATATTCCCGTTGCAGCATGCAATAAAATTGTGCGTCTTTAAATCTTGCTTGATTAAAAGTGCTTTATTTTTTCTCAAGTATGGAATAATAGGTGTATTTACGTGACGTGACAAATTCAAGTTTGATTGCGTCCAATCCTGTATATGTATCAAGGAAACTAAATGCGCATAAGTAATTCCTGATATATGTACATATACTACGTAAAAAAAAACATGATGCCAACAGAGGAGTTGGACATAAGTTAATGAGAGGTCGACTATAGTTCGCATGTACACGCAATAAATTTATTGTTAGTCTAAGAGGTTGTAGCTTATCTTCGCACTATAAAAAGTAATCAAACTACAACGGATCAAGATTTATCCATTGTATGCGACCAACTAAATGGGGGAGATATAACGACTATTCGAACTATGCCTCGTAAGTACGCAGAGAAAAATGTATACTGTATTCAAGTAAATATTATTTATTTCAAGTATATCATAAGTTTGTATATCCGCAAATATATCACAAGTTTACCACAAGCATTAAATTTAATTGAATATATTCTGAATTTTAGTAAGTGCGGTATTTTAGTCAAGAATTAAATTAAAACAAAAATTTGGTTTGCTTTTACTACAAGAGTTGACGTAAAATAAGTTTGATTTTTCTTTGATACAACTTTACAATATTCTTGAAGAGAAAATAAATTCTTCTTTTGAGTACATAATAATGAGATTTTCTAACACTTGTGATGAATATATTTTAAGATTATTATCAAGAATATATTCTTTGTTGAAGAAAACTATTACTTAAACAAAGAAAAATAAACTGAGTAATCGCTTTTCTTGGCAGTAGAATGATATTTTTCTCTATGTATATCTAGCTTTATGTAGGCTGTGTGCCTTAATGTACAGTTATGCAAAGCGAAATAGAGGCCTCCCGCGTTGTAGAGAAAATGGGGGATCGATCCTGAGGATGGATCTTCCATAGCATTGCAAAATCATCTGTTCGAGAAAGCAAGACTTCTCCGACGTTGTCCGCAATTTGTCCATCGCGGTCCTTATGATCGCGTTAACCACGCGGCAGCTGACACGGTCAAGTGCACTTTGACCCCGATATACGCGTCAATCCGCGACGGAACGCACGCATTGCGTGCAATAGGCGCGAGCGCAGCCTGTTATTCGCGATGGAGAGTTTTCGCGATCTAAATCTGACGTTATTATTGTCGGCTTTATTTAGGAGATTAAGAGTCTATATACATATAAAAAAAAGGAATTTCTTGTTTTGGAAATATATTTAGTTTTAACAAATCTTGAAATAAGATTTTACTGCGTTAATAATTAAAGAAAAATATAATTGCTTGAATAATTGTTTATCTGAATAAAGCCATTTTATGTAGTTCAATCAAGAAAAATATATCTTATGATTTAAGATTTAATTTTCTTGAATGGAAAGGAAACAGTGTTGGATAGAAAATAACATTTTTAAATCAAAGATTATAATTTTCTTAAAGTAGAATTAAATAATTATATATTCTTGAGATGACAATTACAATATTAAAATAAGATTGTAAAATTGTTGAAATTTAAAATTATTAAATTCTTCTAAGAAGATTATAAATTGTCGCGTATATACGAAACAATGAGCGAGTTAGTTTAAGTATCTAAAAGTATTTTGATTTGACACTTATTTTTTTTTCTGTGTATGAAGACATTTTTCCTGTGAGCTAACCGTGTCAATGTTCGATCGATCAATCTAAATTAATGCATAAATTTTAATCGTTGCTACGAAGAATCGATCTCCCTCAATTATCCTTATAAATAAATAAATTTATAATTATGATTTATAATTATTATAATCTTTTTGTCTTGTGTGCCTTTTATTTAAAAACAAATACCGATGGAGTCATATCGATAATGAAATGATGGAACGAAAAAATAATATATGTATAAAGAAATGTAAAACATCTTTTTTGCTATAATAGATATTTCACACTTTGCTCTTGCGAATGTCTTTATATTGAAGATTTTATGAATAATACAAAAACGCGAACCTTGGCCCAAGCACAAGTTTCAAGATTCAAAGTTCACAGCTATTCCTTAATGCAGATAACTATCCGGGAATATTGATCGATGGTACAAAGGACGCTCATGCGTATCCACTTTACTGTATGAACAGCGTGAAGTATATCCATTTTTTTCCATAATGTTTTAATTGAGAAATAATCATATTAGAAATAAACATTTTTTTCAGATACAAAATTAATTTTAATATATCTCTTATTAAATATATTTCTTGACGGAGAAATGCAAATAAAAAACTGAAATATGTCTTATCTTTGAACGTATTATATGTTTAAAAATTGAGGCTCCGTTTGCCCTCTTGAAAAACAAAAAAAGATATCAATCGAAAGACTGTATTTAAAACGTTTGAAAAAGCTGCACTGAAAACAAAATTCTGGGTAAACCTATGAGATGCATTTTTTGAAATATTTAATTTTTATCATCAAGTATAATAATAACAAAACATTTAGCAATAGTTATAAATATTTTAAAAAAGTATATTTTACATTTAATTGATCCTATTAAACGTTTAGTTGAAACTATTTCACCATAGCTCACAATTAGTGATGAAATAGTTTTAAATAAAAATAAACGTATAGGTGATTAAGACAGAAATAACTTACTTAATGTTAACATTTAATAGACTGAATTAAACATAAAATATACTTTTTTAAAATATCTATAACTATTACTAAATATTTTATTATTATTATTATACTTGACGATAAAAACTAAATATTTCACAAAATGCAGGTTTACCCAGAATTTTTTTTTCAGTATCCTGATACAAGATACAAGGGATACGTATATGCTTTCCACAAATTAATTACAACGTCATCATCAATTTGCGTCATATCTTTTAACGAGTTAAGGAATGGGCGGAATTATATTTACGAGACGTTGAGCGAGATTTGACCAGATTCCTGCGCAATAAGATATCTTTAAGGTGAAATTCTTGCGTGTACCGTGTATCTTATTTTATTTTTTTTTTTTACTTATAATCTTTGCTCTATTAGTCGTTCTTATCGACGAGTCCAAAGTGTAATTCCGCATGAGCGAATATTCACGAAGAGAGGCGTACAGAAAAAAAAACATCGTAAGACCGATAAAGGTCTATCCACTGGCACTATTCCATGCGTTACGTCACTACTTGTATTCGTGGCAGCAACCTTCGTTCACCACGTGACGACGTGTAACCACGTCGAATGCTCGCGATTGATTATACTTTCAACACTTAACGTTTATAAGCAACCGGATATAATTTAAAGCTGACGCGTGAGTAATAGTGTTTATTTTATCGTGATATTCTTCGTACAATACATGTCGCAATATCATTGTATTACTGTCTCGATCAAAGTACTTTACGTGTAAGGCGAGATGTGATTTGATGTTTTGCTCGAGCATGTTTTAGGGAGCATGTTTGTATACTCGTTTGTAATGTAATCATACAACTGTATATATAAGAATATTGATACATAAAATACAAAGTTATATAGGTATGCTTTTATAAAAAATTTATAAAATAAGTAAAATAAAATAATTAAACAAATCGTTCAGAGATCGAAACATCAAATATCTATTTACGAATTTTATTTAATTTTCTTTTTATTTCGATAATGAACTTTTTTCGAAAATATAATTCTCTTTAATTATAAAATTATCTTATCTACAACACGAATTTTGTTTAATTTTAGCATATTTTAGGAAGTATGTTTGTATACTCATTTGTATTGTATTGTAACGTATTGTTATACAACTGTGTAAATAAGAATATTGATACATACTAAAATATTAAAAAGTTATATACGTATATCCTTTTATAAAAATCTTATAAAATAAGTAAAATAAAATAATTAAATCAATCGTCGAAAGATCGAAACATCAAATATCTAAGTGTTTAAAATTTGAAGATATTTAGAAAAGAAATAACTTGCTTAATACGTGTTGCAACAATTCATCGTCAATCATTAATTCCTATAAATTATTACGTGAAATTTACGATCTCTGAAATATAATTATCTTCTTTAATTTAACAATGGATTTTATTTAACTTTCTTTTTATTTCAATGAATCTTTCTTTTTATTTCAATGAATCTTTTTCTAAAATATAATTCTCTTTAATTATATGTTGCAATTCATCGTCAATCATTCATTTCTATGAATTATTATGTGAAATTTACGATCATTGAAATATAATTATCCTTTTTAACTTAACAAATTACTTTATTTAATTTTATTTAATTTTCTTTTTATTTCGATGATAAACTTTTTTCTAAAATATTCTCTTTAATTATAAAATTATCTTATATGCAACACGAATTTTATTTAAATTGTTTTATTTTATTTTATTTTTATTTTAAGGAACTTTCCTGTAAACGATCAAAATTTTCCGTATTTGCCTTTATACCTATAATTGCAAACGTATTTTCATGTTTACGAGTTTACAGATGTTATTTTGCTACTTAAAGTATTTATAAATGTCAACCTTGGTCAATTTTAACAAAATGAAAGCCCGATCATTAACTCGTTTATAAATACGCACATCCGACATAAATACAGATATATAGAAATATGTAAGTCACGATGCGATAGAAGAATGCCGTCCTCCGTACATATTTAACGAACGTGACACAACTGTATATGAAAGGTAATTCGACACACGAGCTTCTAAGGATTGTAGCTTAACCCAAATCAAACACGATAATGAACGCTCGCATTTCATAGCAAAACAGCCGCAAGAAAAATACAGGTATTCAAGACGTATGGATATTTATATGTTCACTTATTCGTGACAATATCTAATTTTCTTAAAGATTTCGTATTAGATTATATTTTTTTTTAATTTGTTTGTAGCACAAGATGAATATAACTTCTAAAACAATGCTTCGAATATAATTTTATTATAAAATAATTTTTTTAAAAATAAATTATTCATATTTGTCAAAAAATGTTTCTTCTATTTACATCAATACTTGAAAAATCTACTTTTATTATTTACAGCTTAATATGTTTGACAGATCTGCATATCTGCATACATAAGATGATTATTTATGTTATCTGATAAAAGCGCATCTAGAGCTCTCAATAAATAATTCATAACTCTCAATAAATAAACTAATAAAATATTTAACAAAGTAAATTGTATATTTGACTAGCACATGTACATTGTAAAAATTTACTAATATTTTCACATCTTCTTTATTATAAATTTAATGTTGAATTTAAAATCATACCTTTAAAAACCGTGTGAATATGTATGCAAATAAAGCAAAATTATGCATTTTTGAAAATATTCGCATATTTGAATCTTAATTTCAATTTTGTAGATTGTTCTAATTAAATGTGAACAAAAAGGAGGATAGTATACGCGGAAGTATACAAATGTATGGGGTGACGGAGTTTCGAAATGGAATATATCTTTAAATATGTTAATACTTTAAATATGTTAATTTTTTGGTTGTTGAATAAATGATTTTGTAACAGTCCAACCACAAAATTAAATGAATAATTAATTATGGAAACACATGCTAAAGTTACAAATTATACTAACATTAAGTCAAACAATTATTTCAAGATCCAGATAAATTGACGATTACATCTTTTTTAAATAATTTGCCTCAATTATGATTAGGTACACTTTTAAATTATCCAATCACGAAGTGTTATGTAAGTTCATTACATTAATGCGTATCAATTGTCGCGATTCCATAACCGGCAATACTATAAAGCACAAGGAATTAAGTCATTTAATGTAAATTATCCGCGTTAGTTCGTGATCGTGAACTAATTACTTGAAACTATGAGAGAGAGAATATTTTTTGCGGCGTAAACATTTATGTAATTTGACACGTAACGCGGTTTAAAAACCCAACTGTTGTAATGTATTTCGAATTGTTAGGCTCAGCAAAAATAAAGATATCGCTCGGATTTCATACATTTTAATTTGCTGATCGATCAAATCACACACAAGGCCGGACAAAGATCGTCCAATCCCACAGATACGACTTTTTATAAGTGCTAGAGAACTTGGCGGTCAGAAGAAAAATGAAGAAGACGAAATGAAAAATAGTCTTTCATTAGGAAGTTGTAAGAATACACGCGAATTTAGAAACTCATTGTCAATTTAGAATTTGTTAGAAATTATCCATCATCCGATTGTTGAACAAGACACTCCACGTGATAAGACTCCAGATAAAACGTCTGGAGAAAAATTGTACAATATCTAATCATATAAGCAGAAAAGAGATCTTATATAATTTCTGAAATGTTCTTGCGAAATATCTGAAAGAGATAATCTCTCTTCCTTCATTTAAATCATCACATTAGTATATCGTTAATATTATTCATCACTTCCAGAGAAAACTCATACATTTTCTTTGAACATCTTCATTACGTAACATTAAACATTGATTTAAACCGGAGCAAATGCAAGTTTCCTATCAAAATAGATTACATTTAAAATATGTGTATAATATCAAACGCATTTATGCATAAATAACAAGTCATATATTAATCCTTTCCACGGATAAATTGAAAATAGATATAATAAAATAAAATTTAAATTTATCAGATTGTACGTGATTTATATAGAAACCGCTCTGTCGGAAAGAATATAGAGAATTAAGCAGAAATTATCACAGAATTATCAAGAATGGTACCAATCGAAGAAAAGTTACAATCAATTTTAATCGTATAAATTTGAACGCAATTTCGCAGATTACACGTTTGCCGAGTTCTTTCGAGAGTAAGTTAAAAAATCGAGTAAGTCAATTCCATACATTTGCATCGATTTAAAAAAAAACGTTAATAATCATCGCCGCGAGAGCGGAAGAGAACTGAAAGAGGGTCCACGCGAGGGGGAAGATTTCACGCTATATCGTCATTATTAACAACCTCGCGCACGGTCAATGATGAAACCACCATGTACTACTTTACGGATTGTTTCCGTCTAGCCGATCGTCCACGTCCCGTCTGACACGAATATGCTATGCATCATTCTCGAGCTCGCGAATTGCAGCTGCGACCAATCAAGCAAGATGCCTGACGACTTCGTTAATAGTCTTCCTTCATCGCGACTTCTTAATATATTTAAAAAATTAGCTTTTTACATTGATACATTGATAACGAATCGAATTGCGAAGAGAATCATGATTGTAAATTATTTAGAATTTATCGAAAATAATTAATAAAAAAGTTATTAATGCAGCATGTGCGTATTTATTGGGGTCAATATGCGTTTCACATTCCTGCATATTACTGTCATATATTTTCATGTATGTTTAAACGTGGCAAAACTGGTTTTCTAGTAGTTTCTAGTGGTAGCACTTTGAAAAAAAAGTATTTATTAAGTATAAATAGAATATCCGGAAAATACCAATATCTTAGTAATTGATTATAAGCCTAAATATTTCTTCATTTAATTTTACAAGTAATACAAATAAATGAAAATTATTTTGTTGTTATATAAAAAATATAACAAGAATAAAAAAAATAAATAAATATATTTATCAATAAGACATGATATTGACATAAAATTAAAATATATTTATTTATTAGAATTTAATAAATTTAATATTTATTTTCTTGAAAAAAATAGAAAGATAATCGTGTCAATGAAAATTATTCTTAAAAAAAAAAAAAACATTTATTTTATGCTAATTTATAATAATAAAAAATTGCATACGATTTGCCACGTGCTTGCTGAAAACAAGTTTGAAATGCATTATTTCGACAATCAATCATAGTCAAATTTATGCATAGAATATTAAAAGAATTACTTATCATGGTTATGTACAAAGATGGTTTGCTAAATCCGATGTAAATCTAATTTCCAATTACTTTACTCTAATATCTTTTTCTCATATTATTTAACACTATTACATATTATAAATATGTAATAGTGTTAAATAATATGAGAAAAAGCAGTGTTGAATAAAAATACATAAAATCCTAATTATAATTTCATAATTTTAATCAAATCGTAAAAGATTAAGTAGAGCGAAACGATGCCATTTCCATAATTTTCCTGTTCATTAATAAAGCCATTGATCAATACGGTTGCCGATCTGGCGATCTGGATATCCGCTGGATATCAACCGTTAAATTCTCGAAACTAATAATTTCGATAAAGACGCGAATTATTATTCATTTCCGGTCATGATTCGCTTCGGTTGGTTCAGCGTGCACTATATTACATGCCGAATGTCGTATAATTCCTCTATGAATCGCGTTCCCCGGGAAGCTGGAGATGGATTTCAAGAATTGTCGCGTAAAAAACGTTGACGAATGATTCAGAGAGGAAAAAACCGCGCTTTGAAGGATGATTGGAAAGTTATTGACATCAGGAAGAATTGTTCAAGGAAACGTTATAATTGTATTTCCGCTTGATATCTGCAATCAATCTTTACAAATAAAAATATTAATTTTCATCGACATCGAACGAGATGGAATCAATCAAATTTAGCCTTTATCAATAAACGAAAATGCCAACCCTTATTTACCCAACTTTACAATAAAATCGTTGCAATGAGTCCAAATATTCTCGTCTGACATGTCTGCATTATTTCATATAATCATTATTTTACACATATTTTATAAAATATATATTTATATTTTTTATAAATTTATAATCTTGTTATTTATTTTATAATTTTATAATTTTATTATTAATAATTTTATATATTTTATACCGCATGTTTGTGACATATCTCTTTTGCGGGATGAGGAGAAGCCGGACGATCGCGGGACGAGTCCCGGAATTCTGAGGCCCGGTGACAGGTGGCGACGAGCGCCAGACCTGGTAACAGCAGCATCGCTTACCTCGCGAGTCGCGACACGACGGTTGGTTCCCCTTTCGCGGCTTCCTGCTTGCGAGATCGCTGTCGCTTCCAGCCGACTGCCGCTCGCTTTTCCCACCGCGATCGCGGGAGAGGAAATTATCACTACGCGCGATTCAAGGGTCAAGAATGGTGCGTGGGTGTGTGTACGCGCGTGCGTACGCGTTTCTTTCGCCCGCGCGGGTGCGTGACACGACGCGTAAGAGTAGACGGGTGATGTAGGGTAAAAGGGAGAAACGCGAGAGATAAAAAGAGAAAGAGAAAAAGAGAGAGAGAGAGAGAGAGAGGGCGGAGTAGCAACGCGTCTTGGGACGGTCAATGAACGATTGTCACGCTAGCACGACCGTGGCTCTCCGACTACATACGATCCACCTTTGATCTTTGATCGCGAACCGACCGCGCGCGTGGACCTCGTTTGGGATCATTCGATAAAACGACGCCACGCGATCGAAGGTGAATGGAATTGGTACCCGGCACGGAACAGCTGTTTGGCGCGAATTGGGACGTTGAGCACGATCTCGACAACTCGACGTTTTACTTTATCGAGGACACGAGCGGTTAAAATTCCTCGAAAGTCAGGCACGCTTTATTACTGTCGTATCCTTCGAAGAGGATCGAAGAAGACTCTCTTAAATTATTCCATTCTTTTATTTGAATCGCGATGTCAACTTGTCGATACGCAACGACTTATTTCATGAATACACCGAAAAAAATTAAGTCAGATCAAAATTTATATACTTAAACTAACTGTATTATTTATCAAATCTTCAATGTAAAGACATTCGCGAGAGCAAAGTGTGAAATATCTATTATAGCAAAAGAGATGTTTCACATTTCTTTATACATATATTATTTTTTCGTTACATCATTTCATCATCGATATGACTCCATTTTATCGGCATTTGTCTTTAAATAAAAGGCACGCAAGACAAAAAGATTATAATATGATTATAAATCATAGTTATAAATCTATTTATTTATAAGGATAATTGAGGGAGATCGATTCTTTGTTGCAACGATTAAAATTTATGCATTAATTTAGATTGATCGATCGAACATTGATACGGTTAGCTCACAGGAGAAATATCTTCATACACAGAAAAAAAATAAGTGTCAAATCAAAATTTAGATACTTAAACTAACGCGTTCATTGTTTCGTATATAAGCGACAATTTATAATCTTCTTAGAAGAATTTAATAATTTTAAATTTCAACAATTTTACAATTTTATTTTAATATTATTAATATTTCTTTTCTTAAAGTAGAATTAAATAATTATATATTCTTGAGATGACAATTATAATATTAATTGTCATCTCAAGAATATATAATTATTTAATTCTACTTTAAGAAAATTATAATCTTTGATTTAAAAATGTTATTTTCTATTTAACATTGTTTCTTTTTCATTCAAGAAAATTAAATCTTAAATCATAAGAATATATTTTTCTTGATTGAACTATATAAAATGGCTTCATTCAAGTAAGCAATTATTCAAGCAATTATATTTTTCTATAATTAACGCAATAATTTCATTTCAAGATTTTCATGTTAAAATTAAATATATTGGGCGTTTTCCAGCTAGCGCTACAGAGGACACACAGTGTAACACAGTGAATCATTTCATCCTTGTTTACATTCGGCAACCAACAAGGATGAAGTGACAAACTGTGTCCTCTGTGTCGCTAACTAGGAAAACGCCCATTTTCAAAACAAGAATGTCCTTTTTTTCTGTGTATCCTTAGAAAATATATGAGGTTTATCTGCAACAAAGATGATAACGGTTTATTATTCACGGTAATGTGATTATTGAAGACTGCTCTTGCGAACGCGATGCATCTAAAAAAAAGTGTAACACGTGGCTGATCTGTCAATCGGACCAATCATATCGCGCTCCGCTAAAAGAGCCGGAGTAAACCGAGCACTCGTTCGCTCGTACCTCAACATCATTGTTTCTGTTGTAACAACACTCGTAAAAACGAGAGTGAGACAGGAAGAGATGCGAATATACCTTGCCTTGTCCTCGCAAGACGGCTAATTTCAATTGAAAATTACACACGTTACGTAAACGTTACGTAAAGATACGTCTCGATCATCGAGACGTTTTATGAACATCTCCAAGCAACAAGCTTTATTTACATTGCCTTCTGTTTGACTACTTGGCGAGGATCGCGATATATACGCGCTGCAATCTCCTCTCTTTCGACACACATATTCAGTTCAATGTTACGCTTCTAACCACGATAACGATGCCAGCAATTTGCAACGATTATGCCTATAGCTATCAGGGAACACGAAAGAGTACCGTTACATATAATTCATATAATTCCTGCTTAATGATAGTGGTAAGTGTGAAATCGACGCATCCCTTGGACGTATAACCTTAAATCTGTATCTCGATCACCTCTTCTCACTCAAACATCTCATATACTTTCTGCTGGAAATGAAAATCTCCATCTCCCGGTAAAGTACTTCCTCTCCTCCTAGATCACTCTACTATTGACACATGATGGGAAACTTGCTTACATCGTTGCCGAGGGGCAGTTGCGCAGCAATCTTCGGCCGTGAAAAGGAGCCTTTTTGCGAAGCAAGAGACCGCCACGCCACGTGTCCAGATGGAGAGAATTCCTAGCTCTTTCTCTTTTTCTCCGTCAGATTCCTTGGTTCGCACTCTCGACACTCATCGCGATCCTCGATCGGACTGTCCGGGTAAGCGTCGCGTCACGCGCGAAATCACCGTATGACTGCGGGTCCCGGGTAAAGAGCACGTAACGTACATACGCGCGCGCGCTAAGGCCAGCGCGGATGACAGGCCGACTCCGGGATCAACGCCGCCGCCGCCGGGGCCATCTTGCCGCCTGAACCTAGCCGCAGATCGATGGGGCGCCGCGAGCGACCCCTGTCGGCGCGGAAAATACGCTCGGGTTTCTTCAAACTTTGGACGCAGCGGCGCCCCACTCGCGAAAAACACCCTTCGCGTTTCCCTCCCACGGTTTTCTCCTCTCGAGCGAGCACCTTTCCACGCTGAACCCACGATTCAAAGTCCTCGCGCGAGTTGACAATTGACTCGAAAACCTCTGGTCTTCGTCATCTTGTTTTCGAAGCGTGAATTTTGTTTAAAATTTGGTTTAATATTTTTTCAGACAAAGAGCGTTTAAAAGGATTTCTGGAATTTAATATTTTTTTCTAATTTTTTTTGATATTTTAAAAAATTTTTGAAGTATTAAATATTATTATTTGATTCTGAAAACATTTTAATATTTTTTCAGAATCAAATTTTGTCTAATATTTTTTCAAATGCTTTTTAATATTTTTGAAATTTTAATTTTTCAGAATCAAATTTTGTTTAATATTTTTTCAGATACAAAGAGCGTTTAAAGGGTTTTTGGATATTTTAATATTCTCCGAGTTGGGAGTTAATTCACACGGTCGTAGTAAACATTGAAAGCACACTCAACACTAGTCAACACGCGAAATACAACAATGATATCACGCGCCTCGCGTCTGCAAAGAACTGGCCTGATATTTTGAAAAACGTCGAGCAACGTAAACGCAAATACAGCATAAATCACGAAATAAAATCACATATTTCTTTCTTGCGTCACAGAATTTTTTTAAACAAATATTTTTCAAAAGCAAATCTGCAACGTTTCAAAATCGTGCGTCAAAATAAGAGATCAACATTATCTTCGCCATTCCTATCCATTAAATAATTCTCTTGCAAAGAATTTGATTCTGAAAACATTTTAATATTTTTTCAGAATCAAATTTTCTCTATTTTTTCAAATGCTTTTTAATATTTTTGAAATTTTAATTTTTCAGAGTCAAATTTTGTTTAATATTTTTTCAGATACAAAGAGCGTTTAGAAGGATTTCTGGATATTTTAATATTCTCCGAGTTGGGAGTTAATTCACACGGATCGATTGATTTTTATTCCTCGCAATAATCTCTTCGTCCAGGTGTGACATTTGATATAATAAGCGATTAGAGATTCTATGGAAGAAACGAGATATACATCAACAATGAACGCGTTATCGCGGAACTTTGAGATTTCTACTTGCGTCAGCATCAATGCATTATCAGTCAGCGACAAATATAGCAATTTTCCTCCTCTCGTTGCATCGCTCGATCACTTTGCGGGCCGCAAAGCACGATCATACGGTCGCTTAGGAAGCTGCACACGTGCTGGTTAAGCGGCGCCCATAGGCATGTTCCGAAAATACTGTACACACGCGGGCAATTCGGAAAAATCTTTCGGGAAAAAAAAACGATACTCGAGAGAAGCGGGAATATTTACGCGTGATTACGCGTCGCTTATCGATAATCCACTTTTTATACGCACACTAACCATCACGAGCTTGAAGAAAGAGTGCTATACAGGGTGTATCTTAAAAAGCTCCCCCTTAAGCAAATAACGTTATTCCTGAAAACCGAGTCGAAAACTCCTGAACCATTTTTCTCCATAATGCTTAATAAAGCAGTAATTAATGAGTAAAGTTGCGCCAAAAGATATGAAGATTTGGATAAGCAGAAAAATAAACTGTTTTCATTTTCAAACAATTCATCTTTTCAGAAATCTTTTTAATACTTAAATCTGATTATTTTGGAATCTTGGAAAGAAAAAATGCTTCAGGATTTTTCGACTCGGTTTTTAATCAGGAATAACGCTATTTGCTTGGAAGCTTTTTAAGATACACCCCGTATACATTATCCCCAATAATCTGTGTATTTTTACACACGCGATAGAGACATAAGGATACGTTTTCACGGAAATTCCGCACGCGATATAAATACAATTCCATCACTGAAATCTCTTACCTTTGCAAAGCGCGAGATCCTTAATATCTCGACAAAATAATCTCGCACAAGGGGCACACGTGAAATCGAGTCGAATCGTTCCTCGTCGAGAAAAAACGACGATATCGAGGGAATCTCGGGCCTCGGTCCGCGCGCGATTGTTTGCTCAACTTTCGAAACGGGGGGGAGGCGAGGAAGGGGAGTCGATCTTACGTACCTTGTTTGTTTAAAGCACGGCGTTACGCCCGCAAAACCTCGCTCTCGACTGGCCGCGTCGTGCATGCAGCGTATCCGCGCGCTCACGTACGTCGTCGGACGAGAACCCGCTTGTGTCACGTTGCGTCGTACACTCGAGCGTATATACGGGCTCTCTCTCGGCTCTCGCGGAGCAGCCGGTGCGCGGATCTCGACGTAGACCAATATAGACGGCCGGCCCGCGCGTGGACCAATCGGACGGCGAGCCGCGACGGGCGGGGATGTGGCGTGATCCTCGGTGACGTCACGAGGCGACCCGCGCGATCGATAACTCGAAAGTCGACGTATGCAACGCGTTGCGGCCAACTTTACGCCGACCCGGCACCGCATCGCCGACGACGTTCACGCGTAATAAATAAATATATATATATATATATATATATATATATATATATATATATATTTCCTTTTATTTGTCGCGCTTTCATTCGCGTCTCTTCGTCGACTCGATGTAAGCAGCGGGAAATTGGTGCGAATTGGATGATTGGGAAAATCGATGAGATGCAAAACATTTCACCCTGGCCCCGATAACGATCAGCGCTCTCGAGTTTGGACGACTTATCAGGTGAGTCTTGATACGGATATATTTATCGACGGCGATAATTTATCATGCGTCGATTTATCTCGTTCCCCTTTCATTATTTGCATTATTAATTATTAATTATTATTATTATATAATTATTATATTATTATTATATATTATTATATGCATTATTAATTATTATTATTATTATTATTATATTATTATAAATATTATATAAATATTATTATATAAATATGCGTCCTGTGTACTAGGATTAGATAATTAATTGAAAATTAATTGAAATCTAGCACACATATTTACACATTATATTTTGAAAATTTTGTAAATTAAAAATTAATTGAAATATAGCACACACATATTTACGCATTATACTTTGAAAATTTTAATAAAAATACTTTTGCGTATTATACAATCGTAAAATGCATTCGAATGAAAAAAGATGTTTTTTAGACAATTATTGATATTGAATTTTGATTTTAGATATTGTTTGTCGATACCTGTAGGTGATCAAATTTAATTAAATATTAATTAAATATTAATTAAAATTCAATACACATATTTACGAAAATTTTATAAATTAAAAATACTTTCCCGTACATTTTTTTCTAATTATTTATAGATATTTGTAGGGAATTAAATGTTAATTAAATATTAATTAAAATCCAGCATACACACACATCTTTATGAAAATTTAAAATAAAAATTGTATAAATACTTTCGGATGCTATATAATCACAAAAAAGAAAAAATGCATTCGAAGAAGCGAAGAGAGAATATTTTCTTAGGTAATTTATACATACTTGTAGGAGAGATTAAATGTCAATTAAAAGTTAATTAAAATTCAACGCCCATATTAACGAAAATTTTATAAATTGTTAAAAATATTTTCACGTACTATAATTATAAAAAGATAAAATGCATTCGGACTGTGAAAAAAATATTCTTTTTTATATTAATTGTTAAATAAATATCGTACAATAAATATTGTGTCTCAATAATAGCATCAGGAAAGAGAGAGAGGTCTACGATATAATTTATAAAATAAAAAGAAAATGACGCGATTTCATCATTCAATCTTACTACTTTTATACATTTATATGTATACAGAAAATATTTACTTACATCAAATAACGAGAGCAATTGTGTAGAAAAAAAATTTTATCTTATCACTCAAGTTTTATCACTCGAGAAAAAAACTTACTCAAAATAAACGAATACATCGATGTTTGCAAAGCAGGGATGTTTGTACTTGCGCACAGTAAGTTTACTCTGGCACGTGATTAACGTTTAAACTTTATTAAAACCAACAACAATAACAAGAGCAATAACAACAAGTCGATGTGCCTCAAATAGCCCGCGGAGACAAACTGCATCTCTCGCTCTTTCTCTCTTTTCTTTCTCTTTTCTCATTACAAAAAAAAAAAATATCAATCTGCCCCGCCTCGTGTCGCCCTAGCATCGTCGACCGTCAGCTTGAGCGAGCACGTTTCAATCGAGGATCATTGCGGGCACCCGGAGACCTGCGACATTAGTAAGGACATTCCCAGGTAGAACATGAAACTCATGACATCAGTATGACGTCCTAAAAGTCACCTAAGTCATATTAGAAAAATAACAATATCATAATGATCTCATTTGATACTTTTAACAATTATTTTGATGACTTATTTTTGATATTAAACAATTCTAGCGAACTCTGTTGGAGAATATACATGGTGTCCCAGTTATCTTCCGTCATCTTTCAAAGACAGATTCCTGGGATCATCTGAAGACGATTTTTTCTCAACGAAAATGTCGAGGCACTAATAATTTTTCGAATTATAAGTGATTGGAAATAGGGGGTTTTTCGTAAACTAAGCTTTGTAGAAATAAATTATTAACAAAACTACATTCTTCGATTAATTTTAAATAGAGTTTACTTTAGTTGAGTTTTAATTCAAGACTTAATTGCAAAGATATATGATGACAAAAATTCGGACCATGAAAAAAAAATGATGGCCTTCATTGACATTTTCGCTGAGAAAAAATCATCTTCAAATGATCCCAGGAATCTGTCTTTGAAAGATGACGGAAGATAACTGGGACACCCTGTATATACTTCGCGTATGAAATCTTAAGGATCAATCATAATATCATTTTATATATATATTATATATATATATACATTATATATATATTACGCAATTACTTGTTTATTTAATTATTCATATATATTTTAATTATATTTACGCAACATAATCCTTTTAAAATTATATAATGCGATTATTGAACTTAAAAATTTTTGATTCTTTTTGTCATCTTTAACTCATTTTTTAATCATTTTTAGGTAACTTTTAAGGGATAAATAAAATCATGATGACGTCATAATGGCGTCCTTATGAGTCTCATGTTCTACCTGGGTTTTGCAGATAAACACAGGATTATAGTACACGTTATGATATACATTACAGTCGATGACGCTCCGCGTCCAGCGCGTCACGGATCACACACACGCATGACTCACAGAGACTGATTGCGCCTTGACAATGCCGCTACGATCGCTAAAAGCAATGCGAGGAGACAAGCGAGCAGGAACATGGAGCACGTCGTTACCGTGACGGTTATGATGTTAGTGACACGGGAGACAACACACGTGGCATCGGGAAACGCGCCGTCAAGCTCGCACCTTGTGCGCTCACCTTCGTCTCGAGCATCGCCACGCGTCGTCTCGATTCCGCTAGGCGGTACCACGGTCATCTCCTCCTGATCGCGTTCCCGCTCCTGCCTCAGGGCATCGGCGATCAGACTTATCTTACGCATCGGAGCGTCCTCGTCCGTGATGGATGCCGCGACATCGTCGTCGGTCTTCCTTCCCAGATCCTCGATCTCCCGTTCGTGCTCGCACAGACTGGCCGCGGCTAGTTCCAGGTCGCGAACGGCCTTGGAGAACTCCGCGTCGGCAGTGGAAATGTTCTCCAAGTGGCCAGAAGCGTCTTGGTCCCCGTCGTTGCTGGTCGATGAATTGCGTTTCGAAGGTACCCGAGTAGCATCCTCGAGTCTGGAGGATCCGAGGAGCCGGTCGTCGCTTCCTTGGTCGTCCTGGCTGTATAGGGTAGAGCTACGCGTGCTAGCGCTTTGGTTCTCGACCTCGGAGCTGCGTGACGTCCAGGAATTGTCGCGAGCGGACAGGCGACTGTCGCGTAGGCGGTCGGTCGAACTGTCGAAAGCCTCCGCCGCAATTAGCTCAACATTCTCGTCCACCGCACAAAGATAGAAATCAAGGTTGCTGGCTGCTGGCGTCGTTTCCGACGCGGGCCTCGGGGAATTCGCAACCGGGAATGCGGTCGGACTCTGCTTGTCGTTGGCACGCGCATCGCGTTCTGGGCAATGACTACTTAGAGAACGTACAGGAACGCTCATTGAAGGTTCATCGACCCCGAGTTTCACGTCCAAGTCGTTCGGTTTATCGGTTGGCTTCGACGACTCGATCAGTGGCAACGAGTCGCCATCGTCGCTTTTTATCAAGTTGACCAGATCTTGGCAGAGGCGGCTGTATGCGGTGAACACCGTTTCCGTGCTGCGACTACTCTCGGGCATCGAGACGTTAGAATCCGAGCCTAAGTACTCGTGCCAAAATTTATCGTCCAAGATATTCGTCGAAGACAGCATGGCATCTGACAGCTCCGCGATATTTGGCTCCTTCTCCTTCTTGGGACTTGGCTGCGGTGAGATACGTGGCTTCTTCCGGTACGCGTTCGCTGCCGGATGATTACCGTTAATGTCGGTCTCGCCTGTAATCGCCGCTGGTTCCCTTCGCCTACGCGCTGCGTCGTTATCGGATAGCTCGCCATCGCTTACAACGCGCCTGAGATATTCCGGTCGCTCGGTCATCGAGGCCAAGTTGTTCGCTGCAACGTGTATTTCGTCCTTGATGGTGTCGAGACTGGGTTCGCGTCGCAAGTGAATTCGATCCTGGTTGATCAATCCGTACAGATTGGCCGACAAGGACCTGACGGCGCGTTTCTTCTTTAGGCCAACTCGCGGCTGCTCTCTCGAGACGTCGATTCGGTTCTCTCCAACGACGTTCCGCGTCGCGCCAGCGTCTTTCCTGAGCGCTCTGTAAGCCAAGTCATCCGTGACCACATCGGGCTCGCATTGCGGTATGTATGGCGAGCGTGGTTGTTCCGGTTTCGTCGGTGTCGTGTGCAAGTAATCGCTCTCGGTCGCTGTTGCAACCGGTCCGAGCGGTATACCGAACGGCGGTTGCGGATCGACTATTCTAAGAGTGTTGTTGGCGTGATTTATGCTGCGGAAGACCACGTCGTCGCGCATCACATCCGGTTCGTCTCGACGAGACGGATAGGTCGACGGTAGACGCGCGAGATCGTTCGCCGAATCTCGTCGCGAAAGAACGGGCGAGGCGATGAGGTAGCTGATGTTGGACAAGGTCGATTGTCCCGCGATGTCCGACAGAGACGTGGGCCTCTCCTTGGGATGCATCCTTCGATAGGCCATGTCATCCTTCGTTCTATCCGGCGAGTCCGGAGTAATCACGATCCCGGCGTCCAGCTCGTTTTTAGCTTGCTTGAGACTGAACTCTTCCATACTTCGACGTTCCGCGCGATCCAGCAGGTCTTCGTCGCCGAGACGAAGACTGTTGTATATCGCTTCCAGCTCGGATAAAGCTTCCTCGAGGTTCCTCGAGCTTCTTCGTCTATTCTCCAGGTCTTCCTCGGTCGGTGTCGTTCTTATATTGTCTTTTATTTGGTTGCTTTCGGCATGATTATCGACGTTACAAGGAGATCTTCCAGACGACCAGTCGGACGATGCAACAGACGCGTGCGACGAAATCGTCTCGTATTTATTCGATTCGCAGATGTTCGCTGATTTATTCTTGGCCTTGTACGCGCCATAATTTGCGTCGATGCAATTGAGTTGATCATTGCGAGTGTTTCTGCGTCGACATCTCATCGCTTCGCTTTCCTCGTAAGTCGACTCATTCGCGCGATGACGACTGCAGTTATATTTATTGTTTATGCACTCCAGCGAATTTCGAAACTCTGCTCTAGGATTTGGCAAATTTTCCACCTCCACTTTATCGCGCCAAGCGAGCTCGTTGTTTGATCCATAGTTACCCAAGTTTCTCCAATCAGGTCTCGATATGTCTCTCACGGTATGAGTCTTGCGATCCTCTTGCTTCAAGGAATTTGGCACATGCTGATGTCTATTGATCGGATAGGAACTGTATCCATAATTGAATACGCGGTATCGGGGATCTCTTGGCGGTGGCACAGGCGGTTGGCTGTCCGGATCAATCGATCGATGGTCGATAACATAATCGAACGATTCCGAGTAATGGTACGCGTTCTTCGTGGGATATGTAAAGAAGTTTCCAGCTCGATTGTCCGCGTCTCCGCTGATTTGCCGCGAAATCTTTCCGTAAGCGTTATTCTGATTCAAGTCCGTGACGTATTGTCCGGTAGAATATCTTCTGTAATCGTTGAAAGCTTCATTCGGGTTGGGCAAACCTGCGTGCTGCGGATCCCGGAAAGTCTCCACGGAGGATCTCTGGACCGGTAACGCCCGACTCGAATTTGGGAACGCACCGAATCGACGCGGATGTGCAGGTGGCCGACACAATCCGTTGACGTCTGCGTAAAGAGCGCGTTGCTTATCTTCGGTACGTTCCAAGGAACACTTCTTGTTATATGAGTCGCTCAAGCTATCACAAGTGCCGTTACCTTCGTCCCGAGATAAGCGCTTGATGTAACGCTCCGTTCGAGCAGCGCGCGTCTTTCTATTGCAGATAATGCTCCTCTGGCCATTTTGCGCGCCGTCTGCGTCGTAAATCCTGTTCAACGAATTGTTGGATCTGCGACAATCCTCGTCGGAACTGCTCTCGACGCACAGATAATCCCTCTTTGCTTCCGCTCGAGCTTTCAGTTTGTTCCTTCGAGTCTTTTTTCCTAAACCGTCCAACGAACCATCGCTACTACGCGAATGCAACGAATCCCGATGCGGATCCGTCGAGGGGCGAACGTTACTTTCGGCTGTCATCTTCTGTTTTACATTATCCTCTATCGAATGAAGAACAACACCATCGGGTTGTCTGTTGAGCTTGGTGAGCTTTCTCGGTGTTCTGTTGCAATATACAATTTCTTCATCATTAGAGGAACTATCGTAATCCCTTATTGAGGATATTCGACGCAGGATACCACCTATCGACCATTTCTTCTCCTTTTTCTTGTCCGATGCACCAGATACTGCGTCACAAACTGGCAAGCGTCTTGTTGGTGGCAGAAGACCATCCATTCTCAATATATCTCTCTTGCGCAGCCCCTTTTTCTCCATTATGAATACCAGCAAGGCTCTTTAAAGTTAAAATACCTGCAAGAATTAGAATATATGATAATGCGTTACAGAAATAGGGAAAATATGATTCTATCCTATCTATATATTTCCAAAACAGAGAAATTATACTACGTATAATGATTTCAAAAATCAACTTGTAATATTTATTAAAAAATAAATCATAAAAACCACAAAATTATTTATGTAAAAGAGATATGGAAATAAAGAATGTGCAAAAATTATATATCAAACACAGAAAAAATTCAAAAGCGATAAATTACATATTAAATTATATATTAAATATAATATTAATTTAATATTACATATTAAATTAAATTTCTCATATATTCAAAGTACATGCGCATTCATTGAATACTAATAACCACAGTTTCTTTTCCTCGATATTGCCGTTTTCCCACATATTCTTTTCCCAGTTGAACGTCCGTTCGTAAACATACTCACTCGACGACATTCTTAGAAAACGTCAGAGGCCCTCGATAAAGTTCTACGTTAGTCGCGAGTAAAAATACACGGCCATACCTTGTTGGGCGCTAACCTCCGATGTCGAAATACGCGATTTCTCTCCTCGGTCCGGTCCAAGCCGCGAATGATGAGTCAGCTCAGATATCGGATACACAATCATCGGAGACTCGGCGACGTTGCAGCTGCGAGCGCAGCACAATAAGTGAGGTCAGTATACGTCGTCCAGCCTGCCGATAAACACGATAGCGACGCAATCGCGCAGCAGTTCCTAGCTCCTCGTCTTCTCGTCCCTCTCTCTCTCTCTCTCCGACCCCTCTCTCCCCCTCCCTCTCTCTCGGACGGTCTTGACAGCTCGACTGTCGCGCGCGACAGCCCGTCCACTGGTTACGCGCGACGTTTCTCGCTGCTCCAGTTTCACTGATTCGCCAGCTCTCTCAGCGACGAGAGCGGCGGGAAGGAGGCCCGAGTGACCTCGAAACAGCCATCCTCCTCTGGGCGCGAGGCGACGAGACGGCCATTGCTACGTCGCGTACGCACCATGCGTAAAAGGCACGACGTTCCGGACGTTCACGACGGCCGCTGGCGGACTCGCGAGGCAGCGATTTGTTCTCCGGAGTCCGGACCCCACCCATGCTCCGCTCTCCTCGCGATCCCTCGCGTCAAACCCTCGAGCACCCACGCGCTGCCGCGCCACGACTCCACGCCTGCTCGGTGACCCGGCGCGCCCTTGACGTGACTAACGCCAGTGGACGTAACGGCAGCATAAAAAAGAAAATGGTAGTGTATATGGATTATAATATATAGTATATTATAGTATTAGGAGTTGTTAAAAAATAAAATTAATTTTCTAGATGAAATTTTAAATTAATTATTTAAAATATATAAAATAATTTAAAAATAATATTTTTTAAATAAAAATTTGAAAATAAATGATACCAACGTGTACTTGGTCCTTTTTTTATTTTTTTTTACGTTCGCCGGCATGGTGACCCGTCCACCCTGCTGCGGACCCGTTGATCCGATCCGATGATCCGGTAGCGTCACGTGTGCCCGTCCCCCCCCCCCCACCGTAGACACCGTAGCAAGAATAGATTGTACCCCAGGTGAAGTTACCAGGTAAACAGGCGGACGAAATAAGAGCGGAATTTTCTTTCCTTTTCTCTTTTGCCTTTTTCATGATCCCGGAGCTCTTCTCCTCTTCTTACGTGGCTCCTCCAAACGAGACCTTCGCGACCTCGAGATCCGTCATTATTTTTATCCGATCGAGTGGGATTTTATACGAGATATTTAGGGATGTTTTGTGTGTACAATCCCAGCGAAAAGTAGCTGAAAATCAATATTGACGAATATATCCATTTTATTTTGAGTAAAAAATTGTGGGGAATATTACAATTTTTTTTCTTAGCTACAGCGCAGAGATGTATTTTTTAATATTTATTGCGTTTTTACTGAAATATTCCGAATTTTGTTAATGAAATGATTAACTTTTAGCAGAGAATTTCGCCTTGTGACAGATACATGGCTAACTTCATTAAATTATATTTAATATCTTTTTAACTAGTTAGTATAATATTATTTGACCAAGTATTTCCTCTGTATCTAAACTTTTGTAAATTTTTAACAATTCTGATTTATTTTGTTTTTTGTCATTTGAATCGACGTGGTTATACGTTTTCCATAAGAACACGTGTTAATTCAGTGTAAATTAAAATCCTTATAACTTGCGCTTTAGTGAATCGATTTAAAAATTGTACTGAAGATTCTAAACATATGTACGGACATTCTGTATAATTTTCATTAAATTCTCAATATTTTGAAAATAAGTACAAAACATCATGAATCGAAATGATTAACTTTTGGCAGAGAATTTCGCCTTGTGACAGATATATGGCTAACTTCATTGAATTATATTTAATATCTTTTTAACCAATTAGTACTTGTATAATATTATTTGATCAAATATTTCCTCTGTATCCAAATTTTTGCAAATTTTTAACAAATTCTGAATATTATTTCCGTGTGTTTTTGTCATTTGAATCGACGTGGTTATACGTTTCCCATAAGAACACATGTTAATTCGGTGCAAATTAAAATCCTTATAACTTGTGAACACTTTAGTGAATCGATTTAAAAATTGTACTGAAGATTCTAAACATATGTAAGGACATTCTGTACAATTTTCATTAAATTCTCAATATTTTAAAAATAGGTACAAAACATCCTTAAATGTTACATAGAATAGTTAATGGCAAACAAAGCATCTTGAGAAAATTAAGTTTAAAATGTATACTTTTTTTAATTGTATAATTCAATTTTCATAATTTTATAAATAATCCATTTTTAAAAGTAACGCGACTCGCGTTATCTTTTATATTTGTAATTAAACATTTTATCCAACTGCGAAACTTGTTGCTGTAAAATCGAGTATATTTTAAAAGATTTCATGTTTCCAATATCGTACGTTAGTTTGCACAAGCTTATATGTATATCATCAATCAAATACCTTATTTTTCAATATCTTATTTTTTTATCTTATTTTTCTTTGGAGATTAAAATTATCTAAAACAATGAATTACAGTTCTTTAGATGATAAGATATATTTATAGCACAGACACAAATATTGTCGTTATCACGTTCATTGAAAACCGAAAATGAGAGAAATCTCTCAGGGACGGTGAACAAGATTGAGAACAAAAAGTACAACTGCTGTGTGAGTGTTAAGCTTTTTCGTTTATTGAAAATATCTCTGTAAAACGTGTGTATATTGTGGCCGGGCGAGGTAAGCCGACAATACCGAATCTTCGACAACGAAATGAAATCGGGTAGCAAACGAAGAGATACGGTGAAGACATTGAAAACAATAGAGTCGATCGTATTTTTAGTATCTACATAAGTAAAGGACGAATCAACGATGCATTCGCTCTTACTTTTTTTCTCTTTAATCTTATTATTAATTATATTATGTATAACAAAGCGGTAACAACTTGTTGTTAATTGTAACTATTATGATAATAATCGTTTACTTTATATAATTACAATAATATAATGTGTAAGGATCGTTAACTAATCGATAACAAACGAATCGTATCCTCCTCCTTTTCCTTCCTCCTCTCTCTCTCTCTTCTTATCCCCCCCTTCATCGCATCCTCTCTCCATCATCTTCGTCGCTTTCCATTTTGACCCAATATCGATCGTTAGCTTAAATCGTTTTATAATTATTACTCTTTATTTCCGCTCATCCCCCTCTCTTTTTGTGTATTAATTATTTAACAACAGTTTTTTTTTTATCCTCTTATTATTTGCTCTTTAATTTAATAATCGTAGTAAATATAGTAATTATTTATAATATTGTGCAAATAACCCATATTTTTTTTCTCTTGTTATTTTTATCCTGTTAAGTAGTAATGAATGTCATATTCTTAACGGAGGAGCTTCTCTGTGTTCTCGCATTTTCCTCGCGTGCCTCGTCTTGCGCGCGCGCGCACGCGCGCCTGTCCACGTGTGCGTTACGCATGGACACGCGCGCGTCATCCGGTCCGCGTGTCCGCACCAACACGCGCGAGCACGCACACATGCACACACGCACCCTCACACACACTCGCACACGCATGCATACGTACGCAGATTTTTCTTTTTTTTCTTTTTAATGGACGATCCTTCGCGCGTTTTTTTTTCTTAAATGTTTCGACAGCTAGCTTGTTAAAATTGGATTCTTAGCACGTTTCTACCTATAGCTTGATGACCCATGGCAGTTGCTTGTTCATTTATACTGGCCGACAGGCTCCGTAGCTTGACACTTTACAATATGCTTTAGCCCAGCTCTAGGATTTTTGTTTCATATTTATTTATTTATTTATTTATTTTTTTTTTATTTCATTAATATCATTATTTATTATCTCACGACGTAGGATTAATGATTCGAGAGTATCGAGACACTACAAAGCCCTTTTTGTTTGTTGCTATCCGTTTAAGAAAATTTTTTTCGTGCATTTACGATTAGTTAACTTAGTTTTCTTTTATACAATACGTAACGGCAGTATCGTCCTCGGAGAAAGTACGTTAAACCTCGTCTTACCTCGCTTAACGAAGGAAAGCCCTATTTTTTTTTTGTTATATCTTACAGCCGTCGTCGCGTAAAAAGCTGGTATTTTTTTTAATGTACACTTTGAAAAAAATTAACAAAACTCAACGAAGCACACCACGCACGCTCTTCCACCCCCCTCCCCCTAATGACATTGTTTCGTTCCTCGTCGTCCTAGTTGTTATCGTCATTTTCGTCGTCGTCCTTGTCGTCCTTGTTGTCGTTATCGTCCTCGTCAACGTATCGATCAAACAGTGGTTTTTTTCCCACGTGAAACTTCCCTTCCGCGATATCACCGAACAGCTCTCATGCAACCCTCTCCCTCGTCGCTCCTCGAGCAACTCTCGTGTAATATACATTTCGAAGATAGAAATGCGGGAGGACGGCGAAAGGACTGCCCTTTTAAGCCAAAAAAAAATGAGTTCATCAAGATAGAGTGGAGATTAACAAGAAACTATTTTTTTTCCCCCCCTATCCCTCTTGCTCTCTTAGTGACGATAAAACGAAGAAGATGATTATTAAATCGCCAGTAATGTGGATATATGTGATATAATGTATATTATATAGTTGTTTAATTATTGATTGAATTATTTATTGAAGCGCGAGACATTTTGAAAAATTCTGAAAAATATTTGCACGCCTTTCGACACAGCATTCGCGTATTTTATTGACACTCGCAACCTTCTTCGACGGACAATTTCTCTCATCTTAAGATATATGGTCCCCTCGCAGTCCTCTTCGATTCGATGTCACGGACGGAATGTTAATCTCAACGTCGATGAGAAGACGTTGCGATCGAATTATTGGGGAAGTCGCGAATAAACGCGCGGCGCGCGTCATAACATTCCATCCTTCGACGAATCGACGCATTTGCCGAGACACTACTTCAGCCTACTTTTAAAGCGGATGGTCCGCATTTCAAGATTATCTCAAGGCGAGTCTCTCAAAGTGAATACGTTGCGTAACCGATTTTTTTATATAATTCTATCGTCGGCAACGAACGCTCCGATGGCGATCTCTCTGATTTAAAAATTAGAATTATTTTTTATCTCCATTTACAAGTCACGATAATCGTGCCAATTCGAGTTTCGTGTAAAACGAAAAGCTTTCCAACATTCTGAAAATTATTCGGGATGTTGTCCGACAAGTTTGACATTTCGTTGATCCGTCTCGTTTACGTCGACCTATCGCGGACTATCCAAAGTACAGAAATAGAGAATGCCTGTACTCCCTTCGCGTGATTGCCTTCACTTTGCGTGACTCGTCCGAGACGAAATCGTGAAAAGCGACAAACCATGCAAGCCATGCATGCTCGCCTTCAGCCGCTCGTCTCTTCATCGCGCGCCTCCAACCGGGGAAGAACGATGCAAATCGTCGAGGAGGCGTTTCCGAAGATTGCGGCCGCATTCGTTTGGACTGTCCATCGCAATAAAATTTAAGCCTGTCCTGTGCATACAAATCTACATCGGAACACGAGCACGTTAGACAAGTGCTCTAGCCAATTAAGCTCACAATCGGAATAAGCTTCGCGAGACAGGAGCTTAAACGTCTCATCGGCGGATGCATTTATGTCCTATAAACGATAAAGTTAAGTGACATTCAGATCATCTGCCCTTTTCCTGTTTCTCTTTACGTCTCTACCGAGAAGATAGTCTCTACGAGAAGAGAATTGAATTTACGTTATTACGTAACCAGTGTTTGTCGGTTCGATGTAAAAATATTTGTACGCGACAGGCCGTAAAGTTTCGCGTCACCCATTCATCGTTTCCGCATCGACTTATACATGTACGTACACGGTTGTCTACAGCCGAATGTACTCGCGAATGTAATGTCGAAAATATTTATTATCGTGAGAGAGTACAAGAGCGATTTGATTATATTATATCGAATTATTTGCACGTATTACAACACGGGAGAGGAGGCCAAACCGATGACAGGGCGGGGAGGGAGTCTCGGGGGGGGTACGGGACAGAGTGAACCGGACGGACCTTTTCGGATATATATATTTCTCGATAACGTACTCTTCGATATTTATTGGAGCAAGTTTCAATCTTCGATTTGTCATCGTCGTCGTCGTCGTCATAATTGTCGTCGTTGTCGTCGTCGTCCATCGAGCTTTCAAAGACGCCGCGATTCCGAGGGACAACGTCGAGACGCGATCGATCGGTTCGGAAAAAAAAAAACGCCGAAGGGGGGAAGGGGGAGAGAGGACCGATAATATACGCGCGAAATGTCGTAGAGAGCGACGATTCTTCTCGAGCGAACGAGACGCAGCTGCGTTTTTTCGGAAGCGATTAGTGCCATCCTGATTAGATTTTCCTCCGAATGCTTTCGGAAACGCATTTTTCTATTCGCGTTTCTATTTTTTACACGATTAATAGTCTAGTGTTCGACCTAAGTTCCCACGTTACGACGAGAATCCCCCTTGAATCGCGAGAAAAAAAGACGTAGTCTCTCCTCGTGAGTGCGGACGGCATTATTAATGCTCCTGAATCATGCGCATCGCCATCGCGACGAATTACTTTTACGATTGTGCCTTGTAAAAAATACTTTCAGCCTCGTGTGTCTGAAAAAAGCGACATGAAATTTTGAAGCGCTAAATATATTTGAAAATTAGGAACATGCGTTCTTCTTATCGCTTGCGTTACGTTTTTTATTTTCGTATAGAGATAAATTTCTTCGAATATATATTTATACGTTTCCTTTAGAATATCATTTTCACACATTTATCTTTTAATCTTAGCGGTATACATTTGAAGCGAGCTTAGATTTAGAATCTTCAAAATGGCCAATGTAAAAATGTCGGACAATCCGCGATTTGAAATTCGTGCATTGCAAATAAATGTAGAAAAGCTACGATGAAAACACACGATTAATATCGGACAAAGCTTCGTTAGGTCAATAATTCGCCATTAGCGTGAATTATTTGTACAATAATTTCTCATCGATAAATCTTATTTACTCTTTGTGTTTCTGTAAAGTGACGATTTGCCAGGCTACTTTCCAAATGTTTCATATCATTATTCATCTACAACGACATCTGCTCTTTTATGTCTAGTTGCGAACGTTGTCCTCGTCATGATTAGTCTCGTCATTGTCATCATTGACTGAAACAATCGATTGAACGGCAATCGAGTGTGATCGACCAAGAGAGAACAGCACGAGTGAAAAGTTTGGAATGTGCGCCTAGAATTTATACAATCATGCCATTTGGGACAAATGAAATATCTAATTTGATCGATCAAAAATGCACGTGCGTGACACATGCTCCGTATCATATATATTCTCCTCGTCTAGTCCCTCATACCTCGTAGCTCAATTATTAGACGTGGCGCGAAAGATGTAGACCCATGCGTCACGATGCGACACTCGGTACGTGAATCCTTTATCTATCCCCGAGTGCTCGTAAATCCATCAATCATGTTCAATTGCATCAGGACAAGCAACATCTGCGCCAAGCACGGCCTTTGTTACGTCTGTCGCGGTCCCTGATCTTTACGAGGCGCTTTCACACGTTCTCGGCCAGCGAGAACGCGTTCTCCCTCTCTCGCCCGAATTTCGACTCCCGTCACCCCCGCCCGCGCCCCTCGACTTCCTGTCTAGAGCGCTGACAACAACGGCCCACCGCTTCCACGTCGTTGTCCCTCGCGATCCGCGTCTGTCTCCCCGCACGTCCCTTTCCTCCGCCCTACCGACCCTACGCGGATGTAGACGTAGAAAAATAACGATCGCACAATCCGCATCAACACACACGCACACACGCATTTATTATTTCTCTCCTTGTTCTTCTTGCATCTCGCCGCCTACTTAAGCTCACACGACGTGACCGCGATAACGCTCTTCGTCAACTCGACTCGTTCGAGTCGTTCGCTCGTGTGCGTGCGAGGCGAGACGAGCTCTTCGAGCTGTCCTCCGATTGACATTTCAGGGGAAAGAATAGTCGGCGTTCGAACAAAAATGCAACGTTCGTCGGGAGGAATTTGTCGAACGGCAAGGGTCTCTTTATCCGAATGACTAATAAAATGTCAGAGAGGAAACACACGCGGGTCTGTCTCATCCTGCACACACGCGTGGAACATCTGTCTATACATGACACACAGACGCGCATGTATTCTTACGACAGTCGCAAAGTCATCGGTCGTCGTCATCGTCGTCACGCTTTATACCGTGATACTCTCCGATACTCTCTGTGTGTGTGAATTGTTGAGACACACGTTCAAAGTTGCTCTGGTGATCTGTGTGTAGGTTGTTGCGCGAAGGCGAAATGAGATTGGTACTTACACTTCGTGACGGAATCGCGACGATAACTGCAAGTGACGCGACCACGATGGAAAGAGTGCAAAGCGTCCTTCTGTCTGGGTGCGTACGAATTTCGAGCCACGAATTTCGAGCCGATCCCGAAATGATCCCGAGACAGAGAGGCCGGACAGATGGTTCGGGAGCTGTCCTATTTAATTGAAATAACTGGACCTCCCCGAATCAAACATACGCGCCTCCTTCCATCGTGATCCAACATCGATCGAAGGTTGACTGGCGTGCAACTTTGACGGACGCGATTCCGCGCGAAGTTCCTGTGTGTGTGTGCGTAAACCCGTCTATAGATTCCGCATTGATTAATCGGGACGCCGACTGCGTTAGCAAAGATAACTCGGGTGCTGAGAAACAGAGAGCGAAGAGGACGCACACGGTTTCGTCAACTATAGGGAACGCAAAAGCAGCAGCTTCAACTTTGGGTTGAGACGCCACCGATGATATTAACGTTATTTAATTGTCGGGAAACCGAAGTTTGTTTCTTTTTTTTCTCCCCTCCTCTCTTTTCTTCAGCTTGCTTAAGATTGCTGTTATTCAAAAGGCACAACGTAGGGTTTTCATTATCATCCGATTATTAGCGAGAAATACTTGTGCGATCCAATTCGTTTCGTGTATACAAAAGGCTCTTTCCGCACGGAGCTCTTCCGCTTCTCTTCTTCCTCTCTCTCTCTTTTTCACCCTTCCCTCGATATTTTCCCCGCGCATTTTCCTCACTCTTTTGAAGATACTCGCGAACTCGAAAGCTCCCAAAGTGAAACACTCTCGCTACTGAAAGAGCAATATATATATATATATATATATATATATATATATATATATATATATTTCGGAGCGGTAAAACTATATTTTACATAGCAGTATCTCCTTGTTACTTATTTCATTAACCACGCTAGAGAGAGTTCGAGTCGGACGAACAAATTTCGCGTGTGCTCCGTGTTGTGTGCACCATCGATACAATAATAATTACAATAATAATAATTATAATTATAATTATAATAATGATAATAATAATAATAATAATAATAAAATTACAACAACCCTATGTAAAATCTCTTCAGCGTTTGCGGGTTGTGCGACGCGAGACGGGTTTACGCGCGCGCGCGCGCGCGCACGGCGATCGATTGCGATTATTCGAATAACGATACACTAGAATGTAGAATTAATTTATTTATTCCGAAGCGCGTTTTTTTTATACTACGTCGTGTAAGACTGCGTGTAAGTTTTGCAAATGTGTAAATATCTAGCTGAGAGATGATGAGACTGCGGAATCGCGCCCCCTCCCCTCCCCCTCCCCCTCCCCCTCTCTCCAACCCCTTCGGCCGTTGGTCGATCATCGGATGCGTTAAAGGTGTACGTCTCTCTCTTTCTCTCTCTCTCTTTTCGCGCGGCAGCGTTCTCTCTCTCTCTCTCTCTCTCTCTCTCTCTCTCTCTCTCTCTCTCTCTCTCTCTCTTCCTTATTACTATTTATTATTTTATTTTTTTTCTCTTTTAAAAAGCCAATAATATGCACTTTTCCTCGACGCTTCGACGATTGCTTCGACGCGTTTAGCGTCATGCGATTGAGGGTCGCGACGCGAAAGTGTCGAAAGGGAAGGGCGGCGAAAGAGCGGAGGCACAGACAGGCAAATGGGAGTAGAGAGAAATAGGTATATATATTTATATATATATGTATATGTATGTATAAGTCCGTGAGAAGAATCCGAAAAGAGAAAAAAAGGAACGTCGATTCAAGCGGATCCCCGCCGATCCGGGGAGACGCAAAAGGGTTTCGCGCGCGAGATAGACCCGAGATAGAGACCGGAAAAAAGCGCCAAACGCGGAGCAAAAAGAGACGCGGACACGTCGTCGACATCGACCCCGAAACGCGGAGATGCTCTGCGGAGAGGAGGAGAGGAAAGAAGGAGGGGGAGAGAGAGGGAGACACTCTCCGAGACTCACGCGTGAGCGTCGGAGGAGGGGAAGGGGGTGGGGGAGGGTTACATTCGCGGTCCGCGATTTAATTGATTCGCGGCGGCGGATGGAACGATCCTGTGTATCCCCGATGATTGACACGCGCGGGACTCCCCTTCGGGACCGACGGACGAGGTCGCGGAGAGAAATCCGTGAGAGAAAGGGGCGGGAGAGGGGGGTTGTGGAACCAAGCGGCGCGATCAAGCGTTTTTTCGCGCACCGTTTTCCGCGAGAGATTGCAAGCCGAGCGAATGTATAACACTACTACGCGCACGTTTCATTTCACGAATGAGTCCCCTTTCGCCTGCGAAATTTTCTTTCGCTCGTCCTCTAATCGTCGTTAATCGAAAGTGATGATCGTACGAGTCGGTATCGACCGATATCACGACATCGTTAACATCATCATCATCATCATCATCATCATCATAATCGTCGTCGTCGTCGTCGTCGTCATCATCATCGTCATCATCATCATCATCATCATCATCATCATCATCATCATCATCAACAACAACATTCTTTTCCTTCGTTCCTCTAGCATAACTGCGATTTATACAATATCGTTCTTTAAAGCGAATATCGCCGCAACGGGGCTCGACGGCGGCGCCTGAGGCGTCGCGGCGTCGCGCGGGGGCGAGTAGGCGGGTTTACTGCTGTAAAACGGTGTAAAAAATCCAAACGGCGGATATAGAGATTCGCGAGATTGAGCTAATGTGTACAAGATGGTGTAGACAAGAGGTCGCGCGTCGCCTCGATGCGCGGCCGTCGTCGCTGACGCGCGCGGCTAACGCGATCCGCGCGAGCTACTCTTTGAATCGAACGACGAGAGCAATAGAGAGGCGAGGCTTACTGCGAGAAAAAGCAAGATGGTCTCTCTCTCTTTTTCTCTCCGCGTCGCGATGTCACGTCCCACGAGTCTCAATATTGGGGAAGTCGACTCGGGGAGGACGTTGCGACGTTCCGGCCTTCCCTCCTCGTATTCCTCCTCGCGTCTTCGTAGTCCGTCCTCTTGCTTCTCCTCGTGCATCTTGAAGCCGAGTCGCGCTTTTTCGCGACATCTTCCGCGATCCGGACGCCATGGCCAAGTAAAACCGATCCTCGGTTAGTCACGCGGACACGCGACAAAATCGGCGATCGGCGAGAGCAGCGCACTTTCAAACCGGTCATCTAGACGCAGTCGCAGTCTCCTCGTGTACTTGATACGGACGCTCGTCTAACCAGCGACGTGTCTTTCTTCTCTTTCTCTCTCTCTCTCTCTCTCTCTCTCTCTCTCTCCCAACGGTCGTGGCTCGTTTAAAGTCGATTAAAGGCAACTCGTTGGAGGAATTGTTATTTATACAACTATAAGGCTGTCGATGGAGAGCGCACGCGAGGTGCCCGCCCGGCCACTACTTCGCACGAGCAGTGCGAGCGGCTGATGATGCGTGATCATCGTCGTCGACGATGTTGCTGCTGCTGCTGCTGCTGCTGCAACTGCTGCTGCTGTTGCTGCGACTGCGGCTGCTGCGGTAGAGCGATTTGCGGCGCGCGGACGGCGGCGGTGGCTGCTGCGGCAGCTGCGACGGCGGCGACGACGACGATGGCGATCAGACGTCCGCGGTTTTCGAAGTGACACTCGGCGATCGGCTGTCTATGACAACGCGATGGCCGTTCTTCGTGATGTAACCGTCGCTCTCGACCAGCACCTTGGTCTGCCGTGCGCACAGATCCGTGTCCGGATCGTCGCTCTCCTCGCTCGGGCCGCCAAGCCGCTGCTGCTTGTGCTTCCGCCAGGCGTTCTGTATTAGGCGGGCGCAATACTCCTCGCGCTGCCGCCACAGGGTGGACGAGACCGGCTCGTAGCCGACCTCGTCGGGCCGCGCCTGGACCTCGCCTATATCGCCCGTGTCTTCGATTGGATTGCCCTTCCGTGCGAAAAAGTCCTTGGTGAGGGCGTCGAGGATATCCACGCAAAACATAAGGTCACCCTTACATATGGGGATATCCATCGACACGATCTTGTATTTATTGGGCTTATGTATCTGCAACGGGGGCTCCAATACATCGAGAAATTCCGACAGCTGGTCGTATCTGATGTACTGCGTGCCGTCCGGATCGAACTGTTGCCAAATCTCGTAGTACATGTCGTAATCGTCGTCCGTCAGGCCCTCCTGCACGTCCTCGGTGGCCTGCGAGTAATTCTCGAGAATCACGGCGATGTACATGTTGATAACGATCAGGAAGCTGATGACGAGATACGAGAGTAGATAAGCGATCCCGATCGTCGAGGAGCCGCAGTTGCCTGGGTAGCCGATCTCGTTGTTTGGCTCCTGGCAGTCCTCCTCGTTTATTATACCATCGAGAACACCGTCCCAACCGGCCGATGTCGACATCTACCAACACGAAACGTTGTAATTTACCACGCGTCCGATATGTCATTTTCATGTAGCACTTGACAGAAATAAGAGTCTTCTCTTATATAAAAGAAGTAATTAAAAACGACCACACTGGCAAATTTTATTAAAGTGAATCACGACGTTTCGACCATGGTCTTCACATGTGTTGATGGAGACGTTGACATGATAATCTTAACGAAGTGATTTCCTTATTTCTCATGATAGAATAGTTAGCTAAATTATTTTCACTCGAAAAGGACCAAAACCATGGTCGAAACGTCGTGATTCACTTTAATAAAATTTGCCAGTGTAGTCGTTTTTAATTACTTCTTTTATTTTATTTACTGGCGACCTTCAAGAGTTCAATGTTACTTCTCTTATATAATTTTTAGAAATATATTTACACACATGCGTGTAAAATAATATTGGCTAAAATAATAGATAATAAAATGTTTACAAAAATATACGTGAATTAATATCTGTTGCAACAGTCACCTGAAATAGCAGTATCATGGACTGTCCAAACGTCTTGAAATTATACACGTCATCGAGTCCGCTCTTGTCTTTGACGTGCATGAAGAAAGACATCCCGAATATCGCGAAGATAAACATCACCAAAAATAGCAGTAGGCAAATATTAAAGAGGGCCGGCAACGACATCGCCAGGGCGAAGAGAAGAGTTCGGATACCCTTGGCACCTTTCACGAGTCGAAGCACACGACCGACCTTCGCCACTCTCACTACACGAAGCAAAGTCGGCGATACGAAATATTTTTCAATAATGTCGCTGAGCACCAGACCTGTTGGAAAAGAATCCACACTTTAGCGAATCTCAGACTTGTGCTCTACTTGAATTGAACATCAAGGAAATGGGTGCATAAATCATAAAATTCATTCGTATAATTCATGAAACTCTCGTGCAACGTCAACAGGTTCAATAGGTCCAATGGGTTTGCATGCGTTGGGTAGTATCTAATTATCGTGTAACTAGGAGAGTAAGGTGCGCGATTTAGAGAAGCTTTAAAACGTCCAAACGTTTCTATCAAAATTATTCCTTCAAACTATAATCAACAAAATCAAACGTTTCTTTCCGATAAAAAAATACGCATAAACGCGAGAAAAACATATTAGACATTCATATTAGACATTACGTTTCTCGCTCTAAGAAAGTGTGTGCATTATAGGTGTACAAAATCGAAAAGTTCTCGTCACAAAACTTCATGCGCGTCCTAAGGGGACTCGGATGCTTTGAAAATTCACGTTCGTAGTGTCACGAAATCATAAAAAGCGCATATCAAAACTAATTGAATATATGGAAAACTATATCGTAGATTAAATTCGAAATTATGCAGTGCCTTATGAAAGATAATTTTGAATAGATGAAAAATTATTTTCGCTAATACTATGTCACATTCGAAAATAGATACACAATTGATCTATAGTCAAAAATTAAATGTGAGAGCAATAAATTAGATTCTAGGACCTACATACTTTATACAGACCCGATCTTACCCGATACTTCGATTTACGACATTGTTGCAACATCGATTAACGCGCCGAATTGCTCGTGCAAAGCGTTACATCGCGGCAGCTCTCTTAGAGAAACGTTTATTTGCGGATAATAAATTTTTTTGTACTCCCAAGAAATATTATATTTTGTAAAATTCATAGAAATCGCGGAATCGTAGATTGCGTAACTTTAATCAATTCAATAACGGAACGATTAATTCCACGCATACAATCGCCGATTTCAAAGAATCGCATATCTTTACCGTAAATTCATTCGAGACGCGACACGAAGTAACGCTGAGCTTGACAATTCGAACTAGACATCAATCATGGCACTTAGTGGGATACGAGGGTCGTGGAGTAAGGTACTTGGCGCGGGGAAGGTAAATTCAACATCAATGTAAGGCTACGTAACGTAATGATATCAACCAGTCGTTGAGACACGAGCGAAACGTCGGGCCTGTCTGCTTAATCGAGAAGAGAGATTATTGTGCGTGCATGAAAAAAAAGAAGAAATAGCATGGCATGCCGAGATCCGTTCTCGTACGTGAGATAGAATACTACACTACGAGTATGTATACTAAAAGGCGGAAGAGAGAAATAAATTAGATCATGATTTCTTCGTGAATCGAGAAGAAGAGAAGCTAACAGGCCACTTCTTTTTGCGCATTTCGTTTTCGTTTCGCTCGGGTCATACGACTGAAGCAACCATTACGTTACATTACCTAATATTGACAATATAACAACAACAAAATCAAAGAGGTTCCATGGCTCCTTGAAATAGTGGTAGCGCAGAGCGAAGATCTTCATGAGACACTCGCTGGTGAATATCACAATGAATATCATGTTGAGATAGTCCAAAACATTGCTGAACGTTTCGCTTTGTTGATAATGGTCCAACGTCATCGTGAGCATGTTCAGCCCGATGAACAGCATGATTATCATATCGAACTTTTTGTCCGTCACTATTTCAAACACTATCCCTTGCGGTCGCCACTGTAGAAGCCGAAAGAAATATTTTGTATTAATAATTACTCAATACGTTGAGGATGTTTTGCACCTATTTTCAAAATATTGAGAATTTAATGAAAATTGTACAGAATGTCCTTACATATGTTTAGAATCTTCGGTACAATTTTTAAATCGATTCACTAAAGATCGTTCACAAGTTATAAGGATTTTAATTTGCACCGAATTAACATGTGTTCTTATGGGAAACGTATAACCACGTCGATTCAAATGACAAAAACACATGGAAATAATATTCAGAATTTGTTTAAAATTTGCAAAAGTTTAGATACAGAGGAAATACTTGATCGAATAATATTATACAAGTACTAACTGATTAAAAAGATATTAAATATAATTTAATGAAGTTAGCCATGTCACCAGACGAAATTCTTTGCTAAAAATTAATCATTTCGGTTAACAAAATTCGGAATATTTAAGTAAAAACGCAATAAATATTAAAAAATACATCTCTGCGCTGTAGCTAAGATCAAATTGTAATAATCCACACAATTTCTTACTCAAAATAAAATGGATATATTCGTCAATATTGATTTTCAGCTACTTTTTGCTGCGATTGTACAAAACATCCTTAATATAAGCATTGTAAATAAATAAAAAATATTTTTTAAAATAGCATATTCTGAAAATTCATTAATTCGAAAATCTTTTAATTCAAAACTGTCAAAAAAAGTCGCAATGTTTTCAAGTTTTCAAATAATATCACGTAAAGTTTGCGTTCAAATTTATTGATCTGGGTGATGTGTATGCATAATGTAACATATATATGTGTATATTATTTGTATAATTTACCCTCGGTCGAGGAATGGCTTTCAGAGGCTTTTTATTGCCCATTTTTTTCATGGCGTTGTAATATTTCTTCTGATCTTCCGTCATGAACATCTCGAGGGAGCCGCCAGCCTTCTTCTTTTGCTCGTTAAAGTTGTCGATGATTACTCCAATGAATAGATTGAGGGTAAAAAACGATCCAAATATAATGAAAAACACGAAGTAGAGATACATGTAAATGTTCGTTTCACGAATCGGCTGCTTGTCGATCTGCACATCGGGAAATTAAGAGTGCATTAGAACATGTACATAAACATCGATAAGGAAAAAGAAGCTATTAAGAGACTATACTCGCCTCCCTAGAATCGATCGCGTCATTCATGATTTGGATCCACCCTTTAAAAGTCGCCACTTGGAATAGGCACAGGTATGCTTTCCCGACGTGATCAAAATTCATTGGCGAATTCTCCCACGTGTAATTCTCAGCGAAGCAGGCGTTCCGATCCGGTATTATCTCGTAGCTGAGTGTCGTCTTGTTCACGTCGACACACTGCGACATAACAATCAAAATTCAATTTTAATTAAATTATATTAAATTAAATTATATTAAATTATATTAAATTATATTAAATTATATTAAATTATATTAAATTATTATTTTCCGCTCATTTTTCTAATAGTTTCACAATTTTTCGAAAGGAAATTCTGAAATTACTCGCGCAAATAAGTTGCACGAATCGTTTAAACTATAACGAGTATCGATAATCTTGAAGATTGATTTTTTATATCTGTGTAATATAAAATGTATGTACCTTGTAATATTTCCCAGCAAACAGCTGCACTCCCATGATTGCGAATATAAGCCAGAAAATAAGGCATACCAGCAACACGTTGAAGATAGATGGAATGGCTTGGACCAAGGCATTAACGACTACCTATGAGAGACGAAGTTTGATTAAACTCAACGACATCACACGTTGATTAAATTAAACATTTCAGCATCTATGCTCGACTATGTGACTGTTATACGCGCTATGCACGTAGTGTACTCGTATTTTAATAAAAGAGATTAAAAGTATACAAAATTTATTTTATAAGAAATACAATTCTTAGAGAGAAAATAGATAATTTTTAAATAAAGAAAATTCTTTTATACAGGTTTTATTTTGGAAAGAATCTGGAGTTTTTTTTTACAGAAAAGTGGAAAATATAAAAATTATAAGAAATAATAAAAATTTCTATTGAAAAATATATACAACGTAATTTATGAAAAATATATCGTAAATTACCTTTCATATAAAAAAATATCTATAACTTAATATTAATACATAAATATAATAATAAAAAAATTAATCTAATATTTATTTATATATATTGCATTTCTCTGTGTGCAGTAGCTTTTGTGCGTGATATTTCGACTTTGCAAACATTTCTGAGTAAATCTTCTTAATTGATTTTCAAATATATGACATAATATATGAATAAGCAGAGTAAACCAAGTGAAAAGTCATGTAGAGAATTGAAATACTTTGCGATTGAAATATTCTTCAATTTGCATACACACCAAGAAATCATTCTTTCTCATTTTCTTTCTCATTTTAGAATAAAAATAAAATTTATTGTTAAATAATTTGCTTATTTTAATTATATGTATATACGAATCATAAATATTGACTTGAGTATTTTTATCTTATTTCTTTCTTAATAGTGTGTGTATGCAATTTAAGTAAAAATGATTAAAACTAATGTATAACTATTTTTAATTAAATTAGTGTGAACGTGATTTTGAGTGATCGTGGATCAGTGACTGATATGCGCATCGTGTAATTTATATTTACAAGAATTTGGATATACTAAAAAAAGGAGCCACAAGCAGTTCAACATGTAAAGCAGATGCAACTTGCAGCACAAATAAAAAGCTGACGAAAGCAAGCGAGCAAAGCATTCAGTTTCCACGTCTACCAAGCAATTCAATTACAGATATTACGGCAAAGCAATTCATATACAGAATATCCCAAGAAAAAATATATGAACAGCGCTCTTTCATTTGTACATTTTTATTGCATATTTCTTAAAAACTCAATAATATTGTAAGCAATTTTTTAATATTGTAAAAAATGTTTTTAAAAAATAAGTCAAATTTTATATTAGCTTATTAGCTAAAATAAAATCTCATCTTTTTTATTTTTTGTTTGAGAAATAATTATTAAGTTATTTAATATCAAAAGATTAAATATTTACAACTGATAATTATAATGGATGAACATTTTTCAGAAAGAAGTTAGAAATTAAACTTTTTTTTTTAAATATAATGCTTTTTTTTTCTCTTCTCTCTTAGGATATTCAGTATGCAATATTTGAAAAAGAAGAAGAGCAAACTGAGAATTCTAGATAATTTTTCCGCGTGATTAATATGTTCCCTAGAATTACTTGCATAAATTGTGCAAATTATTCTTTGAAGAATTTGCTTAATTAAATTCACGAACAAATTTCGCAAATGAAGAATCCTAGGGAATATATAAATCATATGTATATAAATTCCAGTAGAATATAAATCCTATAAATTCAAAAATCTTCGTGTGATCTCGTGCAAAATCAAAAGGCAAGAAATAAAATGTCGAGCGCCCCGAGGAGCACCTTGCAGCGAGCTACTGTAAAATAGAAGAAGTGTCAGGGCGTGGGCATGACAGTAATTACTACACCCAGTGTCTCAGCGACCTTGTGTTGCGAGTATGTGAGAAAGTATAAGTATATTTGCGAGGAAGTACGTATATTCGTGATCATTATCATAGCGAGATCATAAAGGGCGAACTATCACTACGTCGCGTCATGTGTGTAGTGAGAGACGATTAAAGTATACCCTGTGTGTGTTTGTGCACCCATATCGCATATCCGATAATCAGATAAATTTCATAATTTGACAGTTGTGCTTAATCCTAAAATGCGATATGAGATGTTCGTTTTTCTTTGTATGCGTCGAATTTCTAGAATGTAATGGACGCGCTTTCATGGAGTTCATGGAGCGAGGTATACGGGATGCTTTCATCTCGATCTTCGCGATTCAATCTTTACGAATTATTTTTCTTGGCGAAGATGAAGAAGACGCAACACGTATATCAAAGACAATGTGAAACAAAGCGCGTGTCCTTATGTATGGTGCGTGTTGTCATGAATGTGTCGGCCAATTTCATGGACGGATTATCTACGCGCTGTTCTGCTCCGCGCATTCGCATTTCTAAGCTCTGCTGTGCATTCGCGCGATTGCTTCTATTTTAGCATATCCACGTGCAACAGGAGGGAAAATGTAAGATCGAGTTTTCGATATTACAGCGCCGACGATATCGCAGTTTGTCAAGAGTCGACATTAAAGTATCTGAATCCTTATATCGAAACAAGGAACTATTTTTCATGTAAATGTTAATATTTCATAAAGATTATAATATTTCATAAAGATGTTAATATTTCATAAAGATTGATAAATCAGATTTGCATTTATTATAGACAATAATATGTGTACAAACAATTGCAAGAAATATCGACTCTGTTAAAAAGAATACAAAGATTATACCTTTAAAAATGTTGAGAAATAGAATCAGAATTAAATATAATAACGGTTATTGAAAGAATCCAAATGTTTCAGATTAAACATTAAGAAACAATTAAGAAAAATTCGAAACAGATAACAAAGACAACATAATTTTCAGTTATTAAAATGACAACAATGCAGGCTCTTGATGAACGTTGTTGGTCGGTCTGTCTATCGAATTTCTCGTGTAAGGGAAACGATGATGACTTTCGAATCCGTATAATCTGAGAATCATTCTTCCCAGCTACTTGCGATAATTTAAATTAAAATAAAATACACGTATATCAAATAAAGTAGTATACGATATCGCGCTTGCGATATAAATGTAAAAGAATTGGAAATAAATTGGCAAATTGAATAACAATTAATGAAAAAAAGACTATAAATAAAAATTAATAATACAGATTTAATGACGTAACGTATGACGTAGAGAAGGAAATTTCACATTACTTTAATCGGCAAACTTTTTCCTTGAGGAATACAAAGTTACAGTAAATTTTTTTTCTTATACTCGACAAATTTTTAAATTTTATAAAAATATTCGGGAAAAACTAAATATTTTAAATATCTATTTTAAACATTCCGTATCACAATTCTAAATAAGACATAAAAAAAATCATAAATAAACGTGACTAAAGTAACTGTCTTGGAATATCGCGCGATTACTCTCTCATATCTATAATCCTCGCAATAATAATTTCTATGACAATTTATAATGATTACACAAAAAAAATAGATATTCGTATCAAAGAATACTTGTCCCAACGGACATTCTTTCGATGCGATTACCCAGAAATACCGTTTCTCCCGGCGTTTCTCGCGGGGTTAACATAATCAAACGGTGGAGTGCATTGCTCCGAAACTGGTACCGGAACTGAACGTAGACGGACGGATATGTAGAATGCCGTGCCGTCGTGGGTGGGGGAGAGGAGATTCGACTCTGCCGTCATCAGCGGCAGACGTAGATAGCGAGTGACAAGGTCTGCTGAGACGGTGGGTTACATACCCGCATCCCCTGCATTCTAGACATCGCCCTGAGCGGCCTTAGGGCCCTTAGGGTCCGCATTGTTTTGAAGGCTTGAATCCCGCCAGCGCCACAGAGCGACGCTACGAAGTTAATGAGCGATACCTGCGAGCGAGAAACGAGAGCGAATCACAGCGAGAGGTAGACAGACGAGTGGATAAGAGGGCTAGGAGGTTCTCGATCATGTTCCATGGTGGACGGAATAGGGCGAGGATAGAAGAGAGGAGGGGAGAAAGTCAAACAGAGACAGACGGCCGAGATCGACGTGTTACTGGCGTTTCCTTCGACTCCTCGACGGATCGAGACATTTGGACATCTGTACAAAGACGAAAATTCGGGAGGGCTGTCGATTCGTAGAGAGCCGACATTTTCTAGATCTATATAGAGATGTATATATACTCATATGTACATTAGTATATCACTTTTCCGTAAGTACCACCACTTAAATCAACTTCAAAAATTAGAAATGTATCACTTGAAAAAAATAGAACGTCATGGAAAATATACTTTTCTTTCTTCATTATACTCAAAATCATCTCGGATGATTATTTTGCGAAGTTCGCGTAAAAATTAATATGTAATATTTAAATTGTATAAAAATTAATATGTAATATTTAATAATGTAAACTATCAATAACGAAAAATTTCGCTAGAAACTTGACAATAACGTTTAAATTACTTTAAAACACACGTAAGGATTTGAAACGCTTTCAGAAAATAAATCACGTTTCGCGTAAAGATATTTTTACATGTTTCATATGCACATCATGGATGCAAAACTTATGGGATATTTTTGAAAATTGTAAGAGAAGGAAATGTGTAACGGTACTTACAGAATAAGACTACGTTAATATGGTACGACAAATATATAAAGAAGGGAAATATAAAGGCATAAAGAGATTTCAGGTACGGCACATACAGCATTTAACAATTATCAGGAGATATACATGACTGTGTGTATGTGCATATATATATTGTACGTGGGAAGATACATGTGTATTTATATACACACACATATATATATGTATATAGACACACACACACACAATCATTCAAAGACAGAGATAGAGATAGAACGACAAACAGCTCGGTAGGGATTATCATTACGAGCAAGTACTATCGGCTGCATCCTGAAACAGACGAAAAGGTTTGTCATACTTGCGATCACGTCGCGCCACGCGAGTGATTTCATTTTAATTTACATGTCGCAACAAAAAGTCATCGCGTTCGATTACGCAAAATTACGAGCAAGAAATACATAAAAATATATTTTAATATAAAAAATATATTTTAATGTATATTTAATATATATTTAATATATATAAAATAATAATTTAATATATATATATTTAATATATATTTAATATATATTTAAAATATATTTTAATTATTTTATCAAAGAAGGAAGCCTCATGAGCGAGGTTTTTAGAGATGTCACTCGCGTTGGAGCGTCGTAATATGGTCTAAGAAAAATATTACATGTCTTGAGATAAACATATTACATATCGCGCGCGTTGACGCACGTGGCGTCCATACGCACGCACACACACGCGCGCGCGCACACACATACATACAAGGAAGTTTTTACACTACACAAAAAGCATATATATATAATATATGTATATGCGTATTCATATATGTATATATTATATATAGATATACTGGTATATTTTGCACAACGATCACTGGTACCAAGAGACTCTTAAAAAAGGCGTACATAGGCGACTTTAGCTAGTACGACAACGACTCCAGAATTAGTGCAGACACCAAGTAGAGACGCCAGTGTATCTCTGCACATCCGGTAAGCACACCATAGTACACCGTAATACACAAGCTACACCCGCCGTAGCTGTTCCTTTCCCATTTATTCTCGTTTACATCTCGTTCTCATTTATCACAACGAATATTCCAAAGCCGAAGCTTCGTACCGCGTCCAACGGATCGATAGCGTGCTCCATCGAGATCATTGAATTCGCAATCGATCGGAATCGAGCCGAGATTAATCCGCAGCTCGTTTTAAAGGATCCGACAATCTCTGCCTTGACCGTATTCAAAATATTAATATACATAATTATTTCTTTCTCGACAACCGCTTTTCGCAAAATAAAAAAAAACTAAAGAGGAAAAGTAAACGGAGAAGAGAGCTCTGAATATATTTTACATATATATTTAAAAAGTATAATTAATCAATTTTTATAAAATGAAAATTTTAGAGAGTCAAATAACGAGGATAGAGAAGCGTCTTGCAAAAATAAATAAATAATTTTCTATATATTGCTATCGAGAGAGAGAGAGAGAGAGAGAGAGAGATATCAGTCAAAGCTTAAACCTTTGATCCTGTAAAGCGACTTTGAATAGTCTCGGCTGGTAATCGATCTATCGCCACGACATTGTCACGACTACTTTGAGAGGAAGAAAGAGAGAAAGAAAGAGAGACAGTTAGAAAAAAAGGAACAACCCATGCAAAACCGGCAGCCCCTCGTCAATCGGAGCTCCGCTCGGCTCGAACAAATTAAACGTGCTATATCGTGATATATCGATCGATCCGTTAGCTCCGTACGATTGATCAAACGTCGTTGCGATAACAGGCTCAACTTTTTTTGCTTTATTTCTTTCGCTTTTAAGTCCTCGTCGACCGATGACTTACTCTCATGCCCTCCCACCGTGAGACTGCTCGTAAAGGTCTCAAGGCCCTCAGTGTTCTCATGGAACGGAAGGCCGGGATGTCGGCTGCGCCGGCCCAGACTGCGCCCAAGTTGATCAGTGACAGCTAGTTTCATCAAACATTCATCAGACGGGAACTAAATTGCGTTAGTTCTTACAATAATACTTAATGGCGATCGAGAGATTAAGAGAAATCCACCTCGGAAGCTTCCACGCTCGGCTCCCACCGCTTCGCACATTGGCATTAGTTGATCGAGGGGTGAAAGAAGGGGGAGAAAGAAAAAAGGGGGAGAGATAAAATAAAAAACGGAATATATTATATTATCCGTGCGCCGACGCTCTGTGATTTGTGTCTCTAGAATATACTCAATTATTTGTACTTATCACAAAATGTGTGTTATTTTAATCTTTACACATAAGTAAATTCTCTTTATCGAAGCACGGACGAGCGCATTTTTCTGCGAATGATCTCGCGAATGACTTCGACTTATTTTTATCATTACGTGACCGTTGACTGCTATTAATTTATCGCTGCGATAACGTATTTTATAATTCTCCGAGGTGACGTAAATTTATACACGACGTAAAGACAAATGATTGGCACGTGTACGAAGTCATTCGAGAGAACGACAAGATTTCTCTCGTAAATTATTCAAGTGTGCAATTGAACTTTTATCGTGTCGAGATTTTTATTTTATACGTCTAAATATTTATTTGAAAAATCTTTTGCCGACATTGAATCAATGCTCTCGAAGCGGCATCAATTGCACACGTTTTACAAAATCAAACATTTTTCGTAATTGAATTACGATATTGAAGAGAAAAAAATAACTTACCATGACGATGATGAAATCAAGCCAGCACCAGGCGTTTGTGAAATACTTGCTAAATCCTAGAGCCAACCACTTTATCAACATCTCGAGGAAGAAGATCACAGTGAATATTCGATCCATGTAATACAATATATCCTGTAGGACAGGTCGTTGTTGCAGATGAACGTCCTCCAAAGCCTGCAAATCATTCGGTCATCGATTGATTGGTCGCGTTCTAAATAAATTTCCCAATGATAAAGAAAAAAGATAACAATTTTACCAAGGCCAAGCTACTCAGAAGAATCATAGTGATGACGGCAGTCTCAAAGTACTTGTTTTCAATCAACCGGAAGGTCTTCAATCGCAGGTTTGCCCAACCTTGCCAAAACGGAGCATCGTCGTCGCCGGCCAGGAATGGAAATTTCTTGTAGCAATTTTCCGGGCAGCAATCGGAAGGATAATTATCCTGAATAGGATCTTCTTCTGCTTGTATAATGTCAATGTCGACTTCTTCCCCTTCTTCGCCCTCGTCTTCTAGATCTAAATTTTACAGATTTTTTTTATTCATCAATTCGAGAAAAATGTTCTATAATAAAAGTTTCTTTACATTTACGCGATTGCTGTTCGCTGATCTTTTTTTCCTAAATTTTCAAAGAATTTTCATAAAATTATATAAATTTTATAAATCTCAAAGAGTTATATCAGATCTACCTTCTCCCTCCTGCTCCAGATCTTCTTTGCTAGCATCTTTCTTCTCCTCGCCATTTAACGAGTCCATACTGCCTTTGTGACTTTCATCCTTAAATGCCCGGTTTTTGTGGCTGCCATATGATTTATTACTGTTGAAAAGACACTTGAATAAGGATTACTCTTGACAGTATTGCCCGGAATGAATGAATAATTTAGAAAAAAATTAACCGACCTGATGGTGTCATCCTCATTCTGATTAATATAATCGTTGTCGAGCCTATAATCGTGATGATTAATTGAATTCGCGATAACCTTCGTATTATTCATGCACAGCTTGTTCTTCAGCTTGTTCTTCAAATCTCCTTTAGGAAGAAAAGCAGATCCGATATTAATTACGTTACAGTGATACTTTTTTGGGGGCGAAATTTGATTAATTGAATGTTGATTGATAGTGATTGACACTGTATGAATGCCTCCTGGTCTTTAAGGCGAAAAAATATGCATAATAATCTTTTAATTCTGCATAATAATCTTTTAATTCTTATATCGTGAGAGAAATTTATAAAATTATTACGGAGCAATTTTTACAATTATTCTTAGCAAAACACTAAGAAGTGCAAAAAGTTCATATAAAATTATATTTCAATAAAATTATATCCACTTTAACACGTCAGGCAATATTTCTGCTGATCGTACAAGATAAGAAGATTATTATTATAATCGGAAAGAGATTATCTTTGATTATTCCCAATACGCTTACCGTGAATGGTGAACTCCATCCCCTCGCCAATGGCAACTTCAAGCTGGTTAAGTTCTTTGGCGCTCTTTTTGTCTCTGTATGCGTCCAATTCGCCATCTGCAAGATCTAGGTCCCCATCACGATCAATCCCATCTGCACAATTATGCAAAATCTCTAACCTGCTCTTATAACGGGAGATTCGTATCGGAAAACAAATCGGAACGCGCTGAAAATTTTATAGATAGAGATTCTCTTCCCACATGTGTATACAGGATGTTTCTTAATAAGTGCGAAAAATTTTAAAAGATGATTCTTTGTCGAAAATTAAGGAGGGTTTTTCATATAAACATTAAAAAGTTCTAATAAAAAATTGAATAGGGCTTGATAGTTTCATCCCCTTATAACAATACGGGAGACTGAAAAAAGTATTAATAAATAACCTTTTTACTAGTAGAAAATATCCATCTAATTTAATTTCTTTAACTTGTTCCAAATATGAGAGAAACCTAAAAACCTAATTTTTATCCCCATTTTTGGAGGAGGGATATATGAGAATATGTTTATATGGAAAACCCCTCTTAATTTTCGACAAAGAATCATCTCCTGAAATTTTTCGCACTTATTAAGAAACGTCCTGTATATATGTATATACATGTTCTTTTTGCATACATGTATATGAATTGTTTTCCGTCGCGATCCCCGTCGAATCGAAGAATTAAGATTAGTGTAATGTGATGATATTGTTCGCATGCAATTTGTGTACAGTGTCATTTGTATTCAATGACATCGAATGACTCGATTTAGAAACTATATGATTTCGATTCACATCGTAGATTATTTTATGCGTGATACTTGCTGCATACATGTGTGATATTTATGAAAAGTGTCTATAACATTTTCATAAATAAATCGAATTCCAGAATCAATACGGATTTTCTTAATGATATAGTCATGTACGACTTGAATAAAGTCGAAATAAAGAAATCTTCCTCGACACAAACATAATTTTAAAAATACATGATATTTAAAAAAGCTATTCATAATTCAATCTTGACCTTTAGTCAAAGAGCAAACATCTATAGAAATTCACATTCTCGCATTATTGTGCCAACATGTCCGTTTTTGCGAACTAAATGAAGTTTAAAATTCTCTTTTAATCGAAAAAATGTTGTCACCCATTGACAGAAATGCAGCACGCATCATGCAAGTTCTTATATACATGTCTAAATTCTGCTTAATGATAAATCCGCGTCCCGCTGAAGAGACGACCAACTTGATCTCGTTGACAACTTCATCCACTGAAATTATGTAGTAAAATACGTTCCCAAAATAGAATGCATAGCAACGTATAACTGCCAGGCAGCTAATCAGCGAAACAAAACTTAATTCGCAATTAATCCCATCGTGCATTAAATATTGAATTATTTCATCTCTCTTTGTTTCCCAAAGCTATCGAACCTAAGATGACTGGACTCGGCTTCTTTCCCAAGTCGAAAGAAACAGTTGAAACTTTTTGTTATACGTATCAGATCGTAAATTTAGATTCATTACAATGCAATACGTCAATTTTTAATGGAGCAGAATAGCAAACCAAGTAAAATTGAAAGAGTCTGCGTAATAAATCGAATGTGCTAGCCGACGTATGTATTTTACGATCATGAAGAATATCGTTAATCGAATTGACAAGTCAATAAAGATGCATCAAATGCTTAAAGTGAGCGATGTAAAATAACATATTGAATTTGTAATCTTGAGAGCAGCAAAAAAATTATTGAATCTCGCTTGCTCGAATCTTTGTGTACATTAAAAGACAAATTATTATCGCGCGTGTTTTACTATAATTGATCGCCGACTGGCACCAGTCAAACGTGTAGAAGAAGTGTAAAGCGGAAACTGAAAGACAGTGCCACGAAACTACACAGCGCACACAGCAAGCGATCTGATTGGATATAAACCTTCTTTCCAACTGTTGGACGGTCCCTCACCTGGCGCCTGATCGGATATCTGATTGGTGAATTTGGCTCGCATCAACTTAGCAATGTTTAGAATATTTCGCTTGATCCAGTTAATGAAACGCGCTATGCGATCGATCGCCTCCGCGATCTTGTTCGTGTCGTTGTCCGCGGTCGGGGCTGACAGATTCGACGAGCCAAAGTTGCTGAGCAACAGAGCTAAGAAGAGATTCAGGACCTGTGGACAATAACATTCCTCTATCAATAATTCGATCATAAATCATGTTGATTTTTGTATCGACAATATTTTTGAAACGAGCGTAAAATTGATAAGATCTGCCCCAGGTAGAACACGAAACTCATAATGACATCATTATGACGTCACCTAAAAGTTTTTAGAAAAATCATAATGATCTCATTTGATATATTTTTGGCAATGTTTTGGTGACTTATTAATATCATTTTTATTTATATTACGCAATTACTTGTTTATTTAATTATTCATGTATATTTTAATTATATTTAAGCAACATGATCTTTTTAAAATTATATAATGCGATTATGGAACTTAAAAATTTATGATTCTTTTTGTCATCTTTAACTCATTTTTTAATAATTTTTGTTCAGGTAACTTTCAAGTGATAAGTAAAATCATGATGACGTCATAGTGATGTCGAAGAGTATTTTTATATCGATTTTAAAACATGTATCATCGAAGAAAGAGTTCGCGTTTATATACTTACGACCAAGTTACCGATGACGACGGTGGCTAAGAAGAATGGAATGCAAGAGACATCGCCGACCAGCATGCAATCCCACATAGACTCTATCCATTCTCCGCACAACACTCGGAAAACGATCATAAAAGAGTGCATGAAATCGGTGAAGTTCCATCTAGGCATCTCCTCGTCCGGGAAGAGGTGGACGTTATCGACGTAATTCTTGCCGAATAGCTGCATACCCATCACGGCGAAGATGAAGATAATGATGCACAATACGAACGTCAAATTACCCAACGCGCCCACCGTTCTGCCCATGATAGAGATCAGCAGATTCAGCGTAGGCCACGATTTAGCGAGCTTGAACACTCTCAGCTGAAAAGAATCATTTATTTTTACGGTTCGTTTCATTCGTGATTATCGATTAACGGAATTGTAAAAAAAAAAAACAGATATATAGACACTCACCAATCTGAATGATCGTAATACCGACAGACCTTGCACACCTTCCAAGCCCAACTCCAGAAGCGAAAGAGCGACGATTATAAAGTCAAAGATATTCCAGCCTTCTTGGAAATAATATTTCGGGCTCATCGCTATCAGCTTCATAGTCGCTTCGATAGCGAATGTCGCAGTGAAGAACTAGAATTTCAGTTACAATAGATTATCGATAACGATGGAAATATTCCAACCTTTCAATTTGATTAAAAATCTTTAAATAATTCAATCACGCAGAAATATTCAAATTGCTTTGAATATTTGAAATTTTTGAAAATCTCGAATAAATCTTGCAGAGAGAGATTTTTATATATATATATAATAATATCCAAATGCAATAAATCCTTTTTTTATTTAAAATGTTTAAGAGATTGTTAAAAAAAATATTAATCTATATTTGTGTAAAAAAGAATGGATTAAAATAACATGCAATGTTATAAAAAAAAAACTATATTATGATCATCGTCATATGTTATCGATACTTTGATTTTAAATTCATTATTAAATAATTTTATCAATATAATCATATTCTTATCTTTCTAATAAAACGATATTGCATTTGTTTACGAGAGATACTCACGTAATTGCCAGATTTGAGAATTCTCTCCATATCTTTGTCCATATCGTGGTGATCCAATGCCATGAAGAGCGTATTGACGACGATGCAGAGCGTGATGAAGAGCTCTACGAACGGGTCAAAGACTATCAAGGACACGTACTTTTGAAACTCGAGCCAGAGCCAGCAGCAGTCCCAGACGCAAAAGATGTCGATACAACGGAACATTCCGGCCAATAACTTGTCCTTCAACGTAGGCCCTTCTTCATCGTCGTCTGTCGGAAAGTAATAGGTCGAAACTGTAACGCGCGTTAGTAATTTTGTCTGGCACCACTCTTTTTGGGGAAAGAGGTTTTTTCTTTGGTCAGGCTCTCATTCTTCGAGATCACAGATTATATTTACAGGCAGGCAAACAAGCAAAAGGCGTGGCAAAATTAAAAGAGGCACACACACACACACACACACACACATACGCACACTTTCAATCAATGTGAAAAAAAAAACATGTATGTAACATAAATCTGGATACGTAAAATGCGCTATATTTAAAATATATTGAGACATATAAAATATATCTTTCAGAGATGTTAATTCTCTTTTTTATATAAAGGCTCATACACCGCTGTATATTAATATTGCCTTAATATATATTCTTTTTTAATAAAACATCATCGCATGCACTAATGGCGCGAATGATGTGCAATGCAACAAGTAATATAATTACATCATAGCGCATTCGAGAACTTGACGTTAATTATGACAACGCACGTAAATAAATGAGATAATTTTAATACGTTCGCCATTAATATTAATATTAAGCATCGCGTTATTTTTCTTTTAAAATTAAATCAAGTCGAAAATTATTACGATAATACAATTTAAAAATATAAGAGAAAACACGCATAAATCTTGTTTATGATCTGTTTAAGAGATATATTTCTGGCGAAAGAATTAAATTTTATGCATTGCAATTAAGCGATTAATGACAACCAAAAGTAAACGTAACCACGTGAAATCCTTTGTAACTCAAACATTTTACATTTAAATACAATTAACAAACAATGTCACACATTGTATATCTCTCAAATTAAGCGGCAAGTCGGCGTAGAGTTCTCAGTAAAGTACTGTCTTCGCGAGTAGCTGTGTCGACGAAAATTTGCAGTCACAATAAAGTGAAAGTGCGATTTACAGCTTTGCGTGCAAAAACTCGAGAGAGAGAATCGTAAATGACTGAATATCTCTCGCAAAGACTGATAACGCGTTGCCGGATATCTCTGTTTTTTACGCTGATTTTTCATCATATTGTGCACTCGAGAAACAAACGCGGTAGTGCCCTTCAACGCGATGGTGCATGTGCAAAATATCGAAAGATTAACCAAAATCGCTGCAGTTTCGTATCGGAAATAAAAGATAAACAAGATCTCTCAATCATCGATGAAGAATAAAAAAGAAAAAAATATTGAGGACATTATTTTAAATAAATTTTCTGTTCCTTTTCCTTTTTAAAATGAACTTATAATCAAAATTGAAAAGTCAACATTATATTTGTATCAATCTTTTTTTTATAAATATAAATATATTTGTCAAAAAACTTATACACCCCATATATATATATATATAAATATATCAATGTGTTTAAGCTGTTAGCGAAAAAAAAAATATATCTTGAAGATAAAATATTTTCCGAAAATTATCGCGTGAATTATCACGGCTATCGACGATTGAGATAATCCAAAAGAAGCATGAAGCGACCAGGATCGTGCAGCTGCGGCGAAGGTGGTAATCTGTGTCATGTCGCAGAAAACGAACAAACTCTATTTCCCCAAAAAAAATTACTCTCACAAACCACCCTCGAAGGCCCATAGGCCGCAAATCGTGACTCTTTTTCTCATCGCTGCTCAGAAGAGGCACAATATATCCTGCGTTTTACCATTATATTCGTCATTCAAATACTCGATATTAAATTAAATCCTCTGGTAATATGTAATTGTATGTGTATATTTATTTATATATATATATATATGTATATGTACGTATATACATATATGTGTCAAATATAGCGTCAAATTACACACCATGCTCAATCGTAAACGAAAATCGAGGGAAACACGCGTGCGATCTTATTGCGGCTTCGGCTGAGTTGAAACATTGAAGCTGAAACTTGTTGTTCGGTCTGTTATGTCACTTTATGTACAAGGCGCGCGCGGGGAATGCTTAGATCCAGGGCATGTTCAGCAAAGTAAATACCGACGCAAGGGAGTAAAAGTATATGTGTCGGGGGATTTTTAAACCATATAACGTACATCGAGCGGCGGGGGATACTTATCGCACGATAAACAGGATATACACATTTGCGATTCGGGAGTAATGAAAAAAAAAATTGTACGAAAAAAAAGAAAAAAATAATTTCTTTCAGATAAACTTCTTGGTAAGGGGGATGCGGATAGAGAGGACATTACCTCCTTGTTCGGGCGTCTGACTCTGGCGACCGGCGGCCTGCTCGATGATGTCGTTTAATACCATCACGTCTGCGCAAAAAAAAGAATAAGACACGACAAGTAGGTTTGAATGGCTTGAGAGACTACTCGCTAATTAATTAATAATTGGCGCGCCGATCTCACCCTTCATGTCGACCACGGTGTGCTGCTGAGACGGCTCGATAAATGGATTGTCTTGCTGCTTGGTCTTGCCCATGGGATCCTCTAGATCGGTTTCCTAAAAAAAAAATTCGCGGAACGATTGTAAAAATCGTCATTCATCATGCGGAATTATTTCTATCGTTTTTGTACATGGAAAAAATATGATGAGAATATTATAAGAGTAAGAATATTAATTAATTTTTGTAATCATAAAATATGCTAAAATATTTATAAGAGAAAAATCAGATATTTTTGTTCAATAATATTATATACGTATATTTTACAAAGGAGTAATTATTGAAATATTTTAACATACAAAGAAATGCATAACCGTTAGTGGAATAATTTGCATAATTTTTATAGTAATGAATACCTTAATTATATATTTCAGCTCTATAATAAGTGTTGTAAAAGGGAATTGTATTTTTCATGTAATTTGCACACTAAAATGTTTTCTCCGCGTGCACTCAAGCACATCGAGCCTTCATATATTGACACGAACTTTACGTAAATTTCTTTACAACGCAGTGTGTGCCATGTTTACTATCAAATATGCATATACACACACGATCATGCATCAACATTGACGTTGCATTCTTTGCAAGGCGAGAAACTCAACGCTGCATTTTTTCCCCGATGCAATGCATTTTTTCATACATTTTATCAATTAAAAAAAATAAAAATATTATCAATTAAAAATTAAGGTTAATAAAAGTGGTTGACAGATAACAATCAAAATAAAATAAAAACAGGAAGGACGCCACGTCCATCTCGGCGCAGTGGTTTCGCCTTCCTATTTTTATTTAATTCTGTTTATCAATGAAACTCTTATGTCCGATCGAGATCCCCTCCATCTCTCTAAACCCTTCGCAATCTTCATCAGTAACTGAGGAACCACTTACAAAGTGATAGGACTTTTGATTGGTGTCCGTGACATGGCCGTTGGCAGGTGTCGTCTGTTTATTGGTGCGATTCCTGAGGATCTGCTCCTGCTTGGTGAGCTGCTTGCCGATGCTGTCGATGCCGCGGATACCGGGGAACGCCAGGTCGCCGTGGGACGTGTAGGAGAGCCGCGAGGCGTGGGAAGTGTACGACGAGTGACGCGAGCCGAGGTTCGCGTAGTACACCGGCACCACGATCGTGCCGTTCTCCTCGGACATAGGCGTGACCGCGTTCGAGTCGTCGGCGTAGGGTAGATGCTCCTGGGCGTCCAGGTACGTTGACAGCACGAGGGGCTTCCGGTCGCCACCCGGTGGAACGAAGCATCGACCGCGGCCATTGCGTATTGTAAATTGGTGGCTGCCACGGCTGCTGCGGCGCAGATTGAACGGTGAGCCGGGTAGGCTCAGGCTCGCCTGAAATTACAACAAGGCGGTCCACCGCTTTTCTCTCTCTCTCTCCGCTCTTCTCTTCCGGAAGGCGAGGGCCAGCCGGAAAGACCGTCTGTCTATCTCTCTTTCCTTCTCCTCTTTTTCTCGGAGGACGCAGTGACTCTCCCTCGGGACGATCGTGACATTTCCCGCTCGTACAAATCGCTCGCGAAATCGATCGCAACCTAATATACGCTTAATGGATAGCTTGAAGAGTCACGAGCTGTGATGCGCGATTTCGTTAGCGTCTAGCTTGAAGGACGGGTATAGTTTCCCGAATAACATGAAAATGACAAAGGATATCTTTAGAAATTTAAAAGACTTGGATTGAAATGATTGCACAGCAAATAACTCTTCGACAAGCTAATCGTACGATATGTATCCCATCCCGTTTCCCTATTTTAATTATCCAGTACGAAACGAAGCGAATGGTATCAGGCTGCCTATTTGGTCACCTTCCAAGTGAATATCGTGCCGCGGTAATTAATTCCATACATGCGACTCGTGAAAGAAAAGGAAGAAAGAGAAGAATGATCGGCCAAATGTGTCAGGCATCTCACGGTTGATTAGCTATTCCGCGAGAGACGCGAGAAGCGATCGATCACCGGTGATGATTCGTGCTTGTCACGAGCCGGGAATTCGTTTATAAGACATATCGTCCCTCGACAAGCGCGAGTCGTAACGCGCGGAGCATGAATGACGGTCTCGAGATGATGATATTATTCGTGAGAGATTGTGATCGGGTCCTATGGTGCTATTTAGTGTACGTACGGTCGGTGCTGATAGACACACGTCGTGACACACGTACCTTCCGCAGACTTTCCTGGTAGGCATAAGTAAACTGGCCATTAGCGGCGCGAGGGACCTTAAGAAAAAAACAAGAAAAGATATCTCCTACCAAACGGCTCGTAACGTGATCTAATGTGTACACCAACGAGGCACTCGAAATAGGTAGAGTATGACATAACACTTGCAGAAGCACACATAACACAATCAGTGAATGTGATTGCGGAGAGAAAGAGAGGGGGGGGGGAAAGAAAATTACAAGAACCACAAAGGAAAATACTCTTATGAAGGGGAGATAAGGATTCGCGAGGATTCGAATCCATCAAAAAAGAAGGGGTAAACGTAAATTTGTAGAGACACGAAGATATATCGGCGATTACATTTGCTTATTGAATCACGTCAATCAATCGGAGCGAATGCACATACACGAGGTGCCCTATTGTTGAGTCTTTCGAATTATTTCAACTCTTTGTATACGTACATGTTAAATAAAAAAAAAAAAGAAAAAAGAAAAAGGAAGAAATAGAAGAGGAAATTCGCATTTATTGAAATTCCTCGGGCCAATAGCGTTTTCGAGCAAGCACCAATTGCAGCAACAGCCGATACTTCGTCTCTCAGCTACGGATACTAAATCACAGCATATACTTCTCTGCATGCATGGCTCCGTAAAACAGGACTGAATTGGATGTATGTCCGATATGCAGCTGTGTCGATACGGCCGAAATTCACTGTTCCGCGCGTTACAACTACGCGCAATCGCAAATCGAAGCAGTGATACTCGACACGTTGAAGATGTATGTATTTACGTTATAACTAGAGCGAACGATCAATGAAAGGGAGATAGGTTTCTATGCGTATAAAAGCCACCTATACATGTGTATATAAATATCCAAAGGGATCTCATGACATAATACGAGCAACACGAGCGAATCCCAAAAAAGATGTACGAGAATAGCAGAGCTTTTAGAGAGGCTGATTGCCAATATCTTCGTTAAAGTATCGACGTGCCAGAAATTTAATCAATGAAATTTTGCACGTCAATTACACAAACAATAAAAAATTCCAATCTTTTTAGACGCACATCTGCTACGAAAATCCATATTAAACTTATCAAAGTTACAACCCTGCTACACAGATAAATATTTTTTGGGACGTCCTAAGCATGCTACATAGCGGATATTACTTGGGAAGGCTCGACTCGTCGCGGCTATTTCTCGTTTCTTTTCCTATGTATTACGACAAAACACTAAGAGATAGCAAGAGGTATCAAGATATCTAATTTGCTCGCGCCTACCATCATCCATTATATTTTCCTAGTCCTGATCAAATTGATTAGGAAGAAAATCCTATCGGATACATTAGCTTCATCCGTTCGATACCTGCGTAACAGCAGGTATACAAGTTATTACCAAGTTTTCACCCAATCAGATTTGCATTCGCCGTTTCACGAGTTGGCTCTAATGATCTGGAAAGTCCCCGTCTCGGATAGAGTTGATAAATATGTACATTGCTTTCAACTCCCCACATATGTATATCCGAAAAGTTCACTTTTCGCCTGACTTGGAAGCGAGCGGGAGTTCAAATTTCGCGATCAATCGTCCAAAGTCTTACCGACGAGTCGAGTCGGATCGAATAGCCTCGCATAAGTTGCTCTCGTAGGAGCGAGGTCGGGAGATTATGAGGTTGATAACAGGGGCCAACACGATACGTTACGTCAAACGACGCGGAAGAAGGTCGATATATGTATTATATATGTATATTGTACATATATATCGCCCGACAGCCGGATACTTACGGCGCTGACTTTTCGCACTTTATTGGCAGCGCTGTGGTTGTTGTTGATCTGCTTGAGGTGCCTCTGATCGCTCACAGACTCGATCGAACGTATGCTCATCTTCTCCTTGTTGTTGTCGTCGTTGCCCTTCTCCTGGCCGACGAATAGTTCGTAACTGTGACACGAAAAGTCCGATGGAGACTTGACGATCTGCTCCGCAGCCACAGCTGCCTCTCGAGCTGCGGCTTCTCGTGCTGCTGCTGCGGCCTCACGTGCCGCGGCCTTGTTCTCCTTCGCCAGTGCAGCTTCCTCGGCTTCCTGTCGACATTTATTAAACATATGGATGCTGTGTCTTCTACACTGAGAAAAATCGTTTAATTGTACCAACAAGACTGTATATGATTGAAGGCATTTTGGTTAAATCAAACAAGAATTTCTAGTTATCATGATAAGACTCGATTTTTTTACAACCAGAACGTTTAATAGATTTTACTATAAGGATTTGGTTAATATTTTCTGGTTGGATCTATAAAATTTCTTTGCTTGCCTCTTAACTTAACTCGTATTCAACATTTGCCGTGAAATGTATATAAAAAACTAGTATTAACATTAAATCCAAAGTATATTTTTTTCTCTTACGAGCAGTAGTGCCAGAAAGAGGACGCTAGCTCTCTGATTGTGTGTATTTGAGCTGCATTCTCTTCTTGCATCGCTGTTTATCAGTTTAATTTCTAACAAACTGAATTTAAAATAATTTACTCAATAATCTGTATTGAATTTATCCAATAATCTTGTTGGAATTCAGAATATTAAACAGACTTTTGAGATGGAAACAATTTTAGACGACTTGGTGCTGGCGAGTTTAGTATTATTAACCAGAAAATTTGGTAAATTTAACAAGAAGAAATTAATAAGATTCATCTGGTAATTCCTACAAGAATTCTGGTTCGTCCATTTTCCAACAGACATACTGGTTGAATCTACCAGAATTCTAATTAATGCAACCAGATTTTTTTCTCAGTGTAATGATTAATCCGCGAACTTTTAAAACTGAAATTTGAGAAACAATAAGCTCAATCGCTTAAAAGTTGTGCTAAACTTGCGCTAAATTTGGAAAAATTGTACACAGAAGTTAATTTTAACGTCAAAACTTGTAATACTTACTCTCATAGCTTCTTCCTCAGCAGCCTCCTCCTCTTCAGCTTTCTTTTGCAACTCATCGTACGACATTGCGACAATAGCGAGGATCAAATTAACGAGATAGAAGGAACCGAGGAAGATGATCACGATGAAGAAGAGCATGTGCCACGGCCCGGCCGACCTTAATACCAGTTGATACAGATTTTCCCAATAATCCTGAGTCATAAGACGGAAAGCGGAGAGCAGTGCCCAGCCGAAAGTGTCGAAACTCGTGTAACCATAATTCGGATTATCGCCGTAACCTTGTAAACACGTGTAGCCGGGAAGGCACTGCCTGTAATCATCGGAAAATATTATTTCTCACATGAAGTTTTTTTCCATCGATATTTATACAAGGAGAACGAATTCAATAAACGAGTTATATATCGACTTACCCCGCCCCCGATGAATTTCCGCACAAGGGCATATTTTTGGCCTCGTCCACGTACCAATTAGCTGCATAATACAGAAAGCGCAATTTAATAATTGATTCGGGAATTAATTTGCAAGAAAAAAAAATTTCATAATTTTCACGAAACAATCAATTGGTCGCACAAATAGTTGCACCTCGTTTTACCATGCACAAAGCTCTTTGTTAACGGTGACATTTACGCTTAAAGGTGGAGTACTGAAATATCGTACGGCTTGCAAGCCATCGATCATATTTTGTGAATTTTTGCAGAACGAGATATTTGTGCGAAAATCGAAAACATTAAATCTGTCAGTCGGAGACATCTTCTTTTTTTAAATTCTCAAAAGGATGATTTTTTTAAATTTTGTACGCTTTCGGATTAATTTCGCGAATAATCGTAACGCTACTTACTTTCGTTACTAACGAATCGCTCCCAATTTTCGGCGGTGAGATTACCCCAGGAGCCATCCTCAGGAAAGTTTTTTATACACTTTTGCGTGAGGACCCCCATGTAAATCTGAAGGCCCATAAGCGCAAAGACGGAGAGGGAGAACATCGTCAGGATTATCACATCGCGCAGGTTCTTCACGGATTCTATCACAGCGCCGACAATGGTTTTCAGACCTAGACAACGAGAATAGAAGGATAGTAGATTTCAGTGTGAAGCCTGTAACAACGTCTCTTGGCGGCAGCTTGGAGAGACCGATCGGCTTGTCGTGCGAACGAGATGGCAATTCGATTGAGGCAGGCATGTGGATGAAATGTGAAACGAGTATACGTCGGAAAACTAGGTAAAAAAGAAAAGCAAAAAATGGGAGAAAAAATATTTAATTTTAAACACTAAAGAAAGAGCATCACGTATTTTTTTTAGATAAATAATAGATGCTTATTTATATCATATCCAGACGAGAGGTTTCGATATACATGTTCTTACAATTTACAACCAAGATCATAAATACATGTAATAATATTCAAGAGATCTTTTTCTCGATAAATCGTCAGATATGATATGTAATCAACTCTCTTTTTTCTACCTCCATTTTCTGTCCAAGAAAAATTCAAGTGCATCGAATTCGAATTTGTTTCACAAGGAAGACGGAAAAATAACGAAAGCAAAAACGGAGAAGAATTAAATCGGTGGAAATCATATCAGGTGGCAAACGGAGAAAAGGAGGAGTGACAACGATGCGAAGGGCGATAGAAGCTGCAGTGAAATGAAATTGTTGTAGACGTGTGACGAGGTACGGAAAACGTGTACGGCGATCGCGACAGAGTTTGTATCACGTCTAGGATCACTACGTATGTGTATATTTGCGTCTACAACCACTTCTATACTCTAAGCATACCTGGTACAATAGCGACAGTCTTCAAGGCTCGGAGGACTCGAAATGTCCTGAGAGCGGCAAGGTTGCCTAGATCTATGCCCATCGTCACATAACTGCAATACACCCGAACATCACACACATTACAGTGATACAAACAAAAAGACAAAACGAGTTAAGAAAAAGAGATCTTGGGGCGGGGGAGAGTGGTAGTTACGCAAACGCTTATACTCGCTACATTTCCTATGGCCTACCAAAAAGTCTGCACGAACTGCAATGTAAACCGTAAGGTAGCTATTACTGCATGCACGATTCAATGTAACACAGCCGTGCGCCGCTTGCCACGGATTCCAAGATTATTCCCATTATTTTCACAGAAAACTTTTCCCTTCGAAGCCATGATATCAAAACGAATTTATAAAACGAATTTAATTAATGCGATATTATTTCGTTATTTTCTTTCCTTTCATTTCTATTGATTTTCACGTATTTTTCTACATCCGACATTCTTGGAATTCTGTATTTTTATTCATTTCGAAAAATTATTCTGTCAACAAAATTTGTAATTATTCTGTCAAATAAATTTGTAATGACGTCTTCATCTAAGTTCTTGATTTACGGTATTATATCGCAATCTCAAAGAGAACGAACAGCTTCTCGAGTTCCAATTATTTCTCCCATTTGGGAAAAGTAATGTGATATTAAAATTTCAAGAGCTATAGTTTTAATATAAGCGCTTCTTAAATCTTCGAAGTAGAACATGAAATCCGTTTCCGATATTGTTGCTAGATCGCGAGAGTAACAGAAAGCAGAATGTTATTCTAGAAAAAAAATATCAACGATTTCGCAAATACACTGATTTTGCTCAGAAGATTTTGTTGAATCCCGTGGCACGCGATTGGCGATATTACGATGCGCAGTCGAAAATACCCGCGTATCGAATAAAATATACACGTAATCGTAATCATCTATGAACAATTACTGAAGTAAGAGAATGTATGTATAGAGATATGTACTAAAAACTACAACAATTATATAGTCAACTGACTTAAAATCGACTCGACGTAAAAAATACTAATGTCTAATCAACATATTACGATGGCAATTATAAGAGAATTCTCCTTTAATAGTCACTAATAGATAAGAAATAATACTATCCCTATCTAGGTGTGAACTAATTTAAATACCTATAGAATATATATATATATAAATACACCCCAGAGTGTATGCGTGTATGCGCGTACATACATGTTTATATGTGTATTGTGATGGGGCGTGAGATGTGAACAAAGATCGAATATTAATCGAGATGCTATGGAAGTCTTACGGTACTCAACGGATCTAGCGGAGTAGTCTACTGTTGTAACCTGGAATGATCTAATTTGATGCTAGTACATTTCGTATGTAACGCGCCGCTATCTTAAACAAGTTATATACAAACTGGCATAATTTCGATTACCATTGTCGTCGCAATCGCGAGATATATATATATAAGATAGATGTTTAGTAATCCATCCCTTTTTTTCATTACATTAATAGCCAATAAATTCTTTCTTATTTGTCACTCTGTTTACTATAATTTACGAGTACGATACAGTTTGTATAAAGATCATCGTTCAAATTTTAGGAAAGCCAGTTTCTGAAGTCTGAAAAAGACAAAAGTACGATAAAAATTCTGACATCGGTATTTCTTGCTACGAGAAATAATTAGCCTGATATATTATAATTTATACAAAAATAAGAGATATCCTTGAACAGTCCTTCATTAGTGGCACGGACCTTCACGACTTTTCTTCGACAAAATGGCGACGATCCTTTTATCCCTTTTTTTACCCATCATACATCTTCTAACAAGCATAATGGGCAAAAATCGTGTCGCGTTCTTTTTATATTTCGCTTTTATTCTCTCTTTTTTTTTTCTCTATCTCTCTCGCTCTTTCAGTCTGTCTTTTTCCCTCCCTTCCTCCCTTTAAGAAAAGTAAGTTTTAACTACTCACGCTAAAGCTATAACTACGAAGTCGAGCCAATTCCATGCATCTCTAAGATAGGTAAAAGGCTGCAGAATGAAACCCCTCGCCATCACCTTAACGGCAGACTCAAATGTGTAGATGCCCGTAAATATCACTCTGAAAACAACAAACACACCACTCAGCTTTTTAAGTACGTCTTACATCGTGATTGTTGTCTACTCTGTCTCGCAGCGCATTTAGAATTACGGCTGAAAAAGACGCGCAAACGCGCGTATTCTCGCAAAATACGAGAGTGATCATATAATTATCGCTATATTTCTGCCAAACTTATTACAATTATCTTGCATATATAATTATTAAATTAGTTATGTTGTTGCATCATTAGTGGACACATCTGCTATTATACCTCTATAACGTGTACATTTCATAACGATATAACAAATTTATTTAATTAATGTAGAAACGCACACATACATGCGAGCAAAAAATTCTTTAGTGAATAGCATAATATTGGCCAGCGAGACTAATCGCTTCTATTTGGCGATAATCTTTTACCAGTTTTATTTTATCGCCTATCAGCGTACACAGTTGATAGGCGATAATTACCACGTATATTCGCATCATCAGGCACGATATACGCGAATGAAATATTCGGAGCGAATTTGTAAAGTGGGTAAAACATATTTTGTCACGTTAGGAATAGACCCGTCAAATATGAAGCCTGTCAAAATATCGCTTAAATGTAATAAAACACGACAAAACACGATAAAAATAATAAAAATTAAATTTTCTTTCTTCGCATTTGGTACGTCGATGCTAACATATAACACTTATAAATGTATAAAATATATACTAGAATTAAAAGCAAATTATTTATTTTGATGCACTCTTGAATCTTTTTTGTGATTGTTTAAAAATTTGCAATACGCTGCAATTGATTGAGTCGTTCGCGTCATTTATTTATCACTCCTTTCTAATGCTACCTCTAGAGAAACTAGTACAAAACTTACCAACGGAATATAATTTATCACAGTTCTCTACTCATATATTAGAGCTATAACACTGTAGAACATTATACTTAAAATATCTATTTTTTAACAAACATGTAATCGCCATAAGCCTTCGATGAGATTTTCCAGTTAAATGATACCGAAATAGCTGAATATAGCTAAATATTAATAGAGAGACGAGTTAAAATTATGAAAATTAAAAGAAGACTAATAATCGACGACCATAATAAATAAATGACGACGATAAACGCATCTCCAGCTTAGGCTCGCTAAACTACGCAGATTTATAGCCACTTAAGCGTAAGCTTAAGTGCGTATCGTTCTTGTATATTGTGGAAAAAAAATATTTATGTTAATAAATTTTCTTCTTATTTTCACTTGCATTCGTAAAACGCGATAATACAATTTATCTGCCCTGAATCTTTTTCTCTGAATCATTTTATTTCTTTTTAAATATCTTCAATTGCAATCGAAGAATAATGAAGAGGATAAATAAACTGAAATTAGGTATATTAATATATTACAGTTGGAATAAACAATATTAAACAATATATCTTTAAATAATTTCATAATTGGTAGCGTATTTCGTTTTATATCAAGTTAACATCGTTTAACATCAACGATGCCATGGGGGTCAAGTACGTTGAAATGTATTTCATAGATTTATTCGAGTATTTAAAATTATTTTTTTTTACCTCTTTCGAGAATAACATTTTTTTTATAAAAAAAAAAAACTCGACTGACACTTCGCTCGTTATAATTATACAACTTTTCCTCGTCAATTCTCAATAAAGTCATCGATCGCAGATGAGAACAGCAAAAGATACTCACTCGGTGGACTCGATGGTGGGCGTAGTGGGCATGATCATAAGTATACAGTTAACCAATATCGTGGTGATGATGAAGAGGGAAAAGAGCGGGTGAACCAATATGTAAATGGCCACACGTCGTATTGGATTGAACGGATCGAGCATCCACATCGCGTCCGTCGCTGAAAACCTGAATATGTCCTTTCCTTTGCTAATGACGACGAAGGTCTGCAAACAGACGCGTATTTTAAAATTCATCATCAAATATCATCCGAATAAAACAATTGAAAGGACCCGTACCTTTTTCTTAATTGCTTTGTGCTCACAGATTTTTAATTATACGTCGCAACAATATAAATATTAAAATAATATTAAAATATATAAATATTAAAATAATTCAATAATAATTAAATATTAAAATAAATATAACTTTTCTCTAAAAGATATTAATGTTTCTGACGTATGAATATATATATATATATATATATATATATATATATATATATATACAGGGTGACCCATTTTAACTTAGGCAGCCAAATAACTCGAAAACCAAGCCCGAGAGAGAAAAATGTTTCAGACAAAAGTTGTATGGTTTCAAGGGGGCCATAAGATGGTATCATTGGTTTGACCTTGAAGAGTCATTTGAAGGTCACGCCAAGATCACTTTAATTTTTTTAAATGGAACACCCTATATATTTTTATATATTCTTGTAGCTCATCTCGAGATCTTTCCAAAACACTATAATAAAGTATTTCTTGGTTGAATACTTTTCGATTTATGAGGCTTGAAATCATTTCTTAATTTTACATAAACCATAAAATATCTAGTGAAATATTCATTTTTCGATTATCTTACCTTAATACTTTTATGTGCAAAATAATGAGAGGAATCAATTGTTGTAAAGAAAACATACAGTTGTTTTTAAGAAAAAATATGGAATTTGCAATTACATATAAATGAATATGGAATAACAATTCCATATTTTTTCTTAAAAACAACTGTATGTTTTCTTTACACCAATTGATTCCTCTCATTATTTTGCACATAAAAGTATTAAGGTAAGATAATCGAAAAATGAATATTTCACTAGATATTTTATGGTTTATGTAAAATTAAGAAATGATTTCAAGCCTCATAAATCGAAAAGTATTCAACCAAGAAATACTTTATTATAGTGTTTTGGAAAGATCTCGAGATGAGCTACAAGAATATATAAAAATATATAGGGTGTTCCATTTAAAAAAATTAAAGTGATCTTGGCGTGACCCTCAAATGACTCTTCAAGGTCAAACCAATGATACCATCTTATGGCCTCCTTGAAACCATACAACTTTTATCTGAAACATTTTTCTCTCTCGGGCTTGGTTTTCGAGTTATTTGGCTGCCTAAGTTAAAATGGGTCACCCTGTATAATTCGACTTGATTTAACGATCGATATTTTTCTGAACGTAATGAAATATAAAATTCATTGCTGGTGAAAAAAATCGGATGCGGACTTGGCGCGAAAAATAGGTTTCCTCTTGAATTAATAATTTCCGAGTTCTATATGTGCCGACAGGCTTAAATTATCAAAAGATCTATATGCATACGCATATATAATGGCTTTCATCGCATGCCATTACAGGTGTAAAAGAGTTACACAAAGCAATTACGTGCTTGAAAGCCAAAGTTTGAAAATAGCTGCGCCAGATGCAGCCGCGACGCGGAGCGGCCCGGCTATCTCTAATATTCCGCATCTCGCGGAAACTCAATTTCTCTAAGAGAGTTAAACTAATTAGTGCGTCAATGCCTGGGTACCCTTTGATTGTGGTAGAAGGAATCGATATCCTCGAGAGGTGTGGAGGCCAACTCGGGTGGAAAGTCGTTGTGCATTCGAACCGGGATCGGCCCTCCCTGCTCGAACATCGGATCCGGTTGAGGACCTTCGTCCTCGTCCTCGTCGTCATACCGTACCTGCGAACGGGATCCTCGTAAGATTATCTCGATACGCGAATTGTTTCGTTGCATCGCGGCTATTTTTCGCCCGCGCAAAATAACGTTCGAAATCCTCGCAAGGAATTTATTAATTCGTGAATAATTAAAAATATATTAATAGAAAGAGATATATATTTGAAATTCAAATTTTATCGTCAACAGAATTGTTCGAGCAGAACTGTAACATTCCTTTTAGCGAACGTGTCAAGATACGACGTGTAGAAAGAAAAAAAGATCGACCTAGCCCTCCCGTGTCGCGCTTTAAATTTTGTAAAGGTAATTTTTAATGCGTTCATTATTTTCACACGCGGGAGCGCAAGTCTCCGACGAGAGGTGAAATTGGGCCATCATATGCATCGCATTTCATATTCGAGTATGAAGAGCAACATTATATATATAATCGAGCACAATAGATGATATAAATATTTCCAAAAAGTATCCGTTTCTTCGACCGTAAATTAAACGAACAATAGATTCGACTATATACGCATTTGCATTTGCATTCGACGATAATAATGTGCCGCATGACTGTACAGAATGTGCATAAATTCAATTTCGAGTGCAATTCAATAATATTTTATTATTCTCGTATAAAAAGTTATAACAAAGTAAGCATAAAACAAACAATTATTAGAAATATAATCGTATAAAAAGCTTCTAGTATTGCGTGAATATATATTTTTGGCAAAGAGGAAGTATAAAATTCATGTTTGTTAACTCACGTAATTTCCTATAAAGTACCATAATATTTCGTGATTTTTTTATTATTATCGTGGTATATTTTTTTTACGCGGAATTAACGAAAGAGACGAAAAGATGTGGCATTGAAAAATATTATATATATTTATACAAACGTCCTGGACATGTGCTGTAAGAGAGTATGTTGGTCGAAAATATATTAACTTGATCGTATAGAAGGGCAAAAACCATATGACGCGTATCATGTTTGACTTTCCCGGATACGAAACGCGAACGTGAAATATTCAATCGTATGAATATTCGAACAAATTGCTCCTTTGGAAATATTCATCCGCGTACTTTACTAAGCGTACCAGTTATTCATAAACCGCTTTTGAGTAGCTTTATACGCTCTACTACGTTGTCACCTATACATCACGAAACAGGATCTCGAAATATAATAAAATTGATATAAACATGATTATATATTTGCAATTGTCGCGTTGAAGCTAAAGAAAAAAAATCTCCTACGTTTAAATTTCTCAATCAATCGTACTGAATTTTCCATAAATTCGCTGTGATCGACATCTCAAAAAAATTGTTATTGTAGCTAACTCTCTAGCCAAATTATCTAACCGATAAATCACGGCAGTAAATATGGAAAATAAAAATTATACATAATAAAAAATTCATATATTCGCGTATTAATATAAATATGTGGCAAATTCGAGCCGTGAACATACGAACCTGAAGAAGGACCATGCGATCTGCTCGAGTTTGACTCGAATCTTTTTCTGGCCGAGTAATTATAAAAATACTATTTCTATTGTTCTAGACCGAGACTCGACTAATATTGCCTAACACTAGACACGGTAGCTCTATTCTAATTTCTATCCGATTCGCTAGCACGATAATTTTCATTTATTCGGAAGCCAGTAAAGTATGTCTCTCCTACATCGCTCGGGACGACTTATATAATCTGCGTTTATACGCTTATGTAAATTTATGCGCGATGACTTTAAGATTCTTAACTCCATTAAACGGTCTCGTCGAGATATTCTCAGCAAAAGCGTCAAAATGCGATAAAATCTCGCAAACGATAGAGTCGGCTAAATCGACTTTGCGATGAAATATCTTTTTAATTGGAGCTCCTTGCGGAACTACATGTGAAAATTCGAGGCGAGTGTATCTCACACTCCTAATTAAAGGTGTCTACGCTAAAATGTGTACGATCTAATTGACTAGGACTAATTTGCACAAGCCAAGTGTTACGTCGGTGATTCTCAGCGCGGGAAAATTCTCTTGCGGAGCGTGCTCGTGCGTGCGAAAAAAATCTCCGCTCGTCATCGAATTCCGAAGATAAATTCGAATGTGCTCGGAAGCTGCCAGGATCATGTCCTGGTCGTGGATTCGGATTCGATTACGAGACGGATGCGGTTGGAAGCAGAGTGCGCGAGACGTCGAGCTCTCGTTCCTCTCGCGTCAAACTTGACGTGTCTTGTTAGACGATGTTGTCGGCCAAGATACGCGTCGCCGAGGAGATGCCTCGGAGATTAATATTGTTTCCAAAGTATCTGAACGGAGCGCGGCAAAACATTTCGCATATACAACTTCCTAACGTGCGACTAACTATAAATCAAAACTATTTCAGAGGACGTCGTGTCATCGCGTTACGTTCTATTTACGGTACGCGACTCGCGTACTTTGCTTTCGCTCGAAAGCAGCTGCAACGCCAGTGCGCATCGGTTCATTCGAAAAGAAAAAAAAAAAAAAAAAGAAAAAGAAAAGGAATAAAAGTCAGCGCAAGCGTTATACATGTATATCATGTAAAAGCATTTACCAGGCGATCCCGCGACCTTCGCTCGAAATATTTATGTCGTCATATCTCTGTGCGTTACACTGTGGGTATTTCTCGATGATAATTTTTAAGCTCGTACACGTATTTCTCGTTAGAAGTGAGACACATTTATGTTCATTTCCTCGAATACGCATATTTATGTGCTTTTATGTAGCTCTTGAAAACAGATCATTATCAGATTTTATGTAGTCGTTTGGATTTAATAGTTTTAAAGATATCATTTTGTTTACCAAGAAACCTATCAAAGTTGCGTTATATTTGAGAGAAAAATATATTTGAGGTGCATTACTTATTTACTCAATATTTCTATTTAATGTAATATATCGATTCTAAATATTACGTTAACTTGCAGTTATCACTCGTTATGATTAATCCTAAAGCTTTAACGTGTAAAGCGTTTTCGGAGCACAGAGATATTCGAGTCAACAAATATTTCGAGAAGAAGTCGCGCATTAAAGCGCAAGCACAGTTCGCTTCTGATTGTAAGACGTCAAGACACTTGCCAAGGAACGTGTAACGTGTATTTGCAAACAAACAAGGGGCAATATAGAAGCACGTTGCTTTGTATCGTGTATGTATGTGTATGTATGTGCGTGTCTGTATGTGTGTTTGTGTGTGCAATATTATCAGTAAGACCTCACCACATAATGTTTTCGTCCACGATGTAATATCCAGAAGAAGGATTTTACCACTCGCGATCGCGATAAGAAAGACACCCGAAATGTCCGCGACATTGAGATATCGCGCAGGCGAGTCCTCTCTCCCTCGCCAAGAATAGTTGCCCGAATTAATTAATCAAAACGTTTCGAATTCAATGCTTCGCGGATTAAACTTGCACATCTTTGGTACCTCGTCGATATATCGATTCGGGATGATGACGCTCGGGAATCGATATACACCGTGGCAGAGAACTAGGGATTGAAAACCTTCATGACCCTTTAAACCCGGCGAATGCAAATTCTCTCGGGATCGATAGCGACATCCGAAAAAATATTAAACTTAAAAATCGCGAAAATTCCCTACAAAGATTGAACGAACAATTTAACGATAAAAATATTGCTATTGACGGAATAATTCGTGAAATTATCATTTTACAAATATATTCTGTTCTATCATATAATTGAAAAAGATTATAATCGACACTTTTCATCAAATTCCCTGAACGAATATATTTAAATGATGTAAACAGAAAAACAATTGATTGATAAAATTAAAATAATTCAAAAGAGATTAATAATAAAAAGTGCGCAAGAGGATTATACAATTTTTACTTTAACTTCTATCTTATTTTTCAATAAATTGCAGCATGAATGCAACGTGGCTTACGCTCCGAGGATATAAAATCGCTCGCGACCATCAGTGAAAATACCGATCTTCCCTCGACATTTGAGAAATTGGAAAGTTCATTATTTTTGCTTTCAATCCCTGTGAACAATATATTGTGTCATATATGTGTACATGTGGCGTCCGGCAGTGAATGACGCGTGTCTAGTCAATCGATCGGCCAAGTGCTACCGAGCGAAGAGAAATCGTGAGATCGTGTGCGTGTTTGCGAGTTCGCTCGTACAGTGTGCATGTGTATGTACGTATGTATGTGGTCGGCGTAGGTGACGTGTGTGCGTGTGTACATGTGTAAGTGTTAGTAAGGTAGAAGTCGGATGAGATAGAGAGCGTATTACTTAGCGTGACGTAACGTCTTACTTCTTTTTTCTTTTTCTTCCGTCCATAACCTCCCTGAAATTGGAGAAATGGAGAAACAGTCGTTATATACACACAGAGATACAGAGAATACGGGGGATGAATAAAGAGGGGGAAAAAAGTATGCTAATATGCAGGTAACATAGAGAAGGGACGCGCAACGCGACAAGATGGGTTCGATTCGCAATTTTCGGAGAAACACGAGCTGAACTGGATGAATGAATGGTAGAAAAGAGACAGAGAAAGAGAGAGACAGAAAAAGAGCGAGAGAGAAACATATCAAGAGGAGAGATGGTAGGGAAAAAAACACACACTGTTTACATCACGACATAAACACACGACAGGAATATATAGGATCAGGCCGGAGGGAGGGTTCTTCAAGCACATCGAGCTCGATCGAGATTGGATTAAACTGTTCGATAAAAAAAACATGACTCTCTCTCTCTCTCTCTCGATTAGAAAAGATATTTTTTGTAACAAAGAACTATGATTTCCGATAAATAATTTTGAAAGATATAAAATAACGATTTAAATCCTTCTTATTGTTCTTAAATATTTTAGGCAAACATATTTTTGAAAATTTCGAAATTAACGAACGTGTCAATTATAAAAATGTGTACATGTCTCGAACACTTTATTAATACGGCATATCTCCCCCAAAATAATAAGAATAATCTGCCCGTAGAAAAATGCGCCAAATAAAATTTATAAACTTTCCAACGTATCGAAAAAGCATTACGATACATTCTCAGATTTTTAAGGCTCAGTTAATGCTCGGACGATCGATGATAATCCAGTCTCGATCTCGCTTTTCCCTCGTTCTCTCCTTGACCTTTCATCGCTGGAGTATAATACAAGGAGGCAATAAAAGAAGAGGATTTGCTCCTTTTGCGAAAGTAATTTTCAAACAACGATCAATGTTGAACGATGGACCCGATGAGGGAAAGGAGGAGAAGGAGGAAGGCTAATAAATAAATCCGCTCCTTTTATCGGCGTCACTGTTGCAGCCGGAGGCAAATTAGGAGCTCTAATTATAAGGAATGTAAAGGGCTCGTTGGACTTGATACATTGATCCTCCTATGGCGATAATCGTACCGTCTTCCATCGCGTGGCACTCGCGCGGTTATTCATTAACGCGAGCGCGGCGAAGAAAGACGAATGGAGAGAGAGAGCCACGACACACGAGCGGTATTCACGTATAAATAACGTATATATGCATGTATATATATATATATATATATATGTGTATATATACATATGTACATATGTATTATACATATATGATAAACAGACACAGATAAGTGACACTGCAGACATATATCGAGCTTCGCGCGTACGTGGCATATCTTTTATAACACATACAATACATTGCTCGACGACAAATATGTATATATATAAATATATATGCTTTATATACATATATATATATATATATATAAACAAATAATTGAAATAGTCGTCTCGGTAAAGATAGTTACATCCTCACTACACTGGCGATAGATCAAGCGAGCAATCAACGCGATAGTCGGATGGGTAAGAGGGATATATGGATGAGTTTGTTGCAGTCGGACGAATGTTTGGGAAGAAAACAGATCTCGCAAACGGCGCTACAGCTAGGCACAGGAAAAGACGGCTCATACTTAAGATCAATCAAATTCGTATCAGATCTGAGCAAATCGTGTTTCTTAACGAGCAAAAAATGTCTAAATTCAACCGCAATATAAAATTCGATGTGTAATTCGATGTCTAATTTTGGATTATTTTTGTATGTTGTTGGTTCAAGTAGATTAAAGTGTTTATTAAATGTATAAATGTGGTATTTTATTGTTTTATTTTATTGCGTTTATATTTTGGTTTCGATATATTTTTAAAATTGTATTTTATCCGTTTTATTCTTGATTTCTTTTATTTGATCATCTTCGTGCCAAGTTTTTTTAATATTAAAATTTAATACATTAAAACCATTTCTTTTACAATATTGAATCTTTAGAAAGAATTTATCAAAAAAATATTTAACTCTATCAAAAAAATATCTAACGTTTTAATAAAAGCAAAGCAGTTATATTACTATACTGTTGCCTGTAATTGTTCGCTGCTCTCGACTATAATAGTATTATAAGATAAGTATGATAAGATCTTAAGTATGAGTGGCAATTAATGAAAAACTTTTAGCATATATCATACAAGCGCCTGTAGGCGCAGTAGCCATTGGCTAAAGATGAAGACTCAAAAAAGAAATTCTTCAAAAGTTTATAAAATAACCTGCATAATTTTCATGTTGAACAAATGCTATTTTTTCTTCGCGTATTAAGGCTTCTAAAATTTTATTATTATATATCGCTCGCTTTACATATTTACATAAACACGTACGAAAAGGGCGAAAACGATTATACAGGAAAATTAATTGACCGCGCATCAACTTGACAAGAAAATCAATAGCGTCAAATAAATATTTGTTTAATCCGAATCTAACTAAAAAATATTGTACAATAATAATAAATGTGTAACAAACTGGGATACAAATTGTAAGAAAGTGATACGATTTTTGTCTGAAAGGTTTCTCTGAAATTTCATCCATGTCATCCATGTGTTTACAATTCAAACAGCCTCGAAATTTTCGCGATATATTTAACTTCCTCGAAGTGAATTTACCGGAGTCGAAACAAATTATTTTATCTTTTTTTTCAATTATATTTATATTAATTATATTTATAATTATATTAATTATATTTATAATTATATTAATTATATTTATAATTATATTTATTTGAGCCAAATCTCTAATTATTAAATTCAATTATATTTATTCAAAATATATTTAGAATTATTAAATAAAATAGAAAAAAATTAAATCTTTGAAATCTTTGACACATATATGTACCACTATGCATTAAGATTAATCATTCGTGAAGGCTAAAATTTGATTTGTACACACATGTGTAATCTCAAATGATATTTGAAGAGGTGAAAAGGATTGAAAATGCCTGATCGTCACTGAATCATTTAGCGTAATTTATTTGGCGCTACTCAAGAGATGTCCTAAACAAGGGCGCGCGATCAATTATGCATCGATATAATTAATGTGCGCGCGAGAAAAATTGAAAGATACGCGTTCGTGTATCGCACACGGCCGCGTTCATACCTCGCCTTCGGCTCTTCTCTGCTGAAGCTCTTTCTGCCTGGCCTCTTCCTCGGCGATGCGAGCCTCTATCGCTGCCAGGGACTCCCGCGTGAACGGACGGAACAAACTTCTTTCTTCCTCTGATATAGAGTCAGAATCTTCGGACATTGTCTAGGCTGCGCACAGCTGAGCCACCTTCCTACGAGGAAGCGTATAAACCCTGATCGATTATAAATATCAAATTGTAAGAAACAGCAATTGACAATATACATAAAGAATAGAAAAGAAGACTCCAATGACATCAAGACAAATAATATCAATACATGTCAAAGTACACGACTTCTATTCGCTTTTGATTCAAAATTCGATCACATACGTCAAAAAAATAAATAAATTGAATCAGCTTTACAATAGTGTTAAGGATGTTTTGTACCTATTTTCAAAATATTGAGAATTTAATGAAAATTATACAGAGTGTCCTTACATATGTTTAGAATCTTCGGTACAATTTTTAAATCGATTCACTAAAGCGTTCTCTCTCTCTCTCTCTCTCTCTCTCTCTCTCTCTCTCTCTCTCACAAGTTATAAGGATTTTAATTTGCACCGAATCAACATGTGTTCTTATGGGAAACGTATAACCACGTCGATTCAAATGACAAGAACACATGGAAATAATATTCAGAATTTGTTAAAAATTTGCAAAAGTTTAGATACAGACGAAATATTTGGTCGAATAATATTATACAAGTACTAACTGATTAAGAAGATATTAAATATAATTGAATGAAATTAGCCATGTATCTGTCACAAGGCGAAATTCTCTGCCAAAAGTTAATCATTTCGATTCATGATGTTTTGTACCTATTTTCAAAATATTGAGAATTTAATGAAAATTGTACAGAGTATCCTTACATATGTTTAGAATCTTCGGTACAATTTTTAAATCGATTCACTAAGCGTTCACAAGTTATAAGGATTTTAATTTGCACCGAATTAACATGTGTTCTTGAAACGTATAACCACGTCGATTGAAATGACAAGAACACATGGAAATAATATTCAGAATTTGTTTAAAATTTGCAAAAGTTTAGATACAGAGGAAATATTTGGTCGAATAATATTATACAAGTACTAACTGATTAAAAAGATATTAAATATAATTCAATAAAGTTAGCCATGTATCTGTTACAAGGCGAAATTCTCTGCCAAAAGTTAATCATTCCGATTCACAAAATTCGGAATATTTCAGTAAGAATGCAATAAATATTAAAAAATACATCTCTACGCTGTAGCTAAAAAAAATTGTAATATTCCACACAATTTCTTACTCAAAATACACCAAAAGTGGATATTCGTCAATATTGATTTTCAGCTACTTTTTGTTGGGATTGTACATACAAAACATCCTTAAATAAAAATAAGAAAGTACAAAAAGATAATTAAATAAATCGTAATATTTCAACTTTCTTTTGATGGTGTGATATTGTAAATAAAGCAGGGAAAAATACGAGAGAAAACACTGAATGGACAAGAGGGCGAAGAGGGAGGGTTTCGCAAAGACTCACTTTTGATCGGTGCTAACAGTTCCTGAAGTGTGATGTGCGCGTGTCCCACGATGCGGGGGGGTAGTAGAGTTGCTGCTGCGGCTGACGGGGACGACGGGTCCGGTGCTGAGGGTGGCTCGACTTGCCGGCTACCAGCGGCCGGTTTCTGGGCGTCGTCGATTCGGAACGCGTCGTGCCGATGATGCGGTCACACGGCGTCGTTACGTACGCTCGGACGGATAAATGCGCTCCGTGCAGCACGTCGATTGCCGATCCGCCGTTGCTCTTGCTCTCCCTCTTCTGGTCGATCGCCGTCAAGCGAATACTGCTGCTGCTGCTGCTGTTGCTGCCGTTACTGTCAATGCTACCGCTACTTCTAACTTTGTTTCTGTTGCGGTTCAAGCTGCTCTTGTTGAGGCTGCTGCTGCTACCTGAATCTCGTTCCAACGTAATGGCGACGAGAAATGACGAACGCGCTGCGGCAGTGCGTGCTATGTCGGGGACCGTCCAACGCGAACCAAGATTTTTCATGTCCGACCTGAGACAAGTCGAGCAAGAAGCGTCACGTAGCGATAAGAGATCGCAGATACTGTCATTCCGATGTATGCGTTAGAAGATGCGCAAACATTGGGTCGCGTTATCAATTTTCACTTTTGCGACATTTTCCAAGGGCATAAATTAAGGATGTTTTGTATCTATTTTCAAAATATTGAGAATTTAATGAAAATTGTACAAAATGTCCGTAAATATGTGTAGAATCTTCAGTACAATTTTTAAATCGATTCACTAAAGCGTTCACAAGTTATAAGGATTTTAATTTGCACCGAATTAACATGTGTTCTTATGGGAAACGTATAACCACGTCAATTCAAATGACAAAAACACACGGAAGTAATATTCAGAGATTGTTTAAAATTTGCAAAAGTTTAGATACAGACGAAATATTTGGTCAAATAATATTATACCAGTATTAACTGGTTAAGAAGATATTAAATATAATTGAATGAAGTTAGCCATGTATTTGTCACCAGGCGAAATTCTCTGCCAAAAGTTAATCATTTCGATTCATGATGTTTTGTACTTATTTTCAAAATATTGAGAATTTAATGAAAATTGTACAAAATGTCCGTACATATGTTTAGAATCTTCGGTACAATTTTTAAATCGATTCACTAAAGCGTTCACAAGTTATAAGGATTTTAATTTGTACCGAATTAACATGTATTTTTATGGGAAACGTATAACCACGTCGATTGAAATGACAAAAACACATGAAAATAATATTCAGAATTTGTTTAAAATTTGCAAAAGTTTAGATACAGAGGAAATACTTGGTCAAATAATATTATACTAACTGGTTAAAAAGATATTAAATATAATTTAATAAAGTTAGCCATGTATTTGTCACCAGGCGAAATTCTCTGCCAAAAGTTAATCATTTCGGTTAACAAAATTCGGAATATTCGGAATATTCAGTAAAAACGCAATAAATATTAAAAAATACATCTTTGCGCTGCAGCTAAGATCAAATTATAATATTCCACACAATTTCTTACTCAAAATAAAATGGATATATTCGTCAATATTGATTTTCAGCTATTTTTTGCTGGGATTGTACATACAAAACATCCTTAAGAAAATTACTTCAGCCAAAGAGATACAAATGTACACGAGATCATTTGTCTAATTTTCAATTATAATAACGCGAATCAAGTATATTTCTAGAATATCGTAGGAATTCCCGATAGTCATTAGGTTAGATAATATCGGCGAAATAAATGGGAAACGCAAACTACTCCTGCAAATGGACTACGAAACGGAACGTATTAATGCATACTCACGTGTGAATGAAGCGACGGGTGCGATCAATCCGTTATCCGAAATAACATAGTCTAGTCTTCGAGTCGGTCGATTTTTTTATTTTCTGCAACAAAAACAGAGAAACCAAATGAATCGAAATCGCTTCTCTAATATACGAATTAAGATCTGCTATAAAATATACACAACATCACGGATGCTGCGTGGCTTGTGCTACATCAATATTTGACATTCATGTTTGTGAGATAAGGTCTTTTATTCGACAGAAAAACTCGAGTTCAGCGGAGAGGAATTAATTCTTTATGACGAGGCGAAACTCGGAGCTTGATTTTTTCATGAGACGACTTGACGCGATTAGAGACGAATTTGCTCGAAACGAGGGGATTTTGGCCGGAAATTTTCGCGCGAATCGCGTACCGCGTTATCTGTACAAGCGAAGCCGCGGAAAGGTGTCGGTGGTCTTTGACCGAGTTTCGCGCGGTCGATCATCATCCCACCGAAACTCGGTTAAACGCGCCTCGATGGCGACGGCGGCGACGCCGAGCGCCTGGCCCGACATGGGAGAAAAGTAAGAATGAAGGGCTCCTCCGCCAGTGAAACAGCCGCGTGTTGAATCGGCCGTTCCCGAGTTCAACACGAAACTTTTCTCCCCGCTCGCTGACATTTACAGTGTTATTCTTTCGTATCGAACTTCTGTTTGTCGAAAAGATCGAAAAACTGGTTCGACGTGATTGTATAGACACACTTCGGAATTTGTGGAAGTTTACTTAAAAGCTCGTACAATAATTGGAATATGATTTTTATTTTCTTCCTTTTAATATATTGAATTTTTGTATTTATTGAAAACGTAAGGTTTATAAATCACAAGAGAGATTGAGATTTTATAGATTTCCAAAGAATTTCTAAAAGAATTGATAGCGTATTATCTATATAAATAGATTATAGTGTTTATAATATCACGTTTCTCTTTTCTTATTCCTTTTAACAATTATTTGAGCAACGAGTCTTTCATCAAGAAAAAGAAAGGAATTATTTATAAAATCGTTAAAAGTCTAATTGTGTTTTTCACAAGTTTTACGATACTTCGTATCTATTCCTATTTCCTACATTTATTATATAGAATATTTTTATCACATTTCCTACATTGTAAATGAGTGATATAAACAGAAACATAAAAATATACAGCATAACTTAATTATTGAAAGTGCATAGATTAATTAAATACATTTAAATCTATTATTTTATTCATGCGTTTCTCCCAATGAAATAAAGCATGTATTCTATGAAATTACATTTCCGTAAAGTTAATTGAGAAGATTTAACGTCACAATTTTACAACTCGCGAAATGGACGGTATTTTTAATTTGATTACTAATCCAATTATGTCCTTGTACTAATTGCAAGATAGAAAGACTTTTTCTTTTGCCCCGTTACATTAACCATACATTCGTCTATCTTCCGCTGACGATAGCGTGTTTTGCGTCTCTGCGTAGAATTACTCGCAAAAGTGGAACAAACCTACATCTTGTTTCTAGTTGAGACAAAAAGAAAAGGATGAAATAAGAAAGTCGGATAGCAACATGACTTCTATTTCAATATTCTTGCAAGCTAATAATTTCCCATTTCAATATTGATACGCAGCAGTAGCCGCAGCAAATAATTAATCTTTAATATGAGCGTATATATCACGTTTTTATTATTCAGAATTGTTCTACAGATTTTCTTTTTTTGTTTACAGGGAAAACAAGGCTGGCAAGAGATACAAGGGAAATCGATGGATTGCGACAACGTCACGAGACGGTCGACACAAATCGCATGTCTCGAAATCATTTAATGCGTATTTCTTTTCACCACATGGCGGCCTCAGATTGCAGATAATATAAATTTTGCGCAATCGTATTCGAGATATATGTGATTTTGTTTAGGACAAAAATAATTTTAAAAATTATTCAACAGAAGATGAGAATAACAGCTCCATCATATACAAGGACATTTTTGTTTTTTCAAAATATAAAATGAGAAAAAATTTTAGCAACAGAACGCAGGCAAAATTTTAGCACAAAAACGCTTTGAAATTATAACTGGATTTATATCAAATTGTTTTTTTACAAAGATAATTATTCTCATTCTCTTCTCTTGTACCTAAAGTCTACAAATAAATATTTGTATAAAAAAAGATATTACACTATACATCTCCATTTATATTAAAAAGTTTTATGCAATTTTATACCGGAAAGCGTACGCTTGCTCGAGAGAAAATCGTTAAAATAATATTTTTCGAATCAGCTTGACTTATGGCCTTTAGTTTATGCGTGGAATATGAGATGACACCATAGAAAAGCTCTGTAATTAATCATTAAGAGAAGTTATACAGAAGCCGCGAAATAATTAGCCGATTTCTCCTATTACGTATTGAATATGTGCTTGATCGTGGGTTGTGTTTCACTGATATAGAATTGCAATAAAAAGCGGCACTCTGCCAGCGTGCGAAGCAAGAAGAAACGAGGTCAACTATATCTGCGACAAATCGGCCTTCATCGAGAAATTATACGCGGTAACGGAAACGACCGGCTACACCGGGTTTAACAAGTAATTTTTCTAAAAGAAATTACTCTTTTTTCGTTTTTATCTCTCTCCTTCATTTCTCTCTAACCTTTGTATTTGCTAACTAGAATACAAATGCACATTCTTCATTTCGTTTTGTATTTGTTATTTTTTTAAATCTTTGATTTTATTCGAAATAATTTCTTTCTTTTATATTTTTATTTTTCATTCGAATAAAATAAAAATTGCTCATGCACGCAATGAGAGAATTGAGAAACTGTTAAACATAATTAAAATTATCAGTTTTTGAAAAACATAAATAATAGACATAAAGAAAAGAGAAAGATAGAGATAATGTAAAAAATATAAATGTCAAGAATATTATACAGAATATCATATATGGAACAAGAGGGAATATTAATGGAATTTTAGTAACAGAGGCTACCAAAAGAGAAAAGTATTATAACGCTAATTAAGAATGTGTTTGCTGTAAATGAATATGCATGACGACTTTTAATTAATATTTTTTAAATCCGAAATTATGCAAAATAATTGAGAAGTCGTGCAAACGCGATACGATACGCAATATCAAGAGATGCGATTCGACAACTGAGAGTTTATGGGATTCGATTAACCATCGCAAATGAATTAATGCCGAACGGAAGCCAAGAGCACTATGCCGAAGCACTTTTCCGTGCATCGTTCGCCCATTTGGATTGCGGATCAATAAATAGCCACAGTGCATACATCCGCGACGTCGGTATAAAACGATACGCGATCCATGTCAATTCCGATGTGCGCGCGGAAATGAGACACGGTTCGTCAGGCATCAGTTATCAGCAATTTAATCAACTTTGGCGTAATATCAATCTTGGTTTTCGACGATTGTTTAATAAATATCAGTATTGTTGAATAAATAGCCGCAGGAAATACAGTAAAAATCGTTTTTAACAATTTTATAGAGTCGCCAAGAAAATATATAGATATTTTTCTTTTACATTCGTATTTAATCAAATATTTCAAAGTGGAACAGCTTTGATATTCTTGTAATTTTGTTTTAACAATTTGTATATGCACATATATAAATTGCAAGAAAAAAGCATTAAAGTTGTCTCACCTAAAATATTAAATTAAATACGAATTTTCAAGAATATCACACGAAACAAAAAATGTATGTCCTACTGTCATAAGGGGAAAAATGTTTGCATAAGTCAGACATCTGACTATCTCTAACATACATCCAATCAAATTTGAAATTAGCCAATCAAATAATTGACATGCAATATTTTTCAGCGACTGTGGACCTCATTCGGAGAGCTCTTGTATCGATTGCAGTAACTTGCCCGCTGCGGATGCACTGAACGAACGCGACTCGAATAAGCAGCGCGGCAGCGGAGTGCATCTGCACCGAGCGGATTGATGCACTTGACTATAGAATCCTCTGCAGTAAAGAGGCGAACATTTTGCGAGCATTTACCTTAAATTCGAGCACGGTGAGAAGAAGAGAAAGGAGAAGAGACGTGGTATATTTGACCTACAACATCTTTTCTCCCCATGCATTTCGATGCAGCATTTTTGCGGCATAGAAGCTGGATACACGTCAAATTCACCAGTAATATCTACAAACGAAATAATATAATATAAATTGAAATTCTCGCGATACTTGAAGCGACGATCTTCGACATTGTTACTCTTTCAACTGGTCTCAAGCTATATCGAGAGACGCCATCGTCTTACGCCAAGAATATAATAATATAAATAGTAAATCCTCCATAAAAGTTGTTTGTACCCTGGCACACAATTACGCTTCGAACCTCTTTCTCTGAGAAGAATTGAAAACCGGAACAGTCCTCCTTGATTTATTGCATCGAGTTTTAAACTTTGAATCGCAATGTTTGCATTTGGCACGCAATGTGTATGCAATTCGAAGAAAGAACTTCAAACTTTCGGATTTCACGAGGCTCCATGTGCGAAATAACATCGTTGAGAAATATTTATCAATCTTTTTACATGTTAGATATGGACATTCCTTTAACGATCCCTTGGTCGCTCGTTACCTTTCGGAAAGGTATCGCGATTTGCTCTTGAATATATATGATATACATAGGGAGAAAGGGTGGATTTTGATTGGGGGGGATCGCTGTACGCTAAAAAATTCCGCAAAATTATCGCGTTGACGATCGATCGGAGCCTTTCTCTTGGTGCCAAGAGGTTCGGCGATGGACGAGCGCTAATCGTCAGCCTGATACATACGCATAATCGCATCGCCATGTTCATGGACTCTGCCCGGTGGCGCCACCGGAAACTACCCCCGTGAAGGAAAACCCAGTTGCTGGCGACGGTGGCTGGCTGGTGGGGCGACGCCGACGCCGACGTCGCGTGACGTCACAAACCAGGCCGGGTACGTTGCGGAAAAACGTTGTCATGACGACGACCGCTGACGCTATCGTCGTCGTCGCCGTCGCCGAGGCTTCGCCAATGCCAGGGGGAGAGACGATTGCAAAAAATTACCGAGCGGAAACGGAAAAAATATGAAGAACACATTGCGGGGCATCGTGCGTTTGTCACTATTATACGTCGTTGAAAACCTCGCGAACTCGAAATAATAGGATTTTATATCCTAGAATTCTCTAGAGAAAGAGAGAGAAATAATTGGACATGAGTGATGCTTAAATGATTAGGCAAGTCTAAGTCTTTGCTCATTTGAATCGAGATATCTAGCAGCAACAGTCTCGTTGCTATGCTATGCTAGAAATTCATTGAAACTATTGAACATGAGCATTTTCAATTTTTAATACGTAAAATAATGCTGTTTAAATATTGTCCAATTTAAATTTGCAGATAATCCAGAATTTTATTGTATCAGCCTCAATAAAAATCACTGTTATAATTCTAATTAAGATGTTATTTGATTAACACACTTGCTAATCAAGTTGTCTCTTATCTATAGAATGTTTTAAATTCTGTCTATATTAGATTTTCTAATCAAACAGTTTATATGTCCCCCGGTTCTCCACAAGTCAATATTTTCGTAGCTATGTATGAGAAAGATATCCAAAAGAAATTTATAGGCAACGTAAATCGGATCTGAGAAGACGAATAAATTTTTCAAGTTTATATCCGCTCTCTATTTCAAAATTGTTCAAGCGCTACTTTATCCATACATATACAATTGTCCATTACATTTTAAGATTATTCAAATTGAAATATCAATAATATATACATGACAAAACACATGATATTCCGTGTAAATCTAGATATACGTATAGATTTTTATGATGCAAATGTCTTTGTTTGTAACGACGCAAGTTTTCAAGGTTTCACATTTACGTAATTCTGCAGAAATGGTTCATGGCTACCGTCAGAATGAAGATTCAATACGGAGAAAACGAATTGTTCTCTTAAAACAATCAGTGATTCACTTATGTAAATATGAAACTTCCAAGACTTGCAGCTATCGCAGAGGCTTCAAGTACGGCGAAAGTAATCGCGCGAAAAATGCCTTGAATGAGAAATGAGTTATCGTCCTACTTTTACTTTCCCTTAATGAAAGACATCCACGTATTAGCGGGGAAATCATTTACGCGATGCGCCATATGCAATAGCCTTTGTTGACATTTTTGCGTGAAAAAATATGAATTTATTTCGTAAGATAATATTCCAATTATGCCCGTGCAATATTTGGAAATTTTTATTTATTATTTTATATGTAATTGACACAAGATAGTTGAGAAAACTGGCCGATCGGAGCGAAAGAATATCGGGAATGAAGGAAAATTACTTGACGTGGTGACAGTGATAATGACTGGGGTGTGCCCGGCATTATTTGGACTGTCTAAACTCGTGTGACTCATACGATTTCGATGGAATGCTTGACTCAACAAGCGCGGAAAATCAATATGTAGGAAAAACCAAAATAAATCCGATCCAAAAATGTGTCCGTCGGATGAATAATGCTCGCAAACTCAAATATTTCATAAATAATAAATCGATTTAATTATAATATCCTTCTTGGATAGCAATAACTCTTCAAGTATCAGAAATGTAAACCAATTAATCAAATAAACATTTAATTCATATTAAACGAAAAATACATAAATAAATTTCATAAAGAATTCTAATCGAATAAATAAATCGAATGAATAAATCGTTGATAAATCTCTAGCATTTTTTATATCGTTCAAATGTACCGCGTGCATTATTTGCAGGATATAATAAGTGGTGAGGGAATACTCATATATTTTCTAGGAATGTATATTTTATGTCGATCTTGCGGCAAACATTTATATTTACATTCAAATATCGTATATGTCAAGCAATTACGGTCACCGAGTAGTCATAGCTATTTATGGTCAGACAAACAGACGAAAGCTCGCACGATATCAAATTTTCATCATACGGCATAACTCGTATAATTGCGTCAACATTTCATCAAATTTTATTTTTTTTAAACACTGCAAAAATTTAGTAAAAAAAAAGTAAACTAAAAATTCGAGCGTAGAGAGAAAACGATAATTTTGTGTGAGGGGAAAAAGTATGCATTTCCGCTGTATGTATATCGCGTGGAGTGGTGAGCCATAAAAATGCGTGCAATGCGTAATAATCCACGTAACGGGGATATGTACCTCGGGGAACGAAATGCAGTAAATTCGTACGTACGTGCCAGCAGTAAAAAACGATCATCCGTTGTGGATAACATTGTTGCGCTCGCGCGACATTCTGCACTGGCGCGACCCACAAAAGACGAAGTATACCGCGACGCAAAGTATAGCGCGAGGAACAGAACAGGGCCATGCGTTCGTGCGAGGGCAATCGATCGATTGCCCGCTTGCCTGCCTGCTTGACTTTCTTGACGCTTCAGCCCAGCGTTGCGCTTCCAAGAATCCTACCCCATCGCGAAAGATTCCCGCGCGTTTCAACCCTCTCGCGCCCAGAATTCATACCCCTCGAGATATATTATAATTATACAGGATGTTTCTTAATAAGTGCGAAAAATTTTAGGAGATGATTCTTGGTCGAAAATTGAGAAGGGTTTTTCATATAAACATACACTCCTACATCCAAAATTAGGTTTTTATTTTTTTTTTCTCAAATTTGAAACAAGTTGAAAAGTTATCCATTTAATTTCATTCCTTTAACTAATTTCTTTAACAAATTTGAGAAAAATATAGAAACCTAATTTTTACTCCCATTTTTGCAGGAGTAACTCCACAGGGAGGGATGTAAGAGTATATGTTTATATGAAAAATTCCCTTAATTTTCGACAAAGAATCATCTTCTAAAATTTTTTGTACTTATTAATATATATATATATATATATATATATATATATATATATGTACTTATTAATATATATATATACACACACACACACAGGATGTTTCTTAATAAGTACAAAAAATTTTAGAAGATGATTCTTTGTTGAAAAGGGAATTTTTCATATAAACATATACTTTTACATCCCTCCCTGTGGAGGGATACCCTTACTCCTGCAGAAATGGGAGTAAAAATTAGGTTTCTATATTTTTCTCAAATTTGTTACAAGTTAAAGAAATGAAATTAAATGGATAACTCTTCAACTTGTTTCAAATTTGAGAAAAAAAATAAAAATCTAATTTTGGATGTAGGAGTATATATATATATATATATATATATATATATATATATATATATATATATATACAGGGTGTCAGGGCAATCTCTTCCCAAAAAAAGCTCTTGTAGCTTATTTCGAGACCTTTTCAAAACATTATAATAAAGTATTTTTTCATCGAGTACTTTTTGAATTATGTGGCTTAAAATAATCTCTTAATTTTACAAAACCATAATATATCTAGTAAAATATTCATTTATCGATTATCTTACCTTAATATTTTTATGTACAAAATAATGAGAGGTATCAATTGGTGTAAGAAAAACACATAATTGTTTCGAAGAAAAAATATATAATTTACAATTAACAATTACATATTTTTTTCTTCGAAACAATTATGTGTCTTCCTTACATCAATTGATGCCTCTCATTATTTTGTACATAAAAATATTAAGATAAAATAATAGATAAATGAATATTTTACTAGGTATATTATGGTTTATGTAAAATTAAGAGGTTATTTCAAGCCTCATAACTCGAAAAAATACTTTATTATAATGTTTCGAAAAGGTCGTGAGATAAGCTACAAGAGCTTTTTTTGGGGAAGAGATTGCCCTGACACCTTGCATATATACATATATATATATATATATATATATATATATATATATATATGCTTTCAAGGAAATGTGCAAAGAATACATAGATATATAAAAAAAATTATTCAACTGATGCAATCCTAGAGAGAAAAATATGCCGTTGTTGTAGATTTGAAGGCTAACTTGATGAGATTAATAGAAGAGTGAAATGATTAACTCTTTGAATTTTAATTTAATAAGAAACTATCTTTTGTTTGGATAGAAACTGCTTACAGTGCATCTTTCATAGAAATTATTTAAAAATTTCGCAATATAATGTTAATATGCACGTAAATGATTCGATTAAATCGCACAAGATTTCTCATCTATTATTTTTCTGCATATAATATTAAATACAAAGAGTGATTATGTTTCTTATGAATGATATTGTGATGTAGAATTACAATAAAAGTGTAAACCCTTGTTGTAAATTAATTGTTTCCATAAATAACAATTTAATTAATGCTCATAATTTCGTTTAATTCTCGATTCAAGAAATACCTTGATAATGACACTTTACATTATCAGATAACGAGGAGTCGTAAGATTCATTCAATTTTACGATTTCTCGAAAAGCAACCTGTATATACTTTAGTACTATACTTTAATTTACCCGTAACCTACTTTTCCTCTCTTCGTTTTCTTTTCCTTTTTTTCTTTATATCCTTCTCTCTGATCCTTTAAAGCCGATTACTTTCGTGTACATAAAAAGAAATTAAAATCTTTTTATTCGTATATAAAGTATATTAAACTGTATTAATATATTGTAATGTATATAGAGATTTTATTTAAAAGTCATTGCTCGATTTTTTTTAAATTAGAGATTTCTCTTAAGCCATCTCTTTCATGAGTGAAAAAATCCAAATTTTATTAAATTCAATTCTCTCTCTCTCTCTCTCTCTCTCTCTATATATATATATATATATATATATATATATATATATATGTGTGTGTGTGTGTGTGTGTGTGTGTGTGTGTGTGTGTGTGTAATAATATTTTATGAATACTTGAAGGAGGAGGAGAAAGAAAAAAATATTCTATTTATATTGATATAATAAATTTGATCCACAACATATATATTGTTCTCAAAATCATAATAATAATGCCCGTAGCGAACAGCAACATGCTGTCTTCTTCGAAAACAAGTTAGAACATTCATAGAATGCAGAGGTGAGAAGATATTTTGACATCTTGACACGCGTTGTATTCTCTATAGTTCGGTACTAATGGGATAGGAAGATAGAATAAAGTTCGCCAGTTAGAAATGAAACGTTCCTGAGGGACAGAGGATTATTGATGTCCACGAAATTCGAAGAAACTTTACTCTTCGGTACACTTGTACGCGAGTCTCTCGGAGTACACTTGTACTCGAGGACGACACGGATGAAGGGAAGCGTAGCGCACCTGTTGCGTTCGTTCGCCCCGCAAAACCCACCCCTTCCCTTCTCGCTTTTTCACCCTTTTTTCTGCGTCTGCGCATTTTCAAAGGCCTTATCTACCATCGTCCATTAAAAATTAGGGATGTTTTAATCCTGAATGGAAGGGTAAATTCCATGTCAATTCCTCTTTCCCATCTTTGTTTTAATAGAAAGTTAATTTCCTAAATAATTTAAATGTTATAAATTGCAAGCAAAACATTTTTTTTGTTATATTTAATAGTACATATACATCGACACATACAAAGACAGAGAAAAAGAGAGAATATTACATTTAAACAATTGCTGAATAAGAAGGAAAAAATATAATTTAAACAACAACATATGAAAATATAAAAATTATTTTCTTCTTGTTCAACTAAATAGCGATAAAAAAAATAAAAATGATATCAGCTGATAATAAATATAGAGTGTTTCTTAGTAAGCGCGAAAAATTTTACATGATTCTTTGTTGAAAATTAAGGGGGGTTTTTCATATAAACATATACTCCTACATTTCTTCCATGTGGAATTACACTTCTCCAAAAATTAGATTTTTATTTTTTAGGTTTGTATTAATTTTAATAATTTTCTTTTTATTCCAATTTTCCCAACATTTACTCTAATTTTATTTTTATTTTAAAATTTAACTTCTCGTAATTCGAAACCTATGCTATTTAGCATCGTGTTGTGTACGATATAACGTATTGTATTTTTTTCTTAAAAACTACTGATTTTATGAAAAAAATAAAAGAAATAAAAAAGTTTCTAAATAAACCAAACTTTTTAATACAGACTTTTAATCATATTCCGGCCTATTAAAAAATTCTAATAGAAAATTGAATAGGGGTTGCTAGTTTCATCCCCTTATAACAATACGGGAGACTGAAAAAAATATTAATAAATAACCTTTTTACTAGTAAAAAATATCCTAATAATCTAATTTCATTTCTTTAACTTGTTCCAAATTTGAAAAAAAAAATAAAAACCTAATTTTTACCTTCATTTTTGGAGGAGTGTAACTCCAGAGGGAAGGATGTAGAAGTATATGTTATATGAAAAACCCCCCTTAACTTTCGACAAAGAATCATCGTAAGATTTTTCGCACTTATTAAGAAACACCCTGTATATATCAATGAATAATTTTATACAATGATACAAAACTTGGGCCTTATCAAAAACTCCCCGGCTATATTCGACGCAACAAGGGATCGTATTTACCCTCGTCTCTCCCCTTTTCTCCAAGCGTGCCGTTTAACGCGGAAACTAACTTCTTATTTTAGCACGGATCGGCGATCGCGCGAAAGCATATGACGCGACCCTTGACATTACGCCCTATCGATCGTTTATTTATGCCGAAGGATGATTTATCAAACTTTTAAAAGATTTCAAGAAAACGCGGTCGACAGTATCAATTATTCTCGCGACGCATCCGTATTCGCGGAATCGCGAGCGGAGCGCGCGAGTATGCGCGGAATCGAGGAATCCGCCTATCTGAGGAATTCGCCCCTCTGAGCGCGCGCGAGTTACGTCAATAGAGAGGAATATCCGTGCCGTTATGCGTTACACAAAGAAGAGCCGATGGTGACGCGCGCCTACGGCCCTGTGTCGCCTTCAATGGACGATGACGTAAGTTACGTCTGCTCACGCACGATTACGCAGCGAGTCGAGCTGCTGGAAGTTCAAGTATGCTGCCAGACACGAAGAACCGTCATTATCGCGGCCCGTAATTATGTATACTGTGCGACCCGAATCCGATTTTCATCATTTTCATTCCGAATTTTTTCGTCGATCGACTTCGAGGCGAAAAGTTGCGCGGAGTGTCTCGCGTGACACTTCCAATGTTTTCAGTCAATTCGAAATGTATAGAGAGGTACTTCCTTTAGAAGAAATCACACGGAAGAATGTTATCCGTCGCGATATATCGCACATCAATTGTCTTGGCAATTAATGCATTATTGATGAAAGATCCTCTCTTTGCGGCGCATAGAGCTCCAAGCGGCCGATATATAATTATAGAGATGTCCTTGAAAAAAAATCATATGCACACCTAGCGATAGGTAAGTCGTTTAACGCGTGCCAATGTGCTCTTTTCGATGTCTGACTAGCAGCGAGCGAGATAATAAAACTCGCGTCGCGCACTTACGCGTGAGTGGTACAAGTGGTAGCGAAAGTGATGGGCAAACTACTCGTGGTTACGCTGCTCCAGAGAATAAACGGCCCACGTTATAGCATACGACGCTAGTCGCACGCTTCCTCGTGGGAGAAAGTCCTCCGAGGCGTCGTCGTGCACGACGCGGTGATCGATACCATCGCTCTTAAGCGGATCGTGCAGCTCGTATTGACCGACAATTTTCGCACGGAGGAAGGTCACCGGAGCTACCAGACATGTCACAATCATTGCCGTAATCGCGACGTAATCGATTAACACAACCGAGTCGAATCGGCATTAATCACTCCTGTCGTTCCTACGTAAATAGTGGAGTCTTATCACGCTAATTAAAATTCTCGAGGCTCTAATCAATTTTCCGAACATTAATACCATCCGGATTATACAATTTCTTCGTCTCCAGCTTGCCCTCTTTCTCTTGCGTTTATTTAAATTATGTATAGATTTTTAGTGATCATCCTATAATAGCTATCTGGAGTTCGATACATCTAAACGTAAGAGTTTTGGATTAATATCATACAAGAGAGCGTGAAAGATATTTACCGAAAGCACAATAGTATCAGAGATTCATAGTATTCATAGTATCTGATCTACTAGACACGCGCCAACTTTGGAACATCCAACTTCACAATGCAAATTTGGTATTCATCACCCTGAATATCGTAAGCTCTGAATTCTCCAAGTGTAATATTAAGCTACGACTCGCTCGGAAAATATTTTTAACCGAAACATATTCTCTGCACACTTATAAAAGTATACACAACGCATCATGTATGCTCAACAAGAGAATAGATATTGCTTCTCTCTATCTAATCCTTTTCTCTTTCTCCCTCTCTCTTGTATATATCGGCTGCTCAAGTTGAAAACTATAAAAAAGCGCGTCTATAAACAGAACGCAGACCTCTTATATCATGCTTATTCTACCTTGTGAATATGGATTATAGTTTGTTAGCCCAAGATGCCAGAAGGGAGGGTTTCAGATATACGTTATCGATCGATATCGCGAGTTAAACGTGGAAAAGCCACATCTCTCTAAATCCTGGACGCGTCAGGACAGTCCTCGCGCCGATCACCATCGTCGCGAGACCGATCCCTGAACCGCGGTAGCGTCGATCGATATATCGGGAATGGCAGTCGCCGCGGCAGAGCCGCGCGTCACGCTAACGTGCACGATATACAATGGGCATATGTATTATCGGGGGACAACACGTAGGTTCACTTGGATCATCGCGACGATTGTCATAAATCATCCCCTTTACTCTCGATCGGAAACCCTTTGATGTCGCGACACCGCAACATTATGTAACGTATCCAACGTGTTATTATACCTGGTGCACCTTCCCAACCAGAAAGGAGTAATGAGTCGGTTGAATATTTTTTTCGAGGGTGTCATTAGGTCTCGGGGATAAAAGGCTTCCGCGAGGTTTCAAGAACTCCGAATGACGCGAATAAAACTGGCTTGGGAAAGGAAAATTGCTGCTCTAGATATTTCATGTTTTCTTCGCCAAAAAATGGTTGGTTTTCCAATCGGTTTCGTTTTCAGGAAGAATCTAATTTCAATTTATGTTCTTCTGACATTGGATGCCAAACTGATTCTGCTATCACTGTAAATGCGCCAGTTATGCACGACGGATATGTCATTAGCCACGTTACGCCAATCATTATCTCATTAATATGTATGATTATAATGTACGCCCTCGTATTCGCGCCGCATGCCTCTGCACCTTGCTCGCTTGTGCTATATTTAAAGTAGCTACGCCCCTGGTTCTAGCATGAATGTCAAGCAGCCCATCGTGTCACATTGTAACCGCATACGCATCTCAGAATTTTTCAAAAGATGTATTCAACAAAAATTCCTACAACAAGTCGCGTCAAACGTTCGCTGGGGTCGATCGAGCGAGGGGGGAATGCATGGAATTTTCATAAAAAAAAAAAAAATTGCATCGTATGTAACTGACCTCTGGCCGAAATCCCAGAGAAAAATATTGCGAAAAATTTGCACGTATATCTCGACATAATTCTACATCGCAAATTCCCTCGCATCCTTGTATCGAGAGGAGCCATCTCTCTATAATCCTATCGCGCATCGAAATATCAGACGTCATGCACGACACTTTGAAGCGAGCGACTCGTCCGATTCGATTTGAGGGGAAACTCGACGAGCTTTCCAAGGGTGCGAGGATATTTCCATGCGAAAAGACGACTCAAGCTTTCCTCGCGTCTCGTCCGTAAGAAATTTTCTTTTCGACAGCTGAAGAGGATCCAATCGCGAAGACGTAGGAAACGTGCGAACTGTGCAAACTGTTTAAATAACCCGAGCACTTTTCGCAAACATCGTCGGAAAAGGAATTTTCGACGTTCCCCTTCAGCTGCTCCCGCGTCGTCTAAATAAAGACACACGTAAACGTAACACGAGTGACACTTACGGTTGAGGAGGTCGAACACTCTCCAACGTAGATGGTCACCGCTGCGAACGTAAACGAGAAGCGTGACGTAGCGATATGGAGAGAAGAGAGGCACTGCGACGTCGAGGGGAGAAGGGGGGCGGGTTCTGGGGTACCTCCGCGGGCCTTGCTCGTTCAGCGTCGAGATAAGGGTAGCACAACCGAGCACCGTGCGACAACACACTTGGATACACTCTTTTTTCACATGGACGATGCGGAAGAAGAACGACCGACGACGTGGCAGCGATACTCAGTCGGATTTCGCGTCGCGCGATGGTCCTTTCCCCTGCATGCGTACACGGCACGTAACGAACGTGGTGTGCCGGCCCCGTGTCTGTTTCTTCCACTTGGAATCCCGCTTCTTTTCCTGCTCGCAACGTCGATGGCAGCTACGCGGTTGTACGAGGCGCTCTTCGCGTTCGAGCGATCTTTTCCTGTCTCTTCCCTTCCTTCCTTCCTTCTTTCTCTAGTCTCCTTCGCTATTATCCTCTTCCTCCTTCTTCTCCTCCTACGCCTCCTCCTTCGCTATTCTTCACCGCAGCGGCAAGGACCCGCCCCGTGTCGCGCTACACGAAAGTGTAGTGGATAAAGAGAGCGTAAAACTTGCTCTGCGACAACATTATCCGGCCGGTTATCGGTACCTCGGTTGTCTCGTCATTTCGTCTCGCGTCCGTCCTACGGTCCTACTAGCCGCCCGCGCGCCGCAACGAAAATTGATCGCGTTGCGCGCGACGGTCCCTTCCTCGGGGACAGGCCCGTCGACGCGTTCGTGTCCGACCGCCGCGTCGCCCGTGTTGACGCGGGGCTACTCTCCTTGCGATCCGGTGCAGGGGGATGCCGCTTCGCGTTGCCGCTCGTCGCCGTTCTCCCTCGGCCTGCCTGAAAGCGAGGGACCGGCGGATCCTTCTTCTCCGCTCCCTTTGTTCTTTCGTCGGCTCTCACCGCTGCACGCTCCTACACACGCACACACCGCACACACACATACACACGCGCGCGCGCGCGAGCATACACACGAATACGCTCGGACGCGACCAATCGCGCGCGCGCGCGCGAACGATCCGTTCTCCTCGTCCCTCTTGCTCCGATCCTCCCTTAGAGGCTCTCTCTCTCTCTCTCTCTCGAACGCTGTGTCCTCCTTCGCCGTCTCTCTTCTCCCACCTACCACCACTCCCTCGCTTTCTCGTTCAACCCTCCTTCGCTCTTTTCCCTCCTCGGCGTCCCGACGTCTCTCCCTCGAAGCGACGCGGCCGGCACAAAGGGTCGCTCGTTGGTAAACGCCAGGCCGAGGCCTTCGCTCACGCGCGGCTTTCGCTCGTCCAAGAGCCTTCCACCTTTTTTTACTCCCGCGGTAATTTTTACTTTCTTCCTCGGGGTGCTCCTTCTCCCTCGGCGATGCGTCTTCGGGGTACCACGGAGGCGACTCTGTCCTCGATACCGACTGTCGTGGTGCCGAGTCGAACCGACGCGATCCTTACTGCATCGCCACGCGCCAGTCTTTCGCGCAGCGGACTCCGCGGCAACTAGTCACGGGGCGCCCCGTTTTACACCCTCTATACCCCATTCGCGATCCGCTACGTGAGCTACCCCCGTCGCATCCCCGTCGATCGTCCTGTAAAACCGTCGTCGTTTATGTCGACAGCGCGACACAGCCCGAAGACGATTCGTACGCTGCGGGGGTGCGAAACGCGATTTCCATCTCTCTTTCTATTCCTCTTTCTCTCTCTCTCTCTCTCTCTAGGATGAAACGAGTCTTCGCCTTGGTGGCGAAGCGATGCCAAGTATCACCGTGACGAGGCGAGATCAATGCTCCGTTCAGGGCTTGTAAGTGCTTGCGTGGTGCGGTTCCGTAGCACGGGGTGGATCAATGAAAACGTACCCCTCCACCACGGTGCTGTCGTGGACGTGCCGCCGCGCCGCCCCCGCGACAGCAGAGGGAACACGGTACCATACCGCGCCACTTTTTACTATCACTGCCTGAAAACATTCGCTCGCACTCTTTTTCTATACTCTCCACGACCATACCCAGAACTCCAGTAAGATCGTCCATGACACGCACGTGTCTTTGTCCGTTGCTTTCGAATCCTTCCTCGCCGATTGAAAATACTTGAAGCGTCCTATTCCTAAGGTTCTCGCTCCGAGATTCATAAATAAGATGTCATGCACGCTCTACACTTGATAAGAAAGCATACATCTGCATATGTAAATATAAGAAAGATATGAATAAAGGAGCGTGTAAATTTTTATGTAAATTAAGAAGGAAATGTAACTAGTTTTCACAAATGTTTCACGCATTACGGGAATATAAAAGTTTGCGGATGCATGAAATGAAATATATATAGCTAGATATTATCATGTTTTACTTTGATGATAAAGATAGGAAAGTCATAAAGGGACCATATAAAGTGTAGTACTTATTGCAAGATATGTATTTCATAAGTCATGCACGCACGCGCGCGCGCTCACACACATAAACGCATACGCACACACACACACACACACACACACACACACATAAACGCATTCAATTACAAATTAGCTATAAAAGTTCAATGTTTCGTTGCACAAATTAACACGCTGTCCTCTCATAGCATATAAAACAAATGTGGTTGATTTTAATCTCTCTCACATATCCTAATCCCACATATATCTTAAGATAAAAGAACAACCACACAAACGCCTCGTTTAATGTTAAATAAATTGTGAGAGAACAGATCACTCGTGCTTATCACACTGATGTCAGATCCGGGCTAACAGTTCGTGTAAAAATATATATATTGTGTCGCATATAAATATAGGAATATATCTTCGTGTACAACAGTGGTACATATGATATAGCAATATATCTAAACGCGCAGCGTACGCAAAAACTACATGGCACGTGCGTCGAACTCATCGACTTAAATAAACATTGCCATGTTGCTTCGGCATTCTACGAATGCAAAGATACAGGCCAGTGATGACCATGATGAGCAAAGGAAGGCCAAGGCCAATCGAGATAATCATAATGACTAGAGAAGAAAATCTCTCCTCGGGTGGTGTTCCATAACCGATTATAAAAGTCCTGCAATATAAGATTAGAACGTAACATTTTATCTCTCCAAAAAGTTATACAAGTTCTCTTATCTCTTTAGGACTCGTCATAGAATTTTCAGAATAAAATTTGGAAATTGATAAAAGCCTTGCAATCAACAACTCACCATGTTAAATAGTTCGTCTTTTTGTAGAAACCGTCCCCTTTCGAACCCAAAGAAATTGTTAATTTTTGTAAAAGAAGATTCGTCGCATTTCCATAATAACAATAGAGCATCGAATTTTTAACAGCGTTGGTATATTTGGATATTCTCTTTGGTGAATATTGCATTGTCTCTGTAGAACTAGTTACATCGCGTAACGCGCTGTTGTACGACACTGGTCGCCATTGCAAATACGCTCCGCCATTTAATGCACCGTTTAATTCTCTGTAAGGTGGCGTTCTAACTTCAACAATCTGAAGAAAATCATAATAAAAAATACACGTTATTAATAAAACTTTATCAATTATAAAAAAGAGATGAAAAAACGATGAGAGAAGAGATTAAAATAATAAACGTCTATAATTACCTCGAATATACCTGGTGTATGCTCGTCATCGAGACTTTTTTTCGGATCAACGAACATTAATATATCAGGATCACCACCACCAACCATGAGTAATTCAATAGCGAATCTACTGTTGGAAAAGGTTTCGTTGGTCTGCAAATTATCCAAGATAATGTCTATCTGCGTAGAATTTTCCGTGTGTAACATATGAGGCACTATATCCGCGTGATCGAGAGTGCAGAATCCCCGAAGCTGAAAAGTAAAAAGGAGAAAGATATTAGCGTTTTGAAAAAAGCTTACAAATACTTATAGCGTTTAGGACAAAGATACAAGCGCTTTATATCACAAGGAGAAGATAAGGAAACCAGATATTTATCAATTTAGATTTAAAATGAAATTTGCTCTTTTTACTCACAAGAGCTTATAATTGAGCTATAGATGATATTTTTTGCATGCTTTTTCGCTACATACTACCGACATTTTCTCTTCAATGCTGCAAAATACTTTACCGAAAGCTTTATACTCCCATATCTGCTGATATTCTTAGCTGTATCGTGATAAGAGTTACCCTCCATATTCAGGTAGACGAAATCGTTGTTTTGCGTTAAGGACACGCGCTGCCAGTTGAAATACTCGAGATGCAAAACGTTCATATTAGCGATGTCGGCAGTGTCGATTAGTGCAGTGTCATTTACATCGTTGAATTCGATGATCTGCAACATAGTGTAATGCAATTTACTGTAGCATCATCCAACTGTTTGCCAAGCTACGTATAAATAAATACCATCTAATTACTGATGTAAAATTCGTAGTAATTATTTGAAGAAATATCGTATCATTCGACGGTGCGCAATTAAATCTAAATTAAATCTAAATAAATATAATCGCAATTTCTCGCACGCGCGAGGCTGCACATGAAAGCCGATAAAAATTAACTGAATTAAACCACAATCCTGTTGATATCGCGCTCGAAATTTTCGACAAATGCATTCGATCGATCGCAGAAGCTTGTTTGCTCATTGCTATGGACATTCTGCTTTGTACGCGACCATTAATCCCATCAACCGAATAACGCGAAGCAATTTTCAATAGTCGACTATGTATTTTACAGTGCAAAGGATTAATCTCGCACACTCGAAATTTGTTTCATATGCTAATAGTGCAAAATTAATTTATTGAACGAGAAATGAAGATATGACATCATAACACGCTGTAAATTTTATTAGAAATTCAAGTAATTTAATTTAAATTTAATAAAGCTTTCGTATTCTGCGATTTAATACATGGTACATTAAAACATACATTTCAACATAATAAAGTCGCACAGAGAGATATGTATGTTTTCAGAAAGAGAAATAGAGAGAGAAGACACTCGACTAAAGGAGGTGTTTCTACAAAGTGGAGGCACTAAAGTGCAAAGGTTTAATTAAGAAACCGCAGATATATCCTCCACACTCGGCGAAGGAGAATGCGATGAGTGGATTTATGTCACTCACATGGATTTATGTTCTGGTTTGAGGGAAAATCGTAGTAACAAATACCGTTAACGTACTATTTTTATATATTCTCTATTTTATATATTCTTTATAAAATCTTTTATTTATAAAAGAGAGAGAGAGAGAATATATTTATTTAGAATCTTTATCTCCATGTATTTACGTTATATAACACATTTCTATATTTAATTCATACATTCCATCAAATTCTATCAATCCGAATTCTATCAATCACAACTGTCAACAATTTTATGAATAAAATTTATCAACCACTCGTTTTGTACATATCTTGTCGCTTATCTATTTTATCGAATCGAATCAACGTTTTCACATTTACTCAATTTCTCGGAGAAGAATTTCCAGAATTAATTTTACACGTCTTCACAAAATCAATTATTTCGATCAACGAAATAAAAAATAAATTTCACTAATTTCTTTTTAATAATTTATCACGCTAACGTGACAGAATAAATATTCTTTTTAATCACACGACAAGTCAAGTTACTGCGCAACAAATTCTCGCAAACAGGAAATACAAGAAGGAAAATTATAATTACCTTATTTATTATCATGCCGAAAGAGTAGGTGGGTTTCTCGGAAAAATGGACCGAGTTCTCTCGCCTCGCGAGATAATCCTCCCAGCTGATGTTGAGCGAGGTGGACGGAGGTGTAAGCGCCAGCAGGACGGACGGATTGCCGATGAAATCCCACAAGTAATGCAACGTGTCGTTCGGTCCATCGGCACTCAGGTGGAGCGTCGTCACGTTTCGCCCTCGGCACGTCTCGTCGCAATCCGGATTCAGCCTCGAGCGTAACTGATACGGATAAATAAATCGAGCGTTTTATAATAGCAGATCGCAGATGTACGACGATTATAGACGACGCTTAACGGATGGATGACCTAGATCAGTGACGGATAGCGTGGTCGACGGCCTTGCATCGTACGAGCCCCCGCGGAGCTTACACAATAGACGCAAATGTCGTTTATTACGCGATTATGTGTTGCGTTAATCTATGATCTTGCTTCGTGGACTCGTGTGAAATGAATTGCATCTTATCTTTTCGTTTCGAGAAAAAAACCGAATGATACTTAACATCAACACGTTAAAGGTGTCATCGTTCGATTTTTATAAATAAAAAATTTGAAAATAATTTTCCACAAGTAATGAATATATTTCGCGCACGATAAATTTTTTTCGCGCCTCAACATAATTATATCGTGTCACTTCACGGTTTATATTTATTTATTAATTCACTCTTTAAGATCGATACTCGAATTTACTAAAATTGGAAAAGTTTCTGGAGCGTTTGAGAAATTTAATTATATATTTTACTGTAATATATCAATAATCTCATATTTAATAATATAAAATAATTACAGATTATTACTATGTATGTATAAATTTTTTTCTTGCCGGTTTAAAATTCACAAATGATCTTGATGTATCGCACATGAAATAATGAATATATTTCGCACACGACAGATTTTCTTGTTCCGTTTTCAAAAGAACTTTAACACAGTTATATCGCACGTGCAACTTTGCGGGTTGGTTTATATTTATTTATTTATCCACTCCTGAGATCGATACTTAGGTTTATTATAAATTTAAGATGTTAAGCAAACTATAGCATCGAAACGCAATCACGGATATCTTGAAATGCAACGAATATTTTAACAATTTATAGATAAAATTAAAAACAATTTATATATCAATGATTATTATTTAATTTATAGCTATAATTAAAAACAATTTGTAGATCAATTATTTGCAATTAATGTGAAATTTATATCTTTTAGTATTATTATTTTGATATTATTAATTTTATTAATTTATATTATTAATTTATTATTTATTATTATTTTATTATTATTAATTTTCTTAACTATTTTATATTATTTTTGTAAAAATATTTTTTTAATGATCAATAAAAAATATTGATAATAAATATTTAATGATAATAAAAAATATTGATAATAAATATTTAATGATAAAAAATATTGATAATATAATTGTCATATAAGTAACTTGTTTCAAAAGTTATGCGGGGAACAATGTCAATAAACGCAGGAAACAAAATATTGGATAAGATTACCGAAACTCCAAACCGAGTTTCCCGTATCGAAGCGTAATGTTATACTTTATATCGAGATTATGCGTAGAAATCACATGCGACATAAAATTAAAAAATAAAATTAAAAAACTTCAAAATACCTAACCGAGAGAATATATCGTTTTAATCCACATTATCATTAATAATTTAACATCCTCGCGCGATCGACCGTGCCCTTAGATCTCGAGCGATTTAGGTCGCACTCCGGTTGGCACTTATCCGATCAGCCGCTGCGCGAGCAGCCAATTTATCAATGAATCCACCTGCTTATTAATGAACGAAATCGTAATAAGCTTCTACGCGCGACGATACGCACATTCTCTCGACAATCAAAATCTCGGAAAAAAATCTCGTTGGTCGAAAGGAAGTGAAAGAGGTTAATATACAAGGTAAACAAGGTGGATCTGCTTTTCGAACCGCTGTCAATAACACAAAGACTACAGAATGATCCAAGGTCTTAACCGCGCTTTGAAAAGGTCCAAAGTCGCGCGATGAATCACACACATGCGATTCTCTCCTCGCGACATTCTATTGTGATCGCGAACGCCTCGTCCTTTCGTGGAATAAATTCCTACTCACCGTGCGTCGCGTGGGATGACCCGGGTCTGCCAGTGCGACGACAAGCAACAGGGAAACCGTCAGGGAGCTGGACATGCCTGCCGCCGTCGTGTATGACAACGACATCCAAAACACTTACGCCTCTCGCACGCGTCGACAACGCTACTTCGTGAACATCTGCGAACTGACGCGCAATCGCGTGGGAACCGACCTCGGTGCGGCGACAGCGCGCCCTCGCGGAAGCGAGAGGAATCACGCGCCAGCTGTCAGATGGTAAGCGTCACGGTCGATATATGTCAACGATCGATACTGCAGAAATTTATTAATTGTACTTGTTTTTTGCACTGAATGAATTACTAAAAAAATAAAATAAATAAATAAAAATAAATAAATAAAAAATAAATAAAATATTGAATGAATTATTATTAAAATATTAAATATTAAATGAATTACTATTAAAATATTAAATACTAAATGAATTACTAGTAAAATAATTGAATAAACAATAAAGTAATATAAATCAAGAAAGATTTTTAAATATAATTAATAGTGCACGTAGAAATAAATAAGATGGCCCTTCCCATAATAATCGTTTTAATATTGTCGCGAATTAATAAAAGAACTGACAAGATTCGTACATTTCTAATCATATCGCGATCTATCATTGGCCATCGATTGACAACTCTGCGCTTATATGTATTTTACATAAGTCTAAATAATAAGAAAATAAACAAAACAACGAAAAGAATAGAATAAGAGAAAGAAAATAAACATTAAAAATTGTAAATTAAATATTATCTAACTTTATAGAGTACTAGAGATAAATCTATAATTACTTGTATGTATCTCTCCATTATTTTTTTTTGTCATCTTTTAAATTATGAGACACATACACTTTTCTTCCGACATTACAAATATAAATATATTCTTGTCCATTAGCGTCGGATATTTTTACCCCCACCTATTTTTCTTCAAGCTTGCACCTGAATACGTGAAAAATCCGCCATAATCGATCCGCCATCATACTTAATCGCGGTAGCGATACTTGGTCCTCATTAATGACTACTTACTCGCGCAAACAAACTCTCGGTATCGTGCGATAGCGACATGTATATGCTCTTGAAAGATTTTAAAACATTGCTGCATAATTAGTTGCTTGTAAATATATAATATAAGCTGTGCCTTTCGCGTCGAGAGAAGGAAACTCGTACCCCATTGGCCGTCGGATTCCGCCAACGGTGGTGGAGTTACCAAGCCTCGACACAGTATCCTGTATATGTATATAGATATATATACGTATATATACTATATATATATAGTCTCGTATAATCCTGCTTCATACGTACCTTCGTCGACAGGCCTTGAGACGCGTATTAAAATTCATTGTACTCATGAAAAAAAATTCTCATATCACCGCTGTAATATAATCGAAACGTCTTAGATGTTACGCTTTGGTGCATCGGAAATAGGAGGTCGCATATCGAAATTCGCTCAAAAATTCGCCCTATAGACATTATAAAACATTTAAAAACAATATAAAATATTTCAAAAAATATAGAATATAAACATTATAGGATATCTCTGAACATTCGTACGCAAGAGATTTTTTTTTACGATGACACTTGGTACTAGTTTCGTTCGGTAGATGAATATTTTTTCAATCTTACTATCTTATCTATGTCTGTTATGTATTGTTTAATCTGCAAATCTGTTGCTGTGTGATGAAATAATTCCGCTGAATAATTATACTTACAATTATAAAAATTTAATCATACATACATATACATAATTTTTTAACGAAATTGTGTAGGAAGATTTTTAAAAAGAAACAAAAGAGATAGCAAAAGAAACGTGAATTTAGCAGGTATATATTTAAGCAAGAGATATATTATTAGAAGAGAATTTTTGAAATTTAGAAATAAAAATATGATACATATATTAAGATAAAAAAATTATAATAAATATAAAAAAATAATAATAATAATTATAAAAAAAAGTTATAATAATTATAAACATTATATAATAAATATAAAATATAAAATTATATAAAAAATTATACAGGGTGTCCTAGACCACCCGTACACCCCTTTTCTTTCAAAAACTAAGCATTTTAGAGAAAAACGTTTTCCACAAAAATTGTATGATTTTGAGGGGAACATAAGATGGTATCATTAGTTTGACCTTGGATGGCATCGTTAAGATCAGGTCAAGGACACCTTTAATTTCTTAAATGGAACCACCTATTTTTTATTGCATATTCTTATAGCTTATGTCAAGAGCTTTCCAAAACACTATAATAAAGTATTTTTTCATCAAGTACTTTCCGAGTTATGAGGGTTGAAATAATTGTTCAATTTTACATAAACCATAAAATATACAATTATACCTCAAAATTATACCACACAATTTTTGTCGAAAACATTTTTCTCTAAAATGCTTAGTTTTTGAAAGAAAAGGGGTAGACGGGTGGTCTAGGACACCCTGTCTAATAGAATGATAGTAAGATAGAAATTGTAATAAATTTAGAAGTAAAATGACCGTAAAATCTAACATTCTCGCGGATTAATTAAGAAAAAAACGAAAAATTCGTACATTTCTCTTTTTCAAGGAAAACTGTCTTAAAAAATCACCGCGAGGGAAAAGACCGTAGGTGAAGAAGGTCCGAGGGAAAGCGTTGTCCAAGATCGTCGCAAGAATCGAATTACGCACGTCATTGAACCCATCCTTTCCGGCTGATTCGCCGACTGATCGGTTTCACGCGGGACACCGGGTACAAGCCGGGAAAGGGAACGTGCAAAAAGAACGTTAAGCGCGCAGACTGCGACCTTGACCGGAGCGGTGTCCGCGCGCGAGACGAGGCGAGGCGAGGCGGACATACGTGCGTCCGTCTAGAGGGGTTCCATTCCCTCTCGGCCGGTCTCGAGCCGATTTCCTTTTCGATACGAACGACTTTTTCGATCGCATAACGTAAAACGCGATTTATACCATAGCGAGGCTAATGATCGTCCGAGTCATACGCGAGAGGCGCGACTTTTTTCTGCTTCGCGTAAAAATTGAATCGAGACGAGACAATGCTCGAGAAATGTATGCATGATTTAATCACTCTTTTTAACATAATAAACGAAAATTAATTTGTAACTTATCGTATCGCGCATGTAGATCTACGAGGAACAATTAGCTTAATTTGATAAGTTTAGGGAGAAATTTTATAAACGGGAGAAAGAGAGAGATGCGTGTATCCTGCATGTGTGAACACCTGTACGTTGCATAGTGAAACGCGTACGTTATTTGGGGAGGCTTAATTACGGGAAGTAATTATATCGAGGAAAGATATAATTATAAATTGACTCAGTAGTAGAAGAGCGATGTATACCTGATGAATCTGGAGAATAAAAAAATTCAGATAGAGAGAAAGGCGTATTAATTACTATTCGTAATTACGACTTATCGCTCTGATAGTGAGAGTTTCCTTTATAAAATAAAGCCGCGAGAGGGACGAGAAGACGAATGCAAAGATTCGTAATCTATCACGAGCCATAAGAGCCAGAATAGCAAGTATACTCAAGGTCAAGGTTAGTCTGGGCACTCCCTTTCGCGTCTATTTTTTCTCGAGAGCCGCTTAACGACCGCCCCTTTCGAACCAAGTCGGGGTTTCGATTTTTCCGAAATGCAACGAAGAGCGGAGTAAAAGCCGGTACCCGCCGATCGCGGGTACAATGCTCTTCGGCGGCTTCGTGATACGGCGCTGAAGGTCGTCGCAAGAAGTCGAGATCCTCGGGAGACTAGAACCGTCTCGCATATACCGGGTGGCGCGATCGAAAACAAATTGCATCATCGATATGTGCGAACTTCGACAAACTTTGTTCTATGATCCACGCAATCGATTTTCTCGATCAATTCTCTTCTTAATCGATCTTCAAAATGAAGTATTTAAATAATTAAATATTACACATGTACACGTATAAAAAAGGTGGAGAACATTATAAAATAATTTTATGTAATTTCATGTAAAATATTATTAATTTTTTAATTAATTATCTTTCTCCTAAATGAGTTAATTGTTATTGGCAACTAAAATAAATTGCCTACCTAATTTCTTGATCGCTTATCCAACTTGTGTATCAAGCGTTATATTTTTTCTCTCGTCCTTGGGCAACATCAGATACTTTCGCATACATAATATATATTCGTCGATTAATTTCACGCGACAATAGTATATTTAAAATATAAAAATATGTGCTTTGGATCATTTATATTGACAATACAATTCAAAACATACATAATATTGTTTAAAATACAGATGTAAAATATTGCAAACGTAAAAAAAGTTAAGAAAAAAAAACTTTATAGAAATTTATCATAAAAGATTTCTTAATAATTTTAAAATATTTTATTGCAAAAAAACAGAGGATACACATAATAGAGATCTATATTAAAAAGAAATAAAAAGGAATTCTATAATGTAACGTCTCCATAAACAAGGAGCAATCTTAAGGAGCCCGAATTTATTCACATTTTACGATACTTTGGAAAAGATCACATCCTAATCTGAACCGATCCAAGAGAGAACAACAAGAACTATCTGTTCTAAACGTACCTGCTCGCTCTTATCAACGTTATACCTGATATAGGTGCAACAGCTAAATCTCATTTTGCTGATTGGAAACGAAAAAAAGATACCTCTCCGTCTTCGGGCATATAAGACGACATTCTCGTCGCTCCAGAAGATCGTGAATGCGCGAAATCTGACGCTATACAGATTAATAATTGCCAAGACAAGCGGGACAGCGCTAAATGCGCTAAATGCGAACCCGCGCGGTTCTGTCGCGACGTACGCAATAATGTCGAGGAGAGCACGCACGCACGCACGCACGCACATCGGGACGATCGAATTCGCGAAGGCGAGGCCCGCGATAATCGCACCCGGCGCGACGACCGAAAGATCCCCGACTGCACTCTCGTATAACTAACTCGCGGCGCGCCGCTCGTCTCGTCGCGTCGCTCGTCGGGACGAACGAAAAACGGACAAAGAGTCTTGTTGCGGGTAGCAAGCGGTAGAACCGCCGGTTCTCGGCCAATGAGAGGAATCGGTACGATCGCCGGCCGGCTAAAACTCTCGACCGGCCGCCGAAGCGCCACGCGATCCCTCGCGAAAAGGAGACCGGATGCGCGAATCCTCCGCGAAAATGGAGGAGGAGACCGGAATCCTTTGCGCAAAAGAGGCGGAGAGAAACGATCCTCTTTTTCATTTCAGAGAAATTTTCGCGCGAAAAAGGAGACGGGATAAGATCCTTCGCAAAAAGTATAAAAGCCTATAAACTTTGTAAAAGATCAAGATTTCGCGTAACGCGAAAATCTTTTACGATAGAAATGCCGGAAAATTATTAATAATATTATTTTTTTTATTTATGATTCTTTTGATTGGATTTAATCGTCTTTCTAAGTAGCATATATTAACGATGGAGGAAATTATAATTGTTTTGTAAAAATGTATACGTTTATATATGCATAGTATTAGATGTATATATTTTTATAAATTATTATTTTGTTATTTTAAAAATATTTTATATTATAATTTTATATTACACTTTATATATTACATTTTTATTTGTATTCATATATATTACATTTATATTACAATTTTATATTATATTTTATATGACAAATTTTATTTAATTAAATATTGTAATTATTTATATGATATATACATTCGATTTACAAAAAAATATAACACAAATATATCAAATATATCAGAAAATTCTCAAATGAAGGAAAAGAGAGAGAGAGAGAGAGAGAAATGTCATGTTACTTATTTTTGCGAAAATTACAAAATGCGCGAAGGGACCGCAGAATTGCGCTATCGAAAGTGACGGAGGCTCGCGATGCCATTCCTGCAAAATTGCAAGACACGCTCGACTGCGTTCCCTTCTACCGTGCACGATGTGCACAACGATAAGAAGGAAACGACGATGTACCGACGACAGGTGCATCTCTGAACGGATTGATTGATGCGATACAATTGATATATGTGGTGCTTGTTATTAATTTAATTTTTTAAATTCTTTTATATAACATATTATCAAGCGCACGCGAAGCATGATGCAAATGTAAATTTCAACCTTGAATGTTAAAATGTAAGGTAAACGCTAAGAGCAATAATAGCATCAGCATTTAAAATATTAAGCAATCATATATATTCGTTAAAAATATCATAATTCAAAATCGCGAGTTGAAAGGAAAGAGTAAATTACTCGATCTTTCTCATGCTCGTGAATAAAATCGATAAAAGGAGATGATTTTACCTTTCATTCTTTCCGATATTAAATTACCTAGATAAGAATCTTTCATCGTAATTAGCACTTTATAAAAGCGCAAAAATTTAGCATTTTATCATAAATTCCCTCCAATTTATTTTAACATTTTATCATAAATTCCTTTCTGCTTATTTATTTTTCAGAATATCAAGAATCGAGAAACACTCGATATCCTCGAGAAATCTCACTCATTCGTCATCGAATTCTACACTAAGAAAAATCGTTTGATTATACCAACAAGACGTATATGATTGAAGGCATTTTGGTCAAACAAGAATTTCTAGTTATCATGATAAGACTCGATTTTTTATAATTAGAACGTTTAATAGATTTTACTATAAGGATTTGGTTAGTATTTTCTGGTTGAATCTATAAAATTTCTTGTTACATTAATTTCTTTGCTTGCCTCTTAACTTAACTCGTATTCAATATTTGCCATAAAATGTATATAAAGAACTAGTATTAACATTAAATTCAAAGTATATTTTTCTTTCTTACGAGCAGTAGTGCCAGAAAGAAGACTCTAGCTCTCTGATTGTGTGTTTTTAAACTGCATCCTCTTCTTGCATCATTGTTTATCAGTTTAATTTCTAACAAACTGAATTTAAAATAATTTATTCAATAATCTGGATTGAATTTATCCAATAATCTTGTTGGAAATTCAAAATATTAAACAGACTTTTGAGATTAGATGGAAAAAATTTTAGACGACTTGGTGCCGGCGAGTTTAATATTATTAACCTGAAAATTTGGTAAATTTAACAGGAAGAAATTAATCAGATTCATCTGGTAATTCCTACAAGAATTCTGCTTCGTCCATTTTCCAACAGACATACTGCTTGAATCTACCAGAATTCTAATTAATGCAACCAGATTTTTTTCTCAGTGTACGATCTCTCCCAGGTCACGATGTCTGCAAGTTGCCATTCGCATTCGACGTCACTCCGAGATCGCGGCAAGGGCGGGAGAGAACCGAACCGGCACGGAAAACGGTTACGAGACGGCAACAGGTGAGACTCGTTACTGCACTCGCGGGGCCTCGACCGCGACCGCGAATTCCCTCCGCGAGCGGAGGGCACTTCGCCGCCATCCGCGAGTGCAAAGAGCGAGCTCTCCTCTCCGCCATTCGCTTCTGCATCCCATCGCCGGCAGGAATCACAGGCAAATTAATCATAAAAGGTATACACATGCGTACGCACAAAAGAGTGCGTTTTTAAAACGCGATTCCCGCGGGCGGTAGCCTATCGCTCGCGGTGGTAGCAGTCGACGCCTGTGCGACGTCGACCGCGCGACACGCGTGGAGAAAAAAAAAGAGACTCAGGGGCGGGAGGGAAGGGGAGGAGGAGAAGAAGAAGAACGCGGAGAACCGGTTCCGCGGGGGTTTCGAGCCTCGACGATTCGTCTGAGCTCGCTCGCTCGTCGTCGTCGTCTCTTCCCAAGAGAGAATGCCTGCTCCGGTGCACCACCTACCTACCTACCTATCTACCTACCTACCTACCTGCTTGCGCCTGTATCCGTCCACCAACCTGCCTGCAGTAGAGCGAAGGGGACCCTCTGCGGAATTCTTGACTCTCTGCTTCTCCTCTCGAAGGGGATACGAGACGACGCTTTCGCTCTCGGATGCAAGGATGCAGTCGGATCCGATGATCTTGGACTCACAGCTTTAGCTTCTGTCTGAAATTTAGTTTTATATTAATAAGAATCGTAACATTCTTATTTCGTTCTCATGTAAATCCTCTAAATTGGAGCCGCGAGCTTCATTAAGGACGCATGTCTTGAATTTTTCGATCGAATAAAAAGAGACAAATTGATCTGACAATGAGACAAAGAAATGACACATTCATGAAGCATTCATGTTAATCTACATTGAGCCTCGATAATGTCCGCAAGCTGTATAATTTCAACGTACGCCGCCCTGACATTTTGAAGAATCCTGATGAAGGCTCGACTCGCATATTTTGTGCATCGCGCGACGACGCACAAATAAACTTTAATAAGCTACAAAACTTGGAGCGCATATATAATGCCAGTTAAAGAAAAAAAATCATCATCAACGAGAGGCACGAGTGTTTTTCACCAAAAAAAAAAAATAAAATAAAATAAAAACTCCGCTCTCATCGAACGCGTACTGTAACTATCACTCGTATACGTGAAGCACTCGCGAACTCGCACATCCATCGTCGTCGAATTGCATTCCTGCACCGGCAGGATTACCGTCACAGTCGATGAGGATCGGTACATGTGGAGCCGATCCGCTCCTTCGTCGGCCACGGCACTGACCTTGGACGGGCGAGCCTTCCAAGCGACGCGACGCGAGCTGCCTTTAAAAGCAGCACTCCTTTCATCGTCGGGCGGAGGAGTGCGCAGGGGTGTATTCCCGAAAAAGCTACCACCTAGGTAGCTAAATATGTTGGCTGTTACGCTTGCGAAGGAATACTTCTCCAGAAAATGTAAAAGGCATGAAAGAGAAGAGCACGTTGACGAAGAGAGTGTGTAAGCTTGTCTCGTTAATTAAATTACTCTCCGAGATCTAATGATTACGAGTTCACAAATCCTAAAATTTGGAATTAAATCTGAATTATTAATTGTGAATTAGCTGTGATTATTATTTAAATAATTAATTATTATTTAATTAATTATTATTTACGATTTATAAAATGAAGGTTATTTGAGGGCACGAAGTAGAGACGACGATTCTCTTTTGTAATATAAAATAAAAGAGCATCTTTAAAATTTTTATCGGAATAAAATAATAAAAATTTTGTTAATCATCCGATTAAATAATACATAATTCATGTACAAGCATCATACTGAATCAGACATTATGCTGCGTTTATTAAGCTTTATCTTTTTTTTACTCTCGCTGCTGAGCTGTTTATACATATTTTTTTATATATAATATTTTTATTTCTCTTTAGAATAACTTATAAATATCATAAAATTAAAAATAGGAAATAGCAGAAAAAATATAAAATATATCTAAATGTAAAAGTGGAATGTCGCCTTGGCATCAGGTGCATCCTAATCCAACTACACTCCTGCGAAGCAGAAGTGCAGGACGAGTTTCCAGCAACTTCCATCGAAGAGAATACAAAGTCACAAAAAGTCCTACGCAAGTCCTACTTCTCTTTCGCCGAACCGCTTCCCTAGTGATAATATAAAACTTTATGAAGAAATTATTTACATAAAACTAATTATTAATTTATATAAATCATGTATAAAACACTAATTTCTCGAATTGAAATCTATAACATAATCGTAATACACAATTTATAATATAATCCTATAATATAATCCTATTATATCCATTTTTTCAAAATTTTCCATCGTTTAACTTTCTCGTTGTTCTATAATTCTATATAATGACATGAAGCTATATATGACATTAAGTAAGAGAATAAATTCTATTGTGTGAACGATAATTTCTATTCTAATCCCATAATAATAACACAAAAGATTAGTATCAGAAATAAATTAATACAAAGATTCTGCATAAACTTAATTATAAATAAAAAGAGAAACTATGAAAAATATGACATTCTTAAAATATAAATAGAATACAGAATATTATAATATTTAATCGTGTTCCAATCTCTTTTCAGACTCTTTTATAAGCGTCATGAATATTTAATGCAAATGAAACTCTCCAACTTAGTTTATTACAAAAACGACACTGTAATAATGATTCTCGCGAGTGACGTAAAATTGACAGGACACAATATTATGCAATAATTAGAGGTTCCAACTGACATTTACGTGATGAGCATCAAGACAGCCAATCAACTATCTTTTATTACTGGTCCATTGCTTACTCATGATCCGTTATCGTTTAAAAGTGCATATAAGATCTCGATGCAATATAATATTCTATGCAATTTCCAAACGAGACAAAAATTATAATTAATCGTTGCTTAGATAAATAAAATATAAAATCACCTTCCGCATACATGGACAAGGAATTCTTATTCTTGACGAATAATCTCGCGTCATCTCAATTAATGATCATCATGGTTCTAAACATGTCGCAGGATCTCTCATCAATCTTGACTTTTGATGGCAGAGAAAACTCAATAATTCGAACTTAAAACACACAGCAATAAGCGGCGACAAGATTGATGATATTATATGCACGAGTCATCGTGAGATTTCGATCGAGTCTCGTTGTCGATCTTTACATTCGTTTGTGATCCTCGAAACTCTTGTCGTTTAGAAATATCTATTTCTTCTAAGCAGATGCTACTTGCTGTCAAAATAATCCGATGATATTATTTTGATAAAAACATCTGAAATTCATAAATCTTTTCAATTTACCGTGAAAAAAAGAGCGATATTTACAACAAGATGGGCAATCATTGCAGCGATCTGCTCGCGAATTAATCGAGGATCTCGCGTTGATCCTCTTCGATCAGATCCGTGAACGATCAAAGCGCACACTGAGAAAAATGAAAGAAATGTCCGATGAAAAGGTAACGAACGGATATTATACCGATCACTTTAATCGGATATCTGATCGGAAAATTCCGAATTTTGAACTTTCTGATCAGATATCAGATCGATATTTTCTGATTGGATATCTGATCGGTTTCTTTTTTTTCCGATTAAAGTGATCGGTATAATATCCGTTCGTTACCTTTTCACCGGCTTTTTTTTCTCAGTGCAAGGAAAGCTTTAAAACAAATCCGACGGTCAAGTTCGCAGCGCACATATCGACGGTATAATAAATTAGCCCTGAGACCGATCAGCTTGGCACGACGCCAATCTCGATGCCGATGGGGCAAAAAGAGAGGAGCGTTCCTCCTCTACGTGGAGCACGTCGAGCGCGGAACACAATCCTGGCCGATGGAAAGTTGGCCTGCGTGCTGCTGCCATAGGAATTTCAACGGGGATATAAGTATAAGAACGCGGAGACGGGGAGTCGTTCGCGGTAGTGTGAGGCACAAACGCGCCACGGCCACCACACCTAGTGCACCCACAACATTGCGACGAGGGACAACACGGCCATGCGCGTCGCAGTGATCGTGAGTACCCCTAAAACGAGAGTATCCTCCAGAGCACCCTTATTCCGGTTCCGTGGCAGGTTATTACGAAAAGTGCATTTACGAAACATGTAAACTTTGGATGAGAAGAACCGTCCGGTTAAATTGAATTTTGACATTTTTACAACCAGAAGCAATTTTGCAAATCTCTGAATTTTTTTATGCATCTGGTTATCTTGAATCTATATCTATATTTCTTCAAAAAATTAGATACGAATAATCATTTTTCTTCTGTGAAATAATGTTTACGAATATCAAATAGTTAATGTATGAAAGGATTTTTTATAACATATTTGAAATTTTGATAAAAAATTAATTGAATTAAAAAATAATTAAATTACTTATTAATTATTTGACAATTTTAATTGCGAATAAATCGAGTAATTATTGAAGCATTAAAAATTCATAGTTTTGCAGGATATGTATAAATTCCTTTGACAATCTCTTTTCTAATTCATTCATATTTTATATCAATAATATAGTCATATTCAAAGTTTACATATATCTGGTTGTACAAAACTTGATCCTATATCCTGTTTTAGAAAAATAAATTATGATTATTATAGCAATAAACGATTATATCTAACCATTATATCATAATATCTTTCGCGCTTATGATTTATTTCTTTTCTATATCTTTGACGTGATGTAATATTAGATAGTAAAACTGTAAAAATAACTCATTTTAATACCATAATTTATTTCTTCCCTATATCTTTAACGTGATGTAATATTAGATGGTAAGACTTTAAAAATATCTTATTTTAGTACCATGTTTCTTAAAATATAGTGTTGATATATGGATACTATCCAATATTACATATTCAATTCAATCTTATATAATACATTTATTGAATATTTTAATTACATAACGTGTTGATTATAAAATATGTTGCTTATAAAATCGATTGACTTTTACCGCGACAAAAAATAAATTATATAACATTCGAGCATAATTTTATCGTAATTTTTTAATTAATTAATATTTTTAAAGTATTATATTATACATAAATACAGATGAATAAATAAATAAATAAAAATAACATAAACACAACAATAAATAAATATACAATAAATACAAATATAAATAAATAAATAAAATATATAAATAGTATAAAATAATTAAAACATCGCGTGCATTAAAACAAATAAACGTAGTCTAATCATAAGTCTTTTTACATTGACCATCTTTTCCTGGCAATTCTTTTTATACCCTCGCATCGTGAAATTACATTCACTTTCTTTTGCGCGTAACAACGCGATTCCACTTGTTACTTTCATTTTTAACCCTCGATCGACACAGTGAAATTTCGGCGACATGTATAATAAGTAGTAGGTACTAGACTTGCGTGCGGCGAATTTAAACACTTGAGCACCTGTAGAAAAGCATGTCAAGTACTTAAACGCGCGCAGTCCGGTGCTCAGACTCGCGTATTTCTTAAGCGAGATAATTTGTTTAATGGAGTTGCGGAACTGTTGTAACATAAATTGCACGAAAATAACACGATTGCATCTACACACTGGTGCACATCATAAGCTTGAATTAGTGTCCCACACTCATTTACTATTTATGAATACATCTAACTTGAAGCTTAAATTTTTTAACGTTTTTATTTATTAAGAAAAAAGGAAACTAATTTGTTAGCAACTCAAAATTTTCTTCATCTGAGAAATAATTAAGAATTCTTAAGCGATTAAAAGCTACCGCTTTTATCGTACGAGAGATCGCTCGCGTGCGTGTACATCATTACAGAAATCATCATGTAACCGGTAAATTAACAAACACGACTTGTGCGTGCGGAGAAAAAGGTCTTTGCCCATATATACGATACTGGTTTCCGCGAGCGGAAGGTCGAGATGAGATTTATACACACCCCGAGCAGCGCCGAAAATCGACTTAATAATTCATGGCGAACGAGTGAAAGCGTTCGGTGTAAGAAAGTCGCAGATTTTTCGCCGTATCTTGCGCGTGCCTCGACTTGGAGAACCGTAAAAGAAAAGAGAATTGGCCGGCTCCACGCCGATGGTTTTACTCCAAGTTGCATCAAACGCGTGCTAGAATTCGCTTAATATTGAGTACATTTGGTCAACGTAAAGTGTATTGCATGCAGGTGTATTTGTATTCCAAAAATTTAATTAATACGATAACTTTTAACGCAATTTGTGTCAAGACTAAAGTCTAATTCGCAAGAAAATTCAAGACATTCTACGTAATTTTTATATATCATGTGTCATATATCTTGTATATCCGTATTTTTATGTATTTTACATGCACACAGAGAAAAAGGACATTCTTGTTTTGATATTTAATTTTAATATGAAAATCTTAAGATTTAAGATTTAATTTTCTTGAATAGAAAAGAAACAATGTTAGATAGAAAATAACATTTTGAAATCAAAGATTATAATTTTCTTAAAGTAGAATCAAATAATTATATATTTTTGAGGTGATAATTACAATATTAAAATAAGACTATAATATTGTTGAAATTTAGAATTATTAAATTCTTCTAAGAAGATTATAAATTGTTGCGTATATATGAAACAATGAACAATGACACTTATTTTTTTTCTGTGCATGTGTAAATGCTTTTCTGTTTTGATTCTTTAAAATGTTTCCTATATTGTGTGTACCATAAAATATATATTGTGTATAAAAATATATATTGAACTCTATAAAGTGGATTTTTAATACGATAAGACTAGGGGGATATCCATAAAACTTAAGAGAAATTTTTAAGTAGTAAAAAAAATTAAAAGATTTTCTCGAATAAAAAAGATTAGGAACAGAAGAAAACATTTTCTGAATATAAAATATTAATAAAAATATAAATTTCTCTCATTATATTAAAGTTCAAGAAAGTGGAAATATAATTTAATAGCTTTTTATTTCATTTCTGGTTTATGTCTGCCTATAAACAACTAAACTCAATCGTATGCTGGAAATATGAAGGAAATATGAAGGAATCGATGAAAGTGAAAGAATTAATAAACGGTTATTCTGATTTCTACCGCATTTCTAATTATATCGCGATTTTTCCGATTCAAACGTACAAAACGCATCCCCCTCCTTTACGTATTTCGTCGTCGTTTAAATGTCACGTCAATTAAATGATTACGCATGTATCTATACGCAGGATCGAAAGAATGCCGCGACTTAAAGCCCTCAAATCGAATCACTTTCTCTTTTCTCTTAAGCGAGACGATTTTGCGTATGTAAGCCGGTGCCGTACTTGTAACGCAAAGCGCAAACCGGAATATCGTGTACATATCGTGGAACAAGTTTCGCGTTACACGCGGGCGTGACGAATAGTTTTTCGCTGCGCTCGTTGCCGTTCATCGATCGGGGAATCGCGATAGAAATTCGTGTAACGCGCAGATAATACTTGTTGTACATTATCATTAGCGTTATACATTATTAACGTCGCGCGATAGAATTGCAAAATAAAAAAAAAAACCTCGACGGAATTACGGTGAAAACTTGGGAAAAATCGTAAATTATAAATTTCACATAATTAGTGTACAATTTAAAGAGCGCAGCAGAAAGTAGTCGATTAAATCGTATCTAGAACACACATATATACATATATTAATCATACAAGAGTATAAAAAGCACCTGACATAATCATTCGTGGGAAACCTTTTGCAATTGTTCACAATAATTGTGCTTTATAATTAATGCATGTAATTAAATTTTTTTTTAAATAGCAAGGATGAAAACGCAATTTTTGATTTTCAGTTTTTGGCGTGCGTCGCCGCATGTTCGGCACAGTTTCCAGAAGGGCAAAAAGGGGCGCCGATCCCTGTACGAGCGAATCGTTATCAAAAATTACCACCTCAATCTCTTCGGCCAAATGCTGGTCCACCTGCCTTCTCTAATCAGCGGCTTCGTCGACCAATCAGCTTCAAGTAATGCATTCGATAATTAATCCTCTCATTTAGCTCGTAAAATAGTTAATCGATAGAGTATGCGATAAAATTATTTTTACATTTGTCGTAATAAATTTGTTTTGATAATATATATATTTCTTTGCTTTTTCCACTGTTGAAAATTATACTAATACAGAAAAATTGAAATGTACGTCGTTATTGCCTCCATATATTAAAATAGAATAGAACCTTGTTAGAGAAAACCTACAATTAGCCATGACGAATAATCGCATACTTAAAGTATTCGCATAATCAGCCTATATCAATAAAGTTATTCGAGCTAGGAAAAGGAAAGGTTGGAAAACCAGTTTGCATGGTGTACGCATATCTATCTGGAAGGTGCAAAATATGCCGCTGTTAATTAATCTAACGGTTCAACTCAGGTTTGATGCAACGTCCGTACTCTTGCGCGGAGCAGGAAATGCGAAATTATCGGCAAGAATTTGAAAATCGTCCGATTACGTAATTACTGACAAATACAAATTTATAGTTTCTGGGTAGGCTTGCAAAACGAAACAAGAAAAAATAGAAATACCGTTCCATATGCGTGGTCACAGATATGTAAATATATAAATAGAAAAAGAGAGAAATATAAAAAAAATAATAATCTTTACAGTTGACAGTTCTACATATATTTTGTTTACAATCCTCATTTTTGCGAATTTACAGAAAGGGTAAAATATTAATAATATACATATTTAAAAAAATATGTAATGTATAATTTAACAGCACACACATTTTAGAAATAACTATAAGTACTTTTAAAAACAATAACACACACGTGCTATAAAAAATATAAACACAGAAAAAAAGGACATTCTTATTTTGAAAATATATTTAGTTTTAACATGGAAATCTTGAAATGAGATTATATCGCGTTAATTTAAGAAAAATATAATTGCTTGAATAATTGCTTACTTGAATGAAGCCATTTTATATAGTTCAATCGAGAAACATATATTCTCATGATTTAAGATTTAATTTTCTTGAATGGAAAAGAAACAATAATGGATAGAAAATAACATTCTTAAATCAAAGATCATAATTTTCTTAAAGTAGAATTAAATAATTACATATTCTTGAGGTGACAATTACAATATTAAAATAAGACAATAATATTGTTGAAATTTAAAATTATTAAATTCTTCTAAGAAGATTAGAAATTGTTGCGTATGTACGAAACAATGAACGCGTTAGTTAAGTATATAAGTTTCGATTTGACACTTCGTTTTTTTTCTGTGTACCTGTCAAATGATTAAAATGATTAAAATTACAGACCTCGTGGACCTGGGGACGACACACCCGCTACATTCCGTCCACTTCGACCGAATTTGCCGGCGACCGCGCCGATATTCTCGCATAATGTGAAGCCGGTGAACGAAGTGCCCGAGGACGAGGAGGTGTCGCGCGATTCCATCCGCGACGATGAGGATCTAAGCCAGGAACCGAACAGCGAGGAAGAGGTGAGCGAGGAAGTGCCACGCGTGCCACCACCGGTGCGACCGCTCGGCGCCCCGGCATCGCCGACTCCTGGACCACCAGCGTATCGTCCACCCCAGGTGACAGTCACGCCGACGAGCGTTGCCCGGCAAACCTTCGCGACGTCATCCCCACAGCCCGTTCAGTATCGTCCAACGCAGAAACCCACGAAAGCCCCGAGGAAGCAGATCGTCGACGATGTCGCATTCAGGCAACCGATCAAGCCGCCGCCTAAGCCGGTGAAACCGTCCCAGGCTTTCGAGATTCGCGGCAAGAAGCCGGTAGCGCAGGTAAGATCGAAGCCGATCCGAAACTCGTCCTCGGAAATAGCATCAATTCCCGATTTATCAAAACAAGGATGGAATGTTTAGATGACAAATTTTTATGTCGAATTTTTCAACGTTCATAAAAATATCGATTGTGCGAATTATTATTTGAAGTTGACAGATGAAAGCCGGAATCATCCGCTCGCTCTTCTCAATAATCGATAATTCATAAAATGCGGTCGAGAGAAACCTGTTCAGGTATTACATAACGCTCGTCAAATTTACGGAACGACAGTATGGCAGTGTCTTTAAACGAGCCTTAGGTCATACCAACTTCGTAATGCGCTGTGGACCGTGAAAGTTACCCTGGAACTCTTTTTTTTTTTCCTTGGGAAAGCATTGATAAAATGTTCGAACGTATTATGATTACGAGGCTCCATAAATAAAAATGTATTACAGATTATCAGGAGATATCAACACGACAACGAGGACGGTTCCATCACGTGGGGCTTCGAAAACGACGACGGGTCGTACAAGGAGGAGACGATCGGCGTGGATTGCATAACGAGTGGCAAATACGGATACATCGATCCGGACGGACTCCGACGCGAATACACGTATGAGACCGGGATCAAGTGCGATGAAGAACAACGCGAGGAGGAGGAGGAGAACGGTTTCGTGGATTACCAGGAGAACAAGCTGGTACTTCCAGACGGAAAGACCATCGATCTCTCGTCAATGGGCAAAAAGCAGGCGCGCCGGCCTCAATTTCAGTACAGAAATTAAGAGAAGAGATTAACTCGCGTTTCCATGCACACTCGCCATCGTTCTCGTCGCCCTTAACGCGTATCGTAACTCGAGAGAATCATATTCGTGTATTTTTTTATGATTTAATTAAAGTTGATAAGTTATCTAGAACTTAGCATGGTACCATTAATACGTACTGTAATACATGTAAGATTATGCATTTAGTGTAAATGACGTTTAATAAATAAGTTAATGTGTATATATATAAATCAAGATATATTAATAATATCCACACATGACATTGTCAGCATAAAATGAGCGGAAATATATGGAGATTGATGCAATTCTTCACAATTTTACATGTCGCATAACAATACTAAGTGAAGAAATTGCCCTTTTTTGTTAAAGTTTTTCCGAAAGAAAATAAAGATAGATAGATGTTTATCTTAAATAAAATACATTTACGAAGATAACTCGTGCGTATATATATGTATACATATATAATCTTATTCTAATATATTTGTAATACTTTACACACACGACAATCATTTCTTCCTATATCGGTAGCGAATCGAATTACACATTCGGAAAACTACAATAATTTATTTCATTGAACACTTACCGATGTTGAAGTTATTTCATCGATCGTCTTATTATGCATAGTAATATCTATAGTAATATTCGCCAGATCTCTTTAACTAGACATTGATATCGGTGTATACCGTGAAATGTGTACTTGTATAGATTCAAAATCTTAGTAAAGTTAACAAAAATAGTAAATATAGTTATACGCGCGAGTCGTAATAGAAAGTATTAGGTACTCTTCGTAACAAATTATTCCTTGATATAAAGAATCTCGTGAACATCATCATACGAGATTACGCATATCGAGTAACGCCATACAATGATTTGATATGATGATTAATACGGTGAATATGTTCATTGCGAGCCAATAGACTGACTCAAGAATTAAATAATCTATCTGTATACGTGTATGTGTGTGTTTGTGTATATGTGACCACATATAACATTATTCTATTAATTTTTTTCTCAGTATAATTTGCACAAATGTAACTATATTTTTTATCCCTCCAAGGAATCGCGAAGCGTAATATCGAACACAATCTAGAAAATTTATACGACAGTCTAAGAAGGCTACATACAACAAGAAGGAGAATACTGTATTTCGGTATTTCAATTTATGGATGCTCTGTCCTTGTTTGCAATTCAAATATACTCTTGAGACTCATATTTTATATAGAGATAATGCTTCACTATTATCTCTCTACATTCATGCATTTGTATTTATATAAGACAAGATTAGCTGGACCAATTGCAAACAAGGACCGAGAAGATTAAAATAGATCTAACAGTCGCACCAGCACTCGATATCGCGTCCGAGTCTCGCTGTGCCATGATGCGTGAAAACGTTGCTTCAATTTCAACAATGATTTAAAATATAGTTTCAACAACGTATATGTATGTATATACATATAGATCTGTATGTGTATGTATGTACATGTACATCGTCGTATAAATAACATCAAATAGAATCGATCGAGCAAAAATGCGGCAAACATTATTACAAAATATTAACAATCGTTGTTCGATGGAGGATAATGCATACATGAGCGCATCGCCTCTTCGTGTTAGAATATAAGTCAACGATACGCTATAGCGTAGTGTAGATTATTGCCTTGTTACAAGTACAAAAAGAGAAGAAAGTAGAGGAAAGGAAAGTCGAGTGTACGCGTGCGTGGGTGTAAATAAACGAATGTACGCACGCACAAAAATACACGCGACGCACACGTGCGAGCAAACGGAAAAAGCGTTGAGCCGAGAAAAGCACGCGTCGTGCGTGTCGCGATTTGAGATTCGACACGAGAAAGAAACATGCCGAAGTTACAAAAGAGCTGGCCCCGCACAAAGGTAACGATATGTATCGATCGATCAATCAGTCCAATCGGTCGACCGGTGGTCCATCTGCTTCGGGACCCATCCCTCCCTTGGATTTTAATACGCTGGACTGGTGACGGTGGATACTTGTTTCGGTGTATGCTGACCCTGCGCCAACCCACCGCTCTTTACGGCGTGGAACTTGAGCCAAGCGTCGTAACCGTACGCCACCATCGCGCAAAAACCGAAAAACTGTGGGAAATATAATATGTCTCAATATAAAAAAGCTTATGTACTATTTTCAAGAAATATCCTAAGAGTACGAAACTCGAAAAGATGTCTACACTAGATTTGTCCTTAATATCATTATTTTTTTATATTTTTCAAGGATTTATATTTTTCCCTTTGTTTCGATAAAAATAACTTAAATGGTGTTATCGACATCTTTTCGATATTTGCGTTATTTATACAAGGCATAATAATAATGAAAATAATAATAATAATATATATAGAATTCTCATGTACCGCTGCAACACCGAAGGCCTCGGTGTGACGTGCGTAATCAGCTGCGAGGGAAGCGGCCAATAAATAGAAAACTGTCCATATCGTGCAGAATACGAATTCCTAAAAATATTATATAATAAATTAGATATAGATAATATTTTCGATAAGGATAAAAATTGTTAAACTGTACTCGGGCGTGGCTGAATTCGCGTAACGATACAATGGATGCGCAATCTACCGATTCTGGGAGATGTTACGCGGTATTACGAGACGCGCCACGTAATGCTACGTATACTACATCTCTATGTGTGCGCTTTTAAAAAAGGATAATCCGATTATGAGTGATTATTGGATCCAGCACAGAGACGATGGCTGTCCTCGTTACGTCGCTCACGATCGATCGTTCACCCGTGAGTGTAAAAGTTGGAATGACACAGATCGATTTTTAGATTCCTGCGTGCAAACTTTCTAACAAGCTTTCACTCCCTGGTTCCCGCGTATCACGAATATTACATGCGTATATCCACACGTCTCATATATGTTTATCGAACGTATACGACCCACCAGTCGCCTACTTATTTCTATTTACATTTATTTTAGGCGCATATCTCTTCGCGCGGACAAAATAGAAAAATCTTGCCAGAGGATACGAATCAGCAGCTAGCGACAACTAACTACCGAAAACTTACAATCTTAAGCCACGGGATTCTGGAAAACTTTTCGATGATGTGGAACAAGTAGAAGACAAGCAGGATTCCAGTAAACCAGAAACCAATCATGGATACGGTATTGAACCATCCTCCCCGGCTATGGCTGCTGTGACTTGACACCGTTATGCATATAAATCCCAGGAGATTTAGCACCTGAAAGAAGAGCCCAACGATTATCATTCAAGAAATTCTGTGTTACCCAGGTATGCAAAATACTATGTAGGTATAAAGCCTCACGGTTCTCGCAATCGACATGAGATTTAAGAATCCATTGTGGTCTATGACGCAACGAGATGTTTATACCATTGTAATCTTAACTAACGATACGAACGCATGTTTATATGCATTGTATACATTTAATAGGGCAAACTTATTTACATCTTTCTTTAAATCTTTTAGTAATTTTTAGTATAATTTCGATTAACAAGTTATTAGTTTTCACATAAAAAATTATACATGGATTAAAAATATAATATATAATATAATTATATATATGTATATTATTCATAAATATATATATAATTATATTATTTAAGATTTATGGTATTAAAAAAAAGATTCAAAGATTCTCGCGGATAATTTTTCAGATTAATCAATATAAACTTTCAGTTTAACAACTAATTTATAGAAAATATTATGTTGAAACACTATTTATATTGAGGCATTAGCAGTACCTTTTCAAGAATAATATGGAATATTGATGTTGCGTTTGCATAAAAACTTCCCTCTCTAGAAAAAGAAATGCATGGACTTACCACTTGCACGATTTTTAAAATTCCAGGCAATGTCCTCGCGTATGACGGATCAAACCGTATATTGGGCTGGGTGGTCGTAGTGGTAGTCGTCACGGTGGTCGTGGTGGTGTGCTGCCCCGGGAAGCCTTGATCCATCGTCTCCGGTTATTCTAAAACTGTAACATAACAAATATATGCACTAACGTCACATGTTTACGTCACTGCTTTATAAGTTACCGCCACCTGACTCGATATCCGAGATGACGTTGGTGATACTTTGCAAGGACACATCTAAGTGCTCATTGAGCATTGATTGATTCAGGAAAGAAGGATTAGAAAGGGAAATGAACCCTAATATAAACAAATAATACGAAGGCCCATCGATGGTGATACACATACAAGTGTAGGAGAAAAGGTGTCACATTGTAGATATATGCATAAACACGTGCATTCATCATGTATGAATGTGAAGCATTGTTTCTTCAAGCATGTATATTCGATTGCATAAAAACACTCCAGTTTTTTGAGTGTTATTATTTTCATTTTTATCACAAAATATCGCGGGATTTGACAAATTATAATGGAATTTAAAGTTAGATTTAAATATAAAAATTGTGAATAATCATTAATAATTATTTAAATCTGTTAAATATTTTTAAAACTTTGACAATATTTTGAGATTTTAATCTGAAATGATTTACTTTAATGATATATCTTGAAAATATTTAATTAAAAATTTAAATTTACGAAGAATAAAGAGCGCAATCAAGTTATAAATCCTAGATTAAAATATCTTTTTAAAAATGTAAAATTCCTTCTGTCAAAAAATACCAAAAAAAATACAATGATCCAAGATATTTCTTGTATTTTCAAGACATGCTCAGGAATTATTATTTATACTATCTTTTAATTATATATATATAGCTCAAGTTTATTTCGAATTAAACGCACGATTTAATGCAATATCGATGTAATATCTGCCTTTACATATTTCCATCTAATCGATAGCAATTTTATTCACGACTATTATATACTTTCTCACTTGCTTATACATATTTATCGATGACAAAGTACAGCGTTCTCAATTTATAAGATTTTGTTGTTCGAACAAGCAGCCATGATTTTCATTAACCTTATTTAAAAAATGTAACTCGCCGAGAACCAAAAAGTGAGACAGGCACACATAAGAGCGAGCAAGATAGAATGACATTTGACGAAATTAGTTATTTTGACTTTCGCTATTGCAGATAAGAAGTTTAAAACTCGTTCACTCGATAAATGAGGAAGATAACTCGCGATCTTTATAACCGGAGTAAAAATCGATCGGAGTATTATACGTGCTATGGCACGACACATTCCAATCTCTTTACCGTAATAATTCACCGAGATCATTTTCCATTAAACCTCACATTTCCCATTCATGCCAGATGATGTGACATTAAAAATTTCTATAATTCCCATAAAATTATCATTTGCATCATTATAATTGCTCACTGTTCAAATTGCTCAGCACGTACTCTGTAACCGTGATCGATTGACTTATACATACACGAACACCAGCACGCATGCTCCATACCTGAATAAGTGATTTGTCGCAATTGCCGCTATTAATGTTCAATTAATGTCCTGCGAGAGGACACCGCGTCGGAGATATGCACCGCGATCGACACCGAAGGACGCGAAAATGAAAACGCCACGCGGATTATGAGAGTTATCGATTACGGGAGCTATCGTGCAGGCATGAAAGGCGTAAACGCGGTTGCGTCGACGATAACGACAGATGATCGATGCGCGCGCGTCTGGTTCCCCGAAACTCCCGGTTGCGAGATTCCATCGAAATTATTTCCGAAAATTATCGTCGCGACGAGGAGAGGATATAAAACGCAGCGATTACGCTTCATTTTTTTTTTCATTCGAAATCCATGATTTGAGGACGCGGAGGTCCTCGCGAGGACCGAGTGACAGGAGCAAAACTATCCGCTTGATCGCAAGGCGCCTCGGTTGAGATCTCGGAAGAGATGCTCGGGTTACAGACCGCGGTATTATGTCAGTCGAAGCGCACGCTAGAGGAGAGAATTACTTAATCTCATGGCGTGAGATCATCCCGACTGGAAATAGATAGTGACAGTTCACGAGGCGCGGCCGCAACACGTGGTCATTAAATCCACCTACTCGACGGGATGAGTGAAAATATTCTTATTTAGGTTACGTGTCAAAACGTCCTCTTCGAGGAATTTTACTCGAATGATCGGCTCGAAATCAGTCGGGAATGCTCGAAGGAATTTCGAAGCGATCATCGGAGGAAAATTTTCTTCAGAGATGACGTTTCGGAATGTAACCTTAGTGTAATGTGAGTATTGCGTCGTTTAAATGATTGCATGTGCAATGACTATGTCGTGTATGTGTGTGCGTGTGCGTGTTATTACTCATATTACATATATAATCATCTCATCCAATATATACTTTATCTTATTATTATTTATAATTTAAAATCTTTTCACACTACACAGAAAAAAAGGACATTCTTGTTTCGAAAATATATTTAGTTTTAACAAGGAAATCTTGAAACGAAATTATATTTATAATGATATAAAAATTAAAGAAAAATATAATTGCTTGAATAATTGTTTACTTGAATGAAGCCGTTTTATATAGTTCAATCAAGAAAAATATTTATGATTTAAGATTTAATTTTCTTAAATGGAAAGAAACAATGTTAGACAGAAAATAATATTTTTAAATCAAAGATTATAATTTTCTTAAAGTAGAATTAAATAATTATATATTCTTGAGGTGACAATTAAAATATCAAAATAAGACTGTAATATTGTTGAAATTTAAAATTATTAAATTCTTCTAAGAAGATTATAAATTGTTGCGTATATACGAAACAATCTACGCGTTAGTTTAAGTATATAAGTTTTGATTTGACACTTATTTTTTTTTCTGTATAATGATAAATTTTCTGACCGAAAATTCACGAGTAAAAAGAAAATAATTCTCACACATGAGTAGTTTGACAAGTTTAAAATTAGTAAATCGAATTTTTAAAATTTTTGTTAAATACTAATAATTATAGATATATAGATAATTATATAGATAATTATCCTGAAAAGTTAAATCTTTATCATAATATCGTCACATCTGATGCATAATGAAATGCATTAATCTCCTTTGAAAATGCATTTCCAATTATATTGTATTATTGATGTGAATCATATCTCATTACGAGTCATTATATTTATACATTGATGAGAGTCATTATTCTTTTCACTGGCAAAGGTTTCAATACCGGATATCACATATACAATGTTATCTCCGAGATAATATAAAATTACCATGAAACACATCTGTATCGAGTTGAATTCTAATGAAAAATATTTGTTTGCGACTCTAGAAATTACTATGGAATATATACGTATGAATTAAATCCTAATGAAAAATACTAGTTTGCGATTCTAGATCACGCGATTCGAAGTATAAATTAAAGTCGCGCGACGATATACTCGCGATGCTAAACGGAAGATCTCATCGTTTATTCCGATTGAAGGGAAATATAGGCGATGGCACGCGAGTGGAAAAAGGAATGCATGCGTTTGCTAAACGCGCGTGGGTGGAGGAACATCGAGATTCGCGCGCGCATATCGCTGTCTTACCAAGAAGATACGGGAAATGTCAAATTTAACAGGGATTTGCTGCGTGGAAAGGAAGGACGCTTGATAAACGAGACGCCATATCGTGTGTCGCGCAAAGTGTCATCGATTTGCACGAATTTGGTCGTTTCCACGGCGTTCGCTTATTAATAATTACAGCTGGCTTGTGGATCAATCCCGCGTTAAGCCGTATGAAAAAATATTTTAGAAAATAACGATAAAATAATATAATAATACAGTCACCTTCCGAATTAATCTAGAATTTTATAATAAAATATTCACATTAATTATAATAAAATATTAATTTACAATAAAATATTCACATCAATTATAATAAAATATTGCATTAGTCACTATGCATCGTGGATGGAAAGCTCCTTAATTGCTTCTAATCAACCTAATGACAAAATTACGATATAAGCAACCTAAACACAATTCTCATCTATGCAACAATAGACCGATACGCGCAAAACACAAACTTACGCAAGAATGTTTATCGAATTGTTCTCCGAGTTTTCTTTTCTTTTTTTACACAAACTACGTCGAACACACGAGAGAGATCGCGAAAGAGTTTCGCTCGCGCCAAGTCCACGAAGCTACGCCCCGCGTTGTTTCTCACGCACAAGGTGAGAGAGGAAGACGGGACGAGCGACGTACACGTCGAATTAACACGGTTATCGACTAGGCGCACGTCAAGGAGGTCGTGTCGACTCGTTTAGAATCGAGTCGTGCGAACGGACGTCAGCTGGGAGAGCCGAGGCTGAAAAACGCACGATTCGCACGTGTGTGCGTGCGTCCTCGCACACACACACACACACTACAAAAATAATCCCCCAAGTTCGACGACGCGAGAATCAACTTACCGTATTGTTATTATCCTTCCACCTGTTACTGCACTCTTGCTTCGCGCCTCGTCCTCGATCGCTCCACCTCCTTCCGGGAATCGCCGCTGTCACTTTTTTCTCTCTTTTCGGCGTCCTCTCCTCCAGCAACGCTCGGCTAGTGAGCTGACGCAACGAAGCGTCGTAAAACTCGGCCGATCTATGCACGCGATTGCTCTCGAGCCTCCACTCCGCGTCCCGGCGTGTCACGCGTTCCCCTCTCTCGCTCTCTCTCTCTCTCTCTCTCTCTTCCCCACACTTGTCGAGCTCCTCGCTCTCGTCCTTGAGGCGCGAGAAGACGAGAATCGCGCCCGCGTCGACGTTACTCGCTGAACGAAATGAAGTTTGCGCGCGTCTCCCGACGTCCTACTACGAGCGTGCCTGATGAAACTGACCGGAACCCATTGGCCGCCTTTCGAAACTGCCGACCATCGCGGAATAATCGGCCTCTCGCGGTGGCCATGTTGCGCGACTTGGCGCGCCACCTGGCGGCGAGCCTCGGAAGCTTGCGCGCACGTGGTCGGTACGTTTGACAGTTCAACGGTCGGTAGCTTTATCGATTCGATCGATCGCGTACGACGCGCGTACGGCAACGTGAAACGTGTGTCATAGTCATTTACGGTTTATAATTTATACGTGAAGAGAACTTAGGCACTTGGGGGCAAAGGACACCCATGGCACGCATAGTAATGTGGAGTAAAGAAGAGGGGAGTAGGTGAAACAGTGGATGACGAGGCAGATTTCACCTTCACCTCGAGTCCGGCAAGTTGAGGCGACTCGAGCGAGACCCGAGGAATAGACCAGGAATAGCGCCAGATTGGACATCTTCCGGCACCTCCTAGAACAAGTGATGCGCCTAACCTAAAAGATTAACCTAGTGCGATGCCCATAGGCGACATCGGGGATCTTGCGCGTCGATAACCTAGAATTTGGAATCCAAAAAATAAGCGAGATGGCAACGGGTAAGCGACGTAGCATCCACACGTCGTCCGGGAACTCCGGGACCAGCGGCAGTGGTCTACGTTCGAGCCGAATGAACTTTCGGCCGAGTTTCACTCAGCAGGAAGATCGCGGTGGCACCCGGCCAACTGCGGCGCCGAGCTCCATCGGCCTCATCCTCATCACCATGCTGCTGCATGTATGCAAGAAGTCGCTGCTATTCGACACCCGGCTCAAGGTGGCCATCTACTGCAGCATGATATTCACGATCTCGCTGATCGCAGACTTCGTCACGATGCCACGTACTTACTTCTCCAGGTCCGACAACGCTCTGAATCGGTACTTCGTCAAATGGGGCTGGGGCTGGTTGCTGTCTGTAATCATACCCTGGGTCGCCCTGACGGCCCACACGCTGGGCTGCGGTCGCAGACCGATCCTGCTCAAGCACCTGGCCCGTGTCGCCTTCGCTACCTTCGCCTGGTTTTTCTGGACGAGGCTGTTCTACTACATCGAAAACAATTACGGCAGGTGTCTGAATTCCCGCGACATTCAGATGCAATCAAAGATAAGATGCTTGCAGGCGGGTAAATTCTGGAGCGGTCTCGACATATCCGGTCATGCGTTCATCTTAGTTTATTCTAGTCTGATCCTGGCCGAAGAAGGCTCTTCCCTGGTAGGATGGGAGGGCATCAAGGATCTGGTAATGCGCGAGGAACACACACGATCCACGCCGACCGAGACGAGTCGCGGTCCGCTGCGAAATCTCTCGGATAACGATCTCGAATTCCTGAAGAAGGCGCATCAAGCGCTGACGCCGTATTTGCGCGGCCTCTTCGTGGCGATGACGTTACAACAGCTGCTGTGGGACATTATGCTGGTGTCCACGACGCTCTACTATCACATCATGATCGAGAAATTCCTCGCCAGCGTGGCCGCGATTATGACGTGGTACGTCACGTATAAGTGGTGGTACAAGCTACCCAAGATCGGGTTACCAGCTCCCGGCGATGGTCTCTTCAAGTATAATGAGGTAAAACCGAATCCAGTTTTCATTATCAGGGGGAGACGTAGCACTTTGAACGACAACAATCAACCAAAGTTCATGGGAATGCCGCTCAGAACAATGCAAGAAACCGTGGAGTCGAATCCAACAAACAGACAATCGGATCTCGATGTGTCTACGCCGAGAGTATAAAGGAAAATGTTCTTCGCGCATGTTTAGAGGAATTCTTTATACTTCAATGACAATCCAAAGTGTTCCAGGGCAACTTTTATGCAAGAATTGAACATTTGAAACAATTTGGATACTATTAACTTATTTCTGACATTTATAACGCGTTAACGCGTTAATAATTATATATTATTATATGATTTGCGTAAAATTTCCATTTTGTCTCTACTTGAACAATTGAAATTACATTGATAAAAAAAACATACAGATATACAAATACGTATACGTACGATGTATACGTACTTCAATAAGTATCCGAATGTTTGAACACCTTTTTAAAGTTTAAATACAAAGATTAAATATAAAATTTCATCTAAAAAATTTTGATGAATACACATGTACCTTGCTTTGTTTTTCTATACATATAATCCACATAAATGCTTAAATCTTAGATTTCATAAGACAAAACTTGCACATATATTAAGAATTCTCAATGATGAAATGTGAGTCAATCAACTTCATCTAAACGAGACTTATTTATATTAGATGTTTTTAAGTCATACAGTGTTTATAATTACAGAGTAATATAGGGGAATATGCGTCCATTTTATCGGCATCTTTATACGGATTGTTAAAAAAAAGACATGTTAATTTATTTAGAATTAATTTGTTTAGAATCAAAGAGAGAGAATCGGTATTTTCGATAATATTCTCTTTGGGATTTTGTTTTGTAACTTATATTTAATAAAGTCTGTTGTTAACAAAGCACAGTTTGTTTCTTAATTTAACAGGCTTTTCGGCATAGTTTATACGTTCTACTATATATATATATATATATATATACGGAAGAAAAGTACAAAATATATGACTTCCATTATGAAATCTTCCTTCTTTTCACGTAGTCACAATCGTTGTATTTACGAATGAGAGATAGAGAGAGCACAGACAGTATATTCTCTGTTATTTTTGGAATCGTATTTTTCCGTTAAAATCGCAGGTCATTAGTCATATCGAATTCTTATTGATGTTTCTCTCTAATTTTATTAAAAGAAAATATATTTATATTATCTTTACATATTCTGGATTATATCTACATAATCTCGTTAGTTTTTTTCTCAAAAAAAAAAAAAAAAAAATGTCTCGCAATAATGAAACAAAAATGCTATTTTTTAACGCCAAATTTATTCTTTGTTGCATTGTGAAAGCTTATGTCCATTAATGAAAAATTATGGTACTATGTTTCTCCGAATATATGTTTCTACTAATAAATGTTTGTTTCATAGAAAGTTAATTTATTAGCACTTTCTATATTCAATATGATAGCCTCTTGTAACATTCATTACAGATCTTTCATATATGAGTTTATAATTGTAAAATAATTCTCACATTTGGCAACATGAAAACTTTTGATAATCCACTTGACAATTTTAATATTACATTTTTATAGTTGGAACAAAAGGTGAAATGTAGAATAAATATTTATACAGACATGACAATTTATACATCGCTCGATTATCAGATCGTTGCTCGGCTGTGTAACCTTATAATCGCTACGCACAACGCACAGAAACTGTTCACAAGAATTGGCTGCGAATAAGAACAGAAATGAGAGTAGTGGATATTTTATAAAGTAAACTTTTGACATCAAAGGAGATGCAAAGCTCATCCGTTCACGGAATAGAAAAAGAAAGTTTATCGATTTTTATAACTGAGGCAAAAATCGATTTCTTAAAACTTTAAAGTCGCTTCATATTATCAATGTACCTTTTCAAAACTAATTTATCATAATTGTACAAACTCTTCACGACTATATATATAATGTAATTTAAAATTAATTGATATATTTAATAAATTTATAATAAATTATGCATGTGCGTGTGCGTGTGTGCGTGAGCGCATGTGTGTGCATTACATGTGCATTAGAAATCAAAATATTTTATGGTATGCATTTCTTATCTTTTGTTTTAAATTTTACACAAAAATAATCACTTAGATATTAAAACAAAAGTCGGAAACTGTACAGTGCTATTTATATGTTTATTTAAGAAAAGAATAGAACGAAAAAGGAATTCTAGTGAAGAAATAAAATATAGTGAAGTTCGATTCTGTATTTTGTAAAAATGAGAACATGCTTTTGCTTGTATATATTATCACAATCTAACACACTTTGCATATCTCGTTATTCTGCGATGATGATGACGGTGATGCTAATTACACAATGTGTCTAGAAAACGTAGTACATACGTATTTGTCTGAAGATTCATCGATCGACCTTTAAACCTTTGATCTTTTACGCGCGATCGCATCTTCTACTGCTTTCAGTTGCTTCAATAACTCCTCGCGACGCGAGCTCACCTTCTTGGCGGCCTTGGCCGCTGCCGCGGCTACTTGCGCCTTGCTGTCGATTGGCGGCGATTCGAGAGCACGTTTTTTACCTGCCATAAGTGCACTGCGATCAATCTTTTTTACTGCTGTAGTGTTGCTCGCAGGTTTCAATGTAAGTTTAATTTGTTGCTTCGTGCCGCTCAACTTCAATGCATCGATGCCTTTGGAATCTTTACGTGTTATCGGTGGTGTCGAACCTTTCCTTCTACGTGCCTCGCTGGAGGATGATGAGTAACTCGATTCGCTCGAATCGCTGCTGCTTCCGCTGCTCTCCGATCCAGAACTACTGCGAAACGATTTAGAATGTGCTTTTCTCTCCTTTCTTTTTCTTTGTCTTCACGATGCATAATAGTTGCGATAGAAATTAAGAAAAAAGGCACATATTATAAAAATAAGTTAATTAATCAAACCAATCGTAATGCTAATTTATAGTCGTGTCATTAAATTAAATTTTTTCATAATGAAAATTCATAATGATTTTTTCATAGTGATTTTTTTATAATTTCAAAATATTCAATTATACTAAATTTGTAAATTAAAAATTAATTTGCTCACCTAGATCTTGAGCGACTTTTAATGATTTTAGCCACAGCAGCCGCAGCCATAGCGGCTTTCTGCTCTCTAGCTTTTTCATGATGACGCTGATGAGAAGAGACTGGACTCGGAGCAGGTGGATTCAATCCAGCCCGTCGATGTAGAGTACCCGTTGTAGGAGAAATAGATCCTTTGGGTGGGCGAGGAGATGGAGCAGGGGGATTCATCAGCATGGCACCTCGTTGAGGTGCAGCTGGAGGATTGGAAGGTGGTGAAGTAATAACAGTTTTGGTTTTGCCAGCGGAACGAGTTCTAGCGGGAATTGATGGTGAACGGGACCTGGATAAGGAGTCGTAAGAACTGTAGCTAGAACGACTCGAGCTACGGCTAGAACTAAAAAGATTATATTCTTATACATTTTTCTTATATACAGGATATTACAAAAAAAAATGATTCAAAGACTTGTGACCTTATAGTCCGTAAATCAATATTTCTACTGCAATCTTCATGTAAATTTTTATGCAAATTATCATCTTCCTCGCATCTATTAATTATAATACAAAAATAAAAAGTTATTAAATTAATAAGAAATTATATGGAATTATTTTGTCATATTATTATTTTAATTTCTCTCTAATTATATTGAATTTAAATGTAATTCTTTCATACTTTAACTGATAGATAGACATGAATAGATATAATTAATAATTTACACTATCGAATTAAAAAGTGCTAATTTACTTGAAATATTGATTTTTGAATTTTTATCTGTCATCTTTAAATTCAGTATTTTTAATTCAGTTTAATGAATATTATAAATTTGCAAATATTTAAATCACTTTTTTGTTATACCCTGCATGAAAAATATAATACGCGCGTGCACACACGTGCATTTATAATGAATAATTGAACAAAAAATATGTATATGCAATTATCGAGTAATATTTATCATTTACAATCTTCCTCTCCCTTTCTCTATCATCTACAATTTCTTTATAAAATATTTATTATTATGGAATATATTCTTTATTAATATTTATTATTATGGAATATATTATTTTCAATAAGTTATCTTTCTCTTTAACAAATAACTTTTTCTGGCAGTTTTAAGGCGCTTTTTCTTGTTTTTTCAATATTAGGCACAAACAATCAAGTGCAATCAACGAATAATACCTTGTTGAAGAATAAGAAGAGCCCGAAGAGTATGATTGTCGGCGAGATCGGCGCGATGACGTATTGCGACGCACAGCGCTCGGAGACTTGCGTCGCATCCACGGATCCGCCCATTCGTCGCCTCTGCCTCTTTCGACAGGGGGTGGTTCTTCTTCCCGCCAAGGTTTCGTCGGCGGAATACGTTCTACAATAACCTCTCGTGATGGCCGTTTATGTTTCTTCTCATACTTCTCGTAATAATCTCGCTCTCTATCGCGCTCACGATCTCGTTCCCTTTCTCGGTCGCGAGTGTGCGGTGGAGGAGAAACTGAGGTAGCACCGCGTGGAATCGCATGATAATCGACACGCTCTCGATATTCGCGAGAATCTTTATAATGCACTCTCCTGCTGAATAAAAATAAAGATGGACAAGTCCGATAGAGTAATAATAATTATTGTATGATATAATATATGCTTTTAAAATAATTTTCTTCTCTTAGAACTTGTAGTCATACAATTAATAATATCATTTCTGTTTGTCTTACCTATAATAATCGGATGATACAGTTGGAGGATAATATCCCTCAGGCTCGTCGGCATATCTGTCTGGCGTAGGTCTAGATGGTACTCTAGACCGTGGTACTTCGCGTTGTGGCCACCTTTCAACCGGCGGCTCGGGACTAGCCGCTCTCGCGTAATATCCTGCTTCTCTATCCAGCTCATCTTGTCCTAAACTCAAATTCATTTTCTTCTCTTCAAAATCCATGTCCGATTCCTTGCGTTTATTCGCTTTACGCATCATCTAGTTAATTGAAAAGAATAAAATTTTTTTTAAGAAACTTACTCTTAAGACATTATTGTCATTATTTATAAAATTATTAATTCTATCAACAAAGAATACGTGCAATATTTTGTACAATAATTTTATTTTGTAATAATAATAGCTTACTTCCTTAGCATGACGCAGACCACGTTCCCAGGCAGATTCAGTTGGAGTTTCTTCCACTTTAGGCGTATGTGCAGGAGCACCATAACCACCGGGTAATGGTCGAATATTCGGTCTGTCGATGTGCGGTCTATATTCATGTGGCGTGGCGGCGTGCGGCGGATATGCCATAGGCCTCACCATATCGAACATAGTGTAGTTACCTTTATCCGTTACTCCTGGATGCAAAAATCTACAACTAACACCCCATGTGCACTGTCCCCGATTATAGAAACGACACACGGGTCTCGGTTCAGTCTCTTCCGGTCGTGCATCATCTCCATCGCTAAGCTCTCCTTCCTCCAATTCAGATTCCTCTTTTTCTCCCTCCTCTCCTTCTTCCTTATCATTCATTTCATTGGATTCCTTTAGCTTTGCCTTGTCCTTGTCTTTATCTTTGTCTCTATCTTTTTCCGTATTCTCTTTAATTTCTTTTGTACCTGTTTCAGTTTCACCTATAATTTTATCAATTTCAGTGATTGTAATTTTAGTGATACATAATGTGATATTTCTTTAATATAACAATATTTCGCAAATTAATATAATTAATAATAATATTTAACATATTAATAATTATAAATTATAAATATCTTAATGTCGCTAATAGTCAAATAATCAAAGGATCATTGAAAAAAGTGTAGTTGATCAAACTAGCCAGAAAATTTGTTTATTAATACGACGTTTCGACCATATGGTTGTGGTCCTTATCAAGTATATACTGGAAAAGATTTATAAATTAATTAATTAATTAACGGTTTGAATATATAGTACGCTCAACGAATTAAAGTGTAACAATTTTTATATATCGATGTAATACAAATCAGGAGACAGGCATAGACGATAATCTTGTAAATTGCACAAGTCACATTAACAAAAAACGTTATTTAACTAGATGTGAATTTTAGAGAAATTGATGCGTCCGTGAGAGACTTCGTCAAGAAACTAAACACAACGATAGGAAAACGAAACTACGTGACCTTTATTATTTTGTCGTAAATGTTATTTAAACTATCCGTGTCTTTCTGTAGGTTGATTAAATTATTAAATTTCTTGATAAAGAACATCTCAGCAATTTCTCTCTTTCGAACATATTTTTCATTATGCAAAATGTTGATGTTCTTTATCAAGAAATTTAATAATTTAATCAATCTACAGAAAGACACGGATAGTTTAAACAACATTTACGACAAAATAATAAAGGTCACGTAGTTTCGTTTTCCTATCGTTGTGTTTAATTTCTTGACGAAGTCTCTCACGGACGCATCAATTTCTCTAAAATTCAAATCTAGTTAAATAACGTTTTTTATTAATGTGACTTGTGCAATTTACAAGATTATCGTTTATGCCTGTCTCCTGATTTTTATTACATCGGTATATAAAAATTGTTACACTTTAATTCGTTGAGCGTACTATATATTCAAACCGTTAATTAATTAATTAATTTATAAATATTTTCCAGTATATACTTGATAAGGACCACAACCATATGGTCGAAACGTCGTATTAATAAACAAATTTTCTGGCTAGTTTGGTCGACTACACTTTTTTCAATGGTCCTTATATTAATAATTAATATAATGTTCAAGTGTGTGTAATTTTGAAATTAAAAAGAAAAATAACAATAAATTTGATATAAATTCTTTAAATTCTTATAATGTATTTACCTTCATCACGTTCGTCTTTCCATTGACCGTCGGCTTCAAAATCTAGTTGTTCACTTTCCTCTGTCAAACCAACTGGTGCAGTTTTATCTTCTTTTTCTGTATTTTCTTCATTGTTAATATTTTCTTTTTTTACATCCTGTTCTTGAAGCTTATCTATTTCTGTGTTCTGTTCAGTAGATTCCTCAGGACCATCTATGCTTTCGAGATCCGACACATCCGATAAATCTTCGCCATGAGTAATAGGTGTAGATTTAGATTTAGACATTGGCTCTGGCTCATCCTCGATATCCCCATCCGAGATTTGCTCGCCGTCCAATTCGTTAAACGAACCGTTCTTCTCTTCATCTTCTTCCTCGGGAGAACGAGGACCTGAATGTGCCGGCGAATGTTTATCCGATTCTTGATCATCCATGGGAGATGCTGGCCCAGATTTAAATGACTTTGGTGAACTCCTCGCTGATATCAAGGATTTCACAGAACTGGGACCTGATCTGGGCGATTTTGGTGAACTTTGTCTGGATTCGCTATTTTTGTATGAATATGATTTTAACGAATTGTCAACGGACCTTTGTGTATCCACTTCGAAATCAGATGCTTTGGATTCGGCATCTTCGAAGCGCATAGATTTGGAATCGTTTGGAGGAGAAAGACACGATCCGTTGTCCTGGATAGGAGATCGGGATGAGCTACGGTCCGATCGAGGTGACTCGATAGAGTTGTTTCCCGAGTGGTGAGACTTTGGCGACTCGAATTGACGATATGTCGGCGATGCGGGGTGGAGATATGTTGGCGATAAGGGTGACGGTGACATTGGTGGTGGAGATTTCGATAAACTACGCAATGATCTTGGAGAACCTTCTTCACTAGGGGACATTATCCCGGATCGCTGCGATTTCGGCGACATCGGAGTGGATCTCGGCGATTTAGATTCTGTGCCTGATAATGGCGATCCAGGAGGTGACTTTCCCCCGGATGTAATAGAACTTGCCGCAGACTTTCGTCGCTCGGATCCCGAGGAATGATGCGAGTAGCGTGACGATGTTACCTCATCTGTGATAGTAAGTCGATTCCTACCTCCGTCGTATCCTTCCGAGGAAGTGCTCTCTGTGCCAGAGTCGGACATAGTTGTTGCAACTATTTCAACCTGTAAAATAATGGAGTTGATTAAAAGACGGCAGACAACTTTAGACCAACGGGAACAGGAATGTCTTGATTAAATCTTTAAATGTAACCCATTCACAAAATTCTCTCTTACTTGGTAAGTTAATTGTCTTTTTTTTTAGACGTTTCACCGACCGAATGTGTAGCACTGAAAAATCTGCATCAATAGCATCGCAGGGCTTACCTGTGTCGATCAGAGCCTGTGAAGTATTCGCTCTTGATGGCACAACGCGCGCGATCCATATTGTGTCGAACATACTTTTTATGTCACAACTTTTGACAACTTTTCTTTTATCGAAAACTTTTATACTTTATTACTTATAAACTTTGTCACATATATGATACATACTGTTTTTCTTTTGTCGGGTTTTCTTGCGCGGAACTTTTTAGTGTCGATTTAAACTTTCAACTTGAACACAACACAAACTAAGAAAGTACCGATAAATCACGTTTTTGTACTGCACTAGAAACTATAGCGAACGAACTTTTTTTTCAACCTGAAAGAATGTCTTTTGGGCCTATGGAGAAAGAAAGAGAATAGGAAAGGACTAGGAACAATTTGAAGAACAAAGAGAGAATATATATGTATAAAGAAAGCTTTAAGTGCAATGATAGTACGTCCCAGTAGTGTCATTCTAATTATGTATTTGTCTTTGGCAAAATATAATTCATATAAATATTATAGATCATAACCATAAACATTTCGTTGCTTTTAAAAAAGAAATACAATATAACTCTTTATATATAATTAAATATGTATATTAATATATAATATATAATTAATATATAATATTTATAATTATATTTTAATATTTTCCGTATACTTTCAATCAGAATTAAACTTTGCCATGTGCAATTACGATAACATTTTCATGAACATTAATTGCTGATAAAGTAAAAAAAAACATACTGTGCATGATTGCTATAAAATAACATAGAATCTCAACAGTAACGATTGCAGTAATAATATTTAATTAATAATCAACAAAAAAGAAAAACTCATTACATCAAATCAGCTCTAGTACTTATTGCAAGTTATTTTTGTTTACAGAAAGCTATAAAATATGAAAAAAATGGCGCATTTGTATCCAGACAATTCCTCTTTCTCGTGACTGAAACGATGATCACAACATAGGTATAATTTTCAGGGAATACGTAAGAGGTTAAGCAGACAACGAAATGACGACGATGACGACGACGTCATTAATACTGCGATCGAAACTGCGAGATAGGAATAGTGATACAGTCGTGACGATTTTTTTCCCCTCTTTTTACGACACAGATTGCATCTCGGTATCCTGTCCGTGCTGAGATTGTCATCGTGGGCTTCTTACCTTGGTCGCGCGTACTATGCCTGGGGGGCCTTAGGAGATTTCGAGACTCCGAGGCTCTCCAAGGCGGCCGGCGTCACCCGCAGAACTAACGTTCGCACCCGCAGTGCGAGACCCGTGCCCGGGCCCCGGGCGCTTAATCGCTTCCTGGGGGCGGCGTACGGCGGGCTACACCCGTCCAATTATCAGACCCGTCGTGCGCGATCCCTCTCCCTGTCGCAGGAGGATCTGTCGTTGTCGGTCGCCGAAGATTACCGAAGAGAACAAAGCACAAACGCCGAAGAAGCGCCGAGGAGGTTGCGGGATCTTCGGACGTCTGAGTTTCTCGACCATGGAACTAGTCGCTGCTAGATGGATACATGTGTCGAAGAGATGCTTCTTCTCGCGCCTGCGCAGCACGGTAGGGATATGTTGTAACACGTCATCTACAATGGCAGTAGGATTAATGAATTAAAGTTGTAACTTAGGGAATTGACCGATCATAGTCAAGCATTAAGAGAATACTCGACTGTGATTGGTCAATTTCTTGAGTTAAGAGTCGTCTACACTGGCAGTAAGATTAATGGATTAAAGTTATAACTTAAGGAATTGACCAATCACAATCAAGCATTAAGGCCCGGTTCCACAACTCGAGTTAATCGGAGTTTAATACGTTAAACTGGGTCCTGATTGGTCCATTCACTACTTAAACTCGGATTAACTGGATTGTGGAACCGGGCCTAATTGTCATAGGCCCGTTTCTACCAACGCCGCTTAACTTTAATCTTAGCTTAACTCATTCTTTGTCTCTTTCTAAAAGAACAGTTAAAAGGAGACAAAGAATGAGTTAAGCTAAGATTAAAGTTAAGCGGCGTTGGTAGAAACGGGCCATAAACACCTTTGATCAATCCATTCGAAAATGTCATCAGAAATGTGAATATTTTTTCCTTGAGGAAGAATTGAGGTTAATTAATCAATTAATCAAAGAAATTTTATTTCCTTCATCCTTATGCGTCGTCTACAATGAGATTTCAAGGAGATTTAAGGTGTAAGAACTTGATCAATCACAGTCGATTCTTTTCATATTTGATTGTGATTGGTCAATCTCTTAAGGCTTAAGAGATTGACCAATCACAGTCAAGTATGAAGAGAATACTCGACTATGATCGGGACTTATGTACACTCCGCGACAACGATTCGTTCCATGGTCTCTCTCGCGAGGCAAGGGGAGCGTAGCCTCTAACCAATCAGCCACTGCCACGCTGTCAGCTGATTGGTCACTTCTACGCTCCCCTTGCCCCGCGAGAGAAGGGCCTCGAAACGAATCGTTGTCACGCAGTGTAGATTTGTTTCGAGATATGACTCGCTTATCACGCGTGTTCCGAGTTTACTGTCAGTACTAAAAATCTATAGTTTACGGTACATATACTATAGATTTTCAGCACTGGTAGTACATTCGGAACACGGCCATCATTAGAATGTACAGCTTCTTTAATTTGATTGGTCAATCGAAGTTTCCCAAGCATTTGTAATTCTTGATTGGCTCTTATATACCACTTCCTATTGCGCATGCGCAAGATCTGTCCTAGTCGCTACTATTCTACAGGATATATGCAAGGATCACATCATGTAAAATCGTATAGGAAAAAGCCGACTTACGTGTGATTTTGTGATCAGTTTTAATTAATTTCTTGTGTATCTTTGTACCTAATTGCGAGAGGATTTCGTTGTATACTTTGATATTGAAGTTTCATAAAACGCAACAGTTGAGTGGAAAGACGAGGATGCTCGTTTGAGTAATTTATGTGAGAGTGATTCGTTAACTGGAGTTTATTTCCTTGCAGCCATTGATGATGAAGAGCCGATTTCACCCATGCGGTCAAAATCGTAAGCAAAATTTTTGAATATATGACGTACCTTTTACAATATTCTATTTATAGTCGAGTATTATTCCGATTTACATGTCTCTCTTTCTTTGTCTCCCTTCTTTTTCTCTCTTTTTTTTAGCTTTTTATCCTTCTCTTTCAATTTGATGCTATGCGCACATACTCGCAAATATGCTAATTTTTGGTATATATGTGAATTGTATTCTACCAAAATTTTTCAAGCACTATCTATTGAAAATTTTACAAAATAATAAACATACATATGTTATAATAATAGTACTATTGTAATGACACAAGAATTTAGATTTTTTTAATTATATAAAAATATTGAAATTTTTAATCTAAAGTTGTTTAGATCATATAATTATAAACAGACAGCAAATATAATTTATGCATTACCTTTTAATAAATATATATATATATATATATATATATATATATAATATATTATATATATTTATAAATATCTTATTTTATTACAGAAATCTTTACGAAAAAAGGACTACGCATATACAATCTTTATGAAGAGATTATCACAATAATTGTCCACATGATATAATTATATATCATAATATATTTATATAATTATACATTTATATTTATATGAATATACATATGTGTGTGTCTTTACACATAAATACATTATATATATGCTGAAGGATATAAATAATCATGTTGGAGAATCAGTTATTAGCAAAAACAATGAATAGCGACAACAAAGATAACAATTTGAATCCAGAATCGGAACATAAATTATTTATAAATGTGAATTCATTGGATAAAAGTAGATTCTTTCTGAAGCGACGATTTAGATCCAGAGTGCTAAATAAATCAGTTCCATTAAGAAGTACAAGTTTATTTCACCACAGAATGAATAGATCCTTGAACTTTGATATTATTAGCCCAAGGAAGGATAATTTATTTAAAAATTCAAATTCACCTTTAGACAATGATTCTTTCGATGCAAGTAAATCATTGCGAGACTTATCAAGATCGGCTAAAATAATGAGAGCACTTAGTTTCAGTCGTGATTCGTTTTATCACAGAAACATGAATATAAAAAAATCATTGAATTTTGATTCGTCTCCAAGTCCACAGAAGTATAATTTTAATACAAGTTCTCCTATTGATTCAATGACTGACGCATCATCACCCATGTTAGACAAATCCTTGAGACTCGATTCAAGTTCAAATGATTCTGTCGCTAGTAGCATGTTGGTTGCATCTTTGGAATCAATTGATGAAAACCAAAATCAAACGCCTCAGCAAAATCGAAAAATTGTCAAAATATCCAACAATAGTAGAATTAATACAAGAGAAACAGATGAGTCAGGATCATCCTGCTCTACATCGTCGCTTCGAAGCAATCTCAGAGAAAAAATTGATAACATTGTACGTGCATCACAAACACCTGATTTACAATCCTTCAATCAGAAGAATAAATCAAGAGCACTCGGCTGTATTATAGTTGCAAGTACACCCAGGAATTTGTCTCAAGAATTGAATCAGGATGCACACAATAGATCACATACACCAGACAATATGATGCATTTAATTCCAGAGAGTATGAGTGCTATCAAGAAAAGTCATAAAAAGGTATTATATGGTTCATGCAATAGTTTTATTTTTCTTTGCATTTCTTTGTTTTTAAACTATTTTGTATGAATATATGTAATTTCATACATTTAATTATCACCTTGAAATTAGATAAATGTAAATATTTCACAATTTCCTCAGAAATTAATATATTAGGCACATTTCAGGATGTATACTTTTATAATTACATATACGTAATAGTATATATTTTTCAATTATTATTCTTTAATTATATATCATGAACAGCATATGTAACTTTGTAATTCATAGAAATATAACTACCTGTTCTTATTAGCAAAAATAAAATAATTATTTATTATTTATTTGAGCTATTGAAAAGGTCTTTTTGAATTAATATTTTTACATATATTTTTAGATATATTGCTTTCCTTCCTAATATTTTCCAAATTTCAATATCAACAATAATCTTAATTATTTGAATTGTTATATTGCACTTTAGAAAATACTAGAAAATATATGGAAAAAAAAATTTTTATTTAAATTATCAATTTAAATATTATTTATGAGAAAAATTAATTCCAAATTTTTTTCATAAATAATTCATGTTTCTATCAATTTTGAGGCATTGCAAATTTATAACTGATACATTAACATTTTTATTCTTACAGGAAAAGCTGTATGGTCATGAAGAACGATTGTTTACACAACAGAAAAATATTTCTGCCCAAAACGAAGATACATATACAAGTTTGGAATCAATAGCAATGGACACATCCGCAATTGCTAGTTGTAGTAGGGCTTCCATAAAAGAATCTCCGAAGAAAAACAAAAGTGTGAAAAAAGCGCTTATTTATTATTCAGATGATGAACTTTCTGAGACTGAATCAGTTTTTAAGCACGGTACACAGCGAAAAGCCAAATTGAGAAAAAAGAATCTTTTGGGAAACCGATTGGATAAAGTGAAAAATGATAAAATACAGGACATACAACATAGGGACAATACACATTTCACAAATTATGACGATAAAAAGGATCATTCCATGGAAAACATCTGTGATAAAAATACATGTCGACCATCCTCGCAAAAAGAATTAAGTACTTGTAATGCCAACATGATGGATAAGAACAGAGCAGTATCTCCAAAACCTGATTCAACTATTCCTCAAGATTCTGGAATAGCTACACCTGAAAATAACATAAATATTATAGAACATTTATTAACAGAATCTATTAAAAAATCGCATAAGAAAATTAAACATGAAAATAGGAAAACTTCATTAAAAGCCAAGACTCTTTACCAAAAGATAGAAACAGCACAACTTGAAGTATCAGTTCAAGATACTTCTAATGATATTCAATGCGAAGATGTTGAAGCAGTTGTTGAAACTTGTGCCTTAAGTTCGCAGAATGCCGATCGACCGAGCACACCTGAAAACATAAATTCAAGTAGACTCTTATTACCTGAATTTAAATCGGTTAAAAAGTCACACAAAAAAGACAAATACAGCAAAAGAATTTCCGGTCTCGCTAAGTGCCATAAATATCATCATGAATATCGTAAAAAATATGACAATTCATTACTAGATAATAAATATGAAGAAAAAAATACTAGCAAAACTTCACATGGAAATGAATCACTTGAGTTAAATGAATTTCTTGACATGTCACCTAAAAAGAAGAAAAAATCGATAAATGTGTCCTTTGAAAGCGGTGCACGCAAATTGTTATATTCTTCTAAATCTTTAGGACAGAACGATACAAATGATGAATTTAAAATCTGTACTCCTACCACACATAGAAAAATAACGACAAACCAGTCAGTTATAAATCATCATGTTTGTGCAGATGAAATATTACAGGAAGAAGATAAATCTGCAGAAAATATATCAAAGGAAATTGATTGTTCTAGATGTATGACGCCAATCGCACGTTGTTTGAAAAAATCGAGAGAAAGCAAAGATCTTACATGTATTAAAAAAATTGAGACTGACGCATCTACTTCAAGTGATGGACCAGATGTGGATGTTGCAGATTCTAAAGACGAAAATGGTAGATCAACTCCGATAAATATGTCGACGACAGAACTGCTTTCTAATATAGATTCTATTAAAAAATCACATAAGAAAGATAAGCATAGTCGCAGTGTATGCAAGAGACCAGTTTTGTGGAAGGAAAACTCTCATACTGAAGAAAATGAAAGTGTTAATATTACAAGTATGAATAAGTTGAAACAAAATATGTCCTTAAAACATATGGACAATGATTGTGCCAAAACGGGAATGTGCAGTAATGAAGAAGAAAAGAACAAATGCTATGAAGAAATTATTTACGACGATCCTCAACCATCTACGAGCCAAGTAAGAAACAATATTGATTCAAAAACCGTGAAAAAATTAGAACTGAATACAACACCTCCAAATGATTTAAATGCGACGAATTTCATCAAGCTGTTGCATACGATTTCCATTAAAAAGTCGCATAAAAAAGAACGTGATTGTAATGCACAAGCCAAGTATATTTTGATGAACGAGGAACACGAATTGTCTAATGATGGATCGATATTCGATGAAGAGGATAAATTAAATTTTACAGAAGACTAGAAATCTATACATACACAGAGATAATGACAATAAAATAAACCTGTACATATAAACTAGAGTAAGAATTAGTAGATTATATTTTCGCAAATAAGAGATAAACTATTCAAGGGAATTGAACATTACATTTATTTTGAATACTGTTAATGCATGTGTTTATCTATCTCGATATTATGTCAAAATTTTTGTTCTAGTAAACTTATAGATATATTCATTGATAAAATATTAAACTAATATATTTTAAGTAATGTTTTGTATAATTGTACTCTTTATACATATTTAAAAAAGTATTAAACTAAAAAGTATAGTTATTTACTACTTAATCCAAAATTTTTTGTTCATGTAAGCTAATAAATAATGAATGAACAAATATGATACATTTATGTACATAACTGAAATGATTATATTGAAAAGGGCAGTGAATTTGTCTTGAAAAATTCAAGTTAAATTATAGTACTATAATATCACATTTACAGATATGATTATAATGCAATTGTTTAGATAGTCTCTTTTAAATTCATTGACTTATATATATTTTATGTATGTATGTATTCTCTTCATAACTGATGCATTAACAGTGTTCAAAAAATCTATAATGCTATTTAATTTTTGCATTCAGCATTATCTATTCAACATGGAATAGTATAGACTTAATATTTTCTTGTAGTTCAATATATCTTTCTGACTATATTGTTTTTACTTATGGAATATTTTTACTTATTTTTAAGTCTGTTACAACATACATTTCATTTCAATAATATTAGTTTCTGTAGAATTTACATATTGCATTTTTTGTTACATTTTCGTATATAATTTATAAAAAAAATACTTAAAAAAAAATGCAATTATTACAATGATATTTGAATGTTACGTGTGCATTTATTTGACATTTGGTTTAATACCAATTTAGAATATATTAATTTAATAGTTACAAATATTTTTAAACAATTACACATTAAATATTAAAAATGATCAATAAACTATAATGGCATTAGAGGTGAACATTGTTTAGCATTAAAGTAGTTAGGATATTGATGATTAATAATCTATCTTTGTAATATTGTATATAAGATATTAAGACAAATACACATAATTTTCTACCTGATTAAAAATATATGCAAGTTTTATTTTCTTCGTGCGTGCGTGTGTGTATATGCGTATGTAGGAGAAACAGAGACACAATGTTAAAATTCACTGCTGAAATACATATCTTGAAAGATTTTATTATAAATTCCATTACAGTTCCACATAATATGAAAAATATCTGAAAGAAATTGTGATAAATCTTTCTACTTATGTAGAGTACTATTTTTTACATTTTAAGTTTTTTTTGTATATAATTTCAACAATAAATTCTCAATACATTGCCTGTAATGGCTTTTCATACATATAATTATTATAAACTTTATGCTTACCATGTTTATAATTTTAATCAGAATATATAATTAAAATTAAAACAAAATATGATATCCTACAGTAAATGACACTATTACAAGATATTATGTACAATGCTATAATTGTTATAAATTTGACCTAGAAAAAGTTCCGCAAAAAAAGAAAAACATAATATGTGAAGACGAGGTTCCCTGAAAGTGTAAAAAAATATGAAATATATTAATAATGATAAATAAAAAGAAAAATCCAAAGAAAAAAAGAAATGTGTATGGACGAATACATTAATTATTTTTCTCATTTGAATAGAAAAAATATTCTTTAAATTAAAAAAAAAAATATTCTTTAAAATATTAAACTTTTCGATTATATACATACTTTTAATAAGTCAATTCGCCTTATAATATAAAATGTAAGTTTTCAATAAATAAAATATGTATTTTAATATATCTTATAATTAAAATATATCTATATTTCCCAATATGTATGAATTGTATAAAAATGCACGTGATCATCAAGCTTATCGACGAGCTCGATTACCACGTGCACAAGCTGACAGCGAAAGAACGACACAAGAGACACTCCGAGGTCCCCGAGAGAAATCAGCGGTCATGAAATATAAAATTTATAGACGCGCAGTGTTACTAGATGTTTGCCATTCTTTGCGCATGCACTGCATAGTGATAAAATAACAAGAAAATTTTCGTGCCTTTCGTCCAATCAGAAGCTGCTCGCCAGTTGAAGCCAGTTTGCAATATGGGTGGCACCCGATTGACCACGTCGCCAATTGGCCAATTCAAAATAGGACTTTCTGATTGGTTAATCGTTGCTGGTTATCCTAGTCACAGGTCGATATAATTGGCTGTGGTCAATCGCAACGTGGTCAAACGGGACGCTCCCTGCAACATCAGGTGAAGTGTACCCTTCTTCATACTAATTTTTCCCGATTCCTTGCACTTTCTCGCGCTGTTCTTCCGGTGCTATCTCACGCACGTTGTGTATTGCTCAGCGAGATCCACGTTTCGTGTCGCAAGACTTAAAGGTATGTCTTTGATAAATTCACAAGTTTATATAAAAAAATATTTTCTGCTCCGAATTATTCGAACATTCATGAATAGAAATGATTGACGTACTTGTTCGATCGCATTTTATAATTTGTCGTATCGTTGGATACCTTCAATTGCGTTGCATTCGTGCGAAAATAGCGCGTATAAACATATGCTAAATAACATCTAATCTTGTTGTTTTTTACTTTTCTTTCTTTATATTTTTTTGAAGAAAAATGATATATATTGATGGGAGAAAATTCGAACTTTCATTTTCATATTTACGCCGAATGCAAATAGGTTATACTGTTGAATAAAAATATATGTTATAGATGTATACACATGTATCTTTATAAATAAAATACGAAATATATCAATTGTCACGCTTTGCGCGAATGCTACTTTATATAAAGAAGTATATTGCAACATTTGGTAATATTAGATACACACTTAGAATTTTTTTATGATGATTCTCTTTTTATATTTCACCATCTTTCGACTGAATGATTGTGATGGTATATTTTCTACTGAACTTAATTAACATTTAGAATAATATGATATACAAGTTAGTTTTCTGTTAGTATCTTAATAGAAATATTTATATTTTGCAGAATGCGTTACGTGGCCGCTTATATGTTGGCTGTTTTGGGAGGCAAAGCCTCGCCAAGCCAAAATGACATTGAAAAGATTTTATCATCTGTCGGAATCGAAACAGATGCTGAAAAACTGAAAAAAGTTATATCAGAATTGAATGGAAAGAGTATCGATGAACTGGTCGCCAAAGGTATGTCGAAATTTTTTGCAATGCTATTTAAAAAAAAACTTGTTATTTTTGTAAAACAAAATAAATATAATTGATTTTAGGCAGGGAAAAATTATCGTCCATGCCAGTTGGTGGAGCAGCTGCTGCGGGTGCCGCTGCAGCTCCTGCCAGTGGTGCGGCAGCTCCAGTTGAAGAAAAGAAAGGTACATATTCATTTCTGCTCTAATTTTAGAAATGCTTTAATATTAGTATTTGTATTAATACAAATAATAGTACTAATATATTTACTTTATAATGCCACTAATATAAATAATTTTTATTTCAACAGAAGAAAAGAAGCCTGCTAAAGAAGAATCTGAGTCGGAAGACGATGACATGGGCTTTGGCCTGTTCGACTAAAATGCCTCTTTTTTTATTATTCTCACCCAAAAAAAACATGCTACATTCTGTGGCAGTGGTATAAATGTTAACAACAAAATATCGTATAAAATGTACAAATAAGATTAATACTACTGCTGGGGAATAAAGCATATTTTAAATTAAAACTTTTGCACATGTCTGTCCTCTTAAAATTATCTTTTGCGTCTTTAATTGTAAACAGTAAATTAAATTACAAAAAATTTCACGGAAGACGATAACCTCTAAGATATTGTACAGAGAAAAACGTAATATCGGAGGAAAGGAGAAAGAAATTTTTCTAATCTCTTGTAACATGGAACGTGTTCGCCGCACTCATTCGTAGCGGCGCAGAGGGAAAAGTAGGGGAATGGAGGAGGAAGAGGGGAGGTGATGCGCGAGATTTACCACTGAATCCAATCGTGTCAAATCGCGCCTGTATTCTTCCGCTAGTGTCGTGGCCCTCGTCGAGTTCGGCGTCGACACGATCGAAATTGTCCCACGCTAATGGCCGAGGGAGAGGAAGGATACCGGTATTGACTGATAATTAATCGCCGATATACATTTCTAACGCGACTTGCGCGACGCGAGGGGCGGCCGAGCCACGAGGAGTCGCCGAGAAATTCTCATACGCGGGAACTATTTCGAGATAGAGAGGCGGCGTTGGCGGCCATGATGGGTGTCAGCGGCGAGTAACATTCGCTCTCCAGTCAGTTGGTTTTGCGCTTTTAATGATTGATGCCGACGAGCATTCGGGGATAAAAGGCGCACGATAAGCGGGAATAGGTCGCAAGTAGATCGCAGGGAGATTCGCGGAGGCTGTACGGCAGATCGATCCGTCGAGGAAGACAGCGGCTGAGAGATCCCTCACCCTTGGACATTTTTTCTCGAATATATTTCGGCAAAAATGACGCAGCTACTACCCATAAGGTTCCAAGAACACCTTCAGGTACGTCATCCGTATTTCCCCCCTGAGGTGCATCCTCTAAGGACGAGGAAGGATTCTAGGGTCCCTCGCACCTTCAGTCCCCCTTTTTTTTCCATTCTCGGACATTTTCTCGAGCCCGACTTCCTCTTCCCCGAAGTTTCGAACGCGAGCTCGCTCGCGTGTCCTCTTCCAACGGAAGTGCAATCTCTCGCGATTGACGTTACTTTGACAGTTCCGATGACCTCGCGCACCTCGCGTATGATTCAATGACATTACTCGGCTCGTTAAATGGCTCGTGCATTCGCAGCTGCGCTCGCACGGCGAATTTCGTGGCACAGGTTAATCATCCCCGATACACGCTCAATTGACGTGCATCACGGATAAAGCGAGAAAATCGAGTTACGTACTTGTCTTTAATTTTCATCAGCGAATGATGGGTCCAAGATAATCGTGCATCTATCGGCGCATACGCCC